>NW_026606129.1:44827500-45205000 GCF_029834395.1 Sorex fumeus
ACCTGCCACTTACACAAAGTTCAGTGGTTGCAGCTTAGATCCCACGTTTTCAGTGTTGTTGCATCTGTGCTTTGGATAAATAGCTAAACTGCTTCAATATCAAGCAAAACTATCTAAAATCACCAATGCCTGCCCCACCCCAAGAGAACCCAGTCACATTTCCCTCCCAGTGGAGACCGGAACCGAGCGGCCTGTGCTGCCCAGGTGACTAAGGCACCTGCAGGGACCAAACCTGCAGCCTGGCCTGAGAGGAGCTTAGCGAGTCCTGCACATTCCCAGAAAGCTTCATCCCTTGGCCTCCTCCTCGGCAATAACCTCTAAGCTGTTAGAATATCCCTGACACAAGAGTCTTTCTTCACTCTGGGTAATGGGGCCCCTCCAGAGAGCCTATGATTAAAAAAAAAAAAAGGCTTTACAAGTAAGACTTTGGGTTCCTCTCTTCTCCCCTTTGCCCTGTGATCTGACCCCAGGAGGGGTGGGAGACACACAGGCATCAGCCATGCACTGGTGATTAAATCCCCACCACACGTGTGTGTGTACACATACAATCTCACACACACACACACACACACACACACACACACACACGTTTGATCCCTGGCATCCCATATGGTCCCTTGTGCACCAGGAGTGCCTTCTGAGCACGGAGTCAGGAGTAACCCCTGAGCTTTGCTGGGTGTTAAACCAGCAAAACCAAATCAAAACAGAATAGTTTTCATTAATAGTCGAATGAATGAATGAATGTAGGCTCCGTTCATGGATGAAAGGATGAATGAATGAGAAAAGGACCAGATAAACGACAAGAGTCACTTGTAAAGCCTTCTTCCTTCTCGACTGCTTTATGTGGGCCTGAAGTGGTGGGGATCAGAGTCCCTGAATGCACACTGGCACCTGCTCGTTTCCTCAACTCCTTGTGTGTGAGGCGGGTGCACAGCTGCTGCAGGGAGTGTGTGAACTCGTGTCTGGCACACGGCTGCACCTTTGGTTCAGTTCTTGGTCTCTTTCTCGTTATATGAGATGGGGTGTCACCGGCCCTCTCCAGACTGAGATGACAGTAGAAGGCAAGACACCCGCAGTCTCACTGGGCCGGGCACTTGGGCACGCCGATGGGGCACCGTGTCTCTGCAAAGCTTCCCTCATGAGTGTAATGAGGAACCAGTATAAGGGCAAAACTGATGCCATGACAGGTGCAGAAATCAGTAAAATCAGAAAGACCTCAAGTTCAGTTCCTGGGACTGAAACAGATTCAGTTTCCCAGCAATGAAACAGTCTGTAACTAGCCAACCTGAACCAGCCTGGTAAGTTCCTGGGCCCAAATAAATGGGCTCAATCAATCACTATGCCCCAGTTAAAATGCCTCAGAAATTATCTTTTGTTAACCCTAAGGAATGAGGAGCTTATGTAACCATAAACCTGTTACTGTTACTGGAAACTATTGCTTAACTGTTGCCTGATCACTGTTGCCATAGTGCTTGCTTCCTATATAAATGGCTTGTGCTTTGGAGTCTGGGTTCTTGTCAAGACTTCACTGTGTTGGATGAGACTTGGACCCTAGCTCGAGCTAGCAATAAAGTGCCATTGCTTTTGCATTATCGTGTGTGGACTTGGTCTCTCCGTGACTGAAACTCAGACTTAACACCAGGTCTGAGATCAGGGGGTAAAGGTGCTCGGAGAGGTGGACTGGGGAGCCCAGAAGAAGCCTGTGGGGCGCAGAGGGTCTTCCTGCTAGAAGGGCACCTGCAGAAAAAATCATGAGGGTAGGGCACAGAGGGTGGGCATAGCCCGAGGGCAGGGCAGAGGGCTGGGGAGGATCTGGGTTGGGGGGGAATGGAGAGGTCTTTTCTGACCTCCATCCTGCGGTACTGACATTCTGTGATGCTAGAGGCGAGGGTCTAGGTGGCCCAATAATTCAGGGAAGAAATATGGTCCCAAGCCAAGGCTGTGGCAGTGGGACAGGGTGAGAGGAGACACTGGTATTTAGTGGGAGGGATCAAGTGGGCAGGGAAGGCACAGATGTGGGTGTGGGGTGGAAGGGTGGGTATCTGGGGAGTTTGGGCTGGCATGGCTGGGGAGATGGTGGGGCTGGTCGAGGAGCACTGGACGGGCTGGGATTCCCTGACCTTTGTGCATCGATGTGACAGGCAGACCAAGGACTGAGTGGGTCTGGGGCCCTGCAAGCAGCCTGGCCAGCACCTCAGGTGCTGAGTGTGGCAGTAAGATAGGAGTGTGGGGAAAGGGTACAGGGTGGGAAGATGGAAGGGGAGGAGGGCAGAAGAGACGGCTAGGAGCAGACAGGCGAGGGGACATCACTGAACGGATGATGTGAAGACAGATGTGAAGACAGATGGGTCTGAGCAAAGGCAAGACAGGGGCAAGGACCAGGCCAGAGGCCTGGGGCAGGAATGAGGTTGGGGGTATGGGAGGACCGGCCTGGACCCTTTGAGCAGTTCACCTGAGCATACTCTCCCCATCTTCCTAGAAAGCTCAGGTAGTTGCCTGATAGGGCTCATCCTTGACCCAGAACATGGTTCTCCATGGCTATGCTGAGGTCCAGGAACCAGAAAGGAAACTTTCGCTTCTTAAAACTACAGTCATACAATCAATCAAACAAACAAAGACAAACCACGTTGTCATAAATGTTAAAGTGAGACTTTTTTCAAAGTGTACCTGGGTGCCTCCTCTCTGATTCCCAACTATTCCATGACACTGTGATGGACATCCAATCAAATGTACTTTCAGCTGGAGGGTCCAAATAATTGATGGGAACCTGTCCCTTTCCACATGCGCCGATGGCAGAAACTGTCACTCTCCAGCATGTGTGCACAGCAGGTGCTGAATTACCATCTGGGCCACCAATGAACGAACAAAGATCACAAGAGCAATTTTGACCCTAGAACCAACAGTACCAGTGGTGCTCAACTGAGGGTCATTGGCTCATGAAACAAAGACGCCCTCGGAAAAGATTTATTGGCCTGGCACAGAGCGCCACAGATGGAGCTCTGTCCTTACGGAATGCTTAGTGTGGTGGAGGTGACAGACTTTGCTCAAATGAGCATATACATAAATAAAGATAGGGCTGGAAGGATGGTACAGTGAGTAGGGTGCTTGCCTTGTACATGGCCAACCCAGGTTTGATACCCTGCATCCCATATATCTTCCAAGCACCACCAGAAATGATCCCCGAGTATAGAGTCAGCAGTAATCCCTGAGTACAGCTGGATGTGATCTCCAAATAAAATGTACATAATAATAAACAAGAAACATCATTGTGGGTGATAGAGCAATAGTACAGTGGATATGGTGTTTGCTTTGCACATGGTCAACCCAGGCTCAATTCCCAGCACCACATAATATGGTCTCTCGAGCACTGCCAGGAGTGATCCCTGAGTGCAGAACCAAGCTCTGAGTACTGCAAGAGTCTGACTCAAAAACAAAACAAACAAACAAACAAACAAACAAAAAACATAGTGATGCACTGAAGGAGAGCCACATAGTGCTAAGGGCTACTATCAGCGAGTCTGACATGGTCTGGGAAACCCAAGAGAGTATCTCAAAACAAGTAAGCTGACATCTGCAGTACACGCAGAATTAAGTTGAAGAAAAGCATCCGGGATAGAAAGACAGCAGCAAGTACAAAGGCCCTGTGGTACTCTAATGTTCATCCCACACACCAATGCATTAGCACATTCTGTTCACCTACCTTCAGAATATGTCCAGCACCTGAACACTTCCCACTTCTTAATTTTATTCCTCTAGTCCAAATATTCCTAGATTAATTGGCTACTGCCCTTTCCTGGGGGCAGGGGAGGGGGGAAGAATTCAGAGCCTCTTCGAAAAACTACCTTCTTTTATTTTTAATTTAATTTTTGAGGGCTGTATCCAGCTGGGCTCAGAGATCATTCATGGTGATGCTCAGGAGACCAAAGGAGCACTGGGGATTAAACCTGGGTCAGCCTTAAGCCCTGTACTATCTCTCTGGCTCTAGACTTTAACCAAAGAGAAAGAAGCCCATTGAACAAAAGCTCCTGGATATTCCAACACTCCTTGGGGAATGTTGCCACTTTGGGAAACACTACCCTAGACCAAGGAATGCTGTGTCCTACTCAGGTCAATCCCTAACTCATTTCCCTGCATCTGCCCTATCCCACACACTGTGCTGAACATATCAACCCTAGTCATCTTATGTGTGTTAACACGAGCCAAACTTCCTAACCCATCTTTCATTATGATGGAAGCTTCAGTACTTGTAGCCCTTCTGTTCTGTTTTGGAGCTATATCTGCAATGCCAGGGTTATTCCTAGCTCAGTGCTCAGAAAACTATGTGGTACTGGGCACTGAACCCTGGCCTCCTGCATGCAAACCATAGCTTGGAGCTGTCTTTGGAGCAATCTCCCCACCCCTAAAAGTCACAGTTTTATATATTGGCTGTTCCTTTCCCTGGAATATTTTAGGTATTCATAGTCATTCCCTGTCCTAGGCTACATGTGTACTTAAAATGCATCCTCTCAGGGAGACAACCCCTGGTCCCTCTCTCTAATACTCCAATCCCTTCCCCAACTCCCATCCTACAAGCACCCCTCCCTTCCCACATTCACTTTTTCCCACTGCATTCTGCATTATCTACCTTCTCCCACTAGTATGTAGATAAGTTCTTGGGTAAGTGCATACATTTAAATACACTTAATTTAAAGCTCTTCTACAAATAAGGTACAGCACTTGGCACACAGTAGGTGAGCAGTAAATATTTCTGGAACAAATGAATGAATCAGGTCCAACCATCCTTGAGAGCATGCTGCTGTATCTCTGTGAATAGACGAGTCAAAGTCATTGTAACACAGGCTTTAACCACAATCTCTTTTTTAAAAGAAAATCTCACTTAACACAGATGCTTTCTATGTATGGTGTTCTGGGGCATGACCAAGGTCCGGTCACTTGCTCTAGATGTAGGCAGAATCAGCAGAAGGACAGAGGGTTGCCACAGTAAGGCTGAAAAG
Source organism: Sorex fumeus (assembly GCF_029834395.1). Classification (NCBI taxonomy): domain Eukaryota; kingdom Metazoa; phylum Chordata; class Mammalia; order Eulipotyphla; family Soricidae; genus Sorex; species Sorex fumeus. Next base: position 44,832,495 of record NW_026606129.1, read on the forward strand.
AATATCCAACCTGCAGAGTTTAGAAACTGTGTCACATAGCCTCATAACAAGAAATGAAAGGGAACAAACAGAAAATCAACAACTGGAAATGAGTGGAGCTTAGATCCAGCAGTGATCTGAGGTCACAAGCTGCTGAATAACTGAAGAGACAGGTGAAGACAGAACCATGCCCTGGAGCAGAAGCCTCCCTGTGAGGTTTGCAGCTAGTGCCAGTGAAAACATTTGCAACTGTAACTGATGAATTGTTGGACACTCAGATTGCATTATTAGCTGGAGAGTTTAAAAACTGCAGGTGGTTTAGACCTAGGCAAGTGCTCCCAAGAGGGAGTGAATTTTATTTCTGGGGCACTACCGGATGGTCCTGTGAAGATCAGAGGCCAGTCACCTGCTACTTCTGGCAGTGGGAGAGAAAAAGTCATTGCTGTAGATTAGAAAGGTACGACCAAACAAACTCAGAATCTCCTAAAGAATGGACAATCATACCACAAAACCAACTCACTCCTAGGGGCTGGAGTGATAGTACAGCGGGTAGGGTGTTTGCCTTGTATAACGCTGACCGGGATTCAATCCCTGGCATCCCATATGGTTACCTGAGCACTGCCAGGAGTAATCCCTGAGCATCGCCTGGTATGACCCAAAAAGGAAAAATAAATAATTAAAAAAATAAATCTTCTACTCCTCTTACATCTACTTCTAAATAATAATAATAATAATAATAATAATAATAATAATAATAAGGAGCGGAGGGATCGAACTTGGGTCGGCCATGTTGGCTGCATGCAAGGCAAATGCCCTACCACAGTGCTATCGCTCCAGCCCGACAAGCTACCGAGAGTATCTCGCCCACACGGCAGAGCCTGGCAAGCTCCCCGTGACGTATTCGATATGCCAGACACAGTAACAACAAAGTCTCCAATGGAGACGTTACTGGGCCCGCTCGAGCAAATCGATGAACACCGGGAGGGCCTTTACCTTTACCTTTAATAATAATGAGACTGAAATATAAAATTTGAGACCAGGAAGATGGCTCCAAGAGTTACAGCGCAGGCTTTGAATGTGGGAGGCCCAGGTTTGATCCCCAACACTTACATACACTACATTCCAACACCACTGGAAGAAAACCCCCAAGTACAGAACCAGGACTAGACCCTGAGCATTGCCAGGCATAACCCAAAACCAATGAATAATTATTTTAAATGCAACATCAAAATACTCAAAATGCTCTAAATATTTTAAATAGAATTACCATACAATCCAACATATAAGGAATACAAAGCCACGAATCTGAAGAGATGCCTGCACCTTCATATTCAACGCAGCATTATTCACTCAGTCAAAGGTTGGAAACAACTTAAGAGCCCAACGGTAGTTGAGCACATAAACATATGGTCCCTGGGGCTGGAGAGATAGCACAGTGGGGAGGGAGGTTGCCTTTCATGACACTGATCTGGTTTTGATTCTAGCACTCCATAAGGTCCCTAGAGCCCTGACAGGCGTGATCCCTGAGCACAAAGCCAGGAGTAAGTCCTGAGCATCCCCAGGTATGACCCCAAAAGTTATCCATCATATATGGAGACAGAGAGAGAGAGAGAGAGAGAGAGAGAGAGAGAGAGAGAGAGAGAGAAGCCTTTTCAAGACTGCTTCTTCACTCAACAATATGCACTTTTTCCTGACTTGTTAATTTTCTCCAATGAAAATTGAAGGGGCTCGGTGGACTATAAGGGGTTCTAGGGAACAGATTCAGGCTGGCCACGTGCAAGACAAGTGCCCTGCCTGCCTCAGGCCTCATACTGTATTGTTATATGATATTCTGGAAAAGAAAAACCCACAGTGACAGTTAAAAGGTCTGTGGTTATCGAGGGTGGGAGCGGGTTGAGAAGATGGGAGCACGCAGGATTTTCAAGGTTAGTAAAAATATTTAGTAGGACACCAGGATAGGGGTTCCATTTCATGATACATTTATCCAGATGCAAATAATGCACAACAGCGATACCGAGCCCTCCTGCAAAATGTGGATTTGGGGAGTTATGATGTGGCAACACGGGCTCATCAGTTGTGATGAACGGATCACTCTGGTTGCGGGTGTTGGCAGGAGCGAGGCTGAGCGTGTGTAGTGCAGAGTAAGGGGTACGCTATTCTTTCCTCTTAATTTTGCGGTGCGCTTTGTCTTTTTTTGTTTGTTATGAAATTGACAACTTGAAAACCAATCTAAAAGAAATATAGCTCCAGGTCTCGGGGAGGAAGGGGCTGTCCCGGGGGGTGGATACCGCCTGGCCGCGTGGTTCCCGCTCAGCACCCCGAGCGCGGCGCGAGCGGGCTCCCAGCAGCGGCCAGAAGAGGGCGTCGCTCAGAAGAAACCGAGTCACTCCGAGTTTAGTGACTGGCGGGTGACCCACCCCGTTGCGCCTAACGAACCCCTGCACCGCGCGCCGGGCGCCGGCCGGGAGCGAGGAGGCGGGCCGCTGCGGGCGGAGGTCCGGAGCTGGAGGGAGTGGAGGAGGCGAGTGCTCCGGCCCCGGCGTGCAGAGGGCGTCCGGCTGGGGACCAGCGCTCCGGCCAGAGAGTGCAATCCAGCTCCGGGCCGGAATCCCCAGCGGCCGGCCCTATCGCCCTTCCCCGCACTTACAGCGGTCACTCTGCTCCTCCCTTCTACGGCCGCCGCGGCTCCGTCACTCCTGCTGGACACCCGCACGCGCTGCCCCAGCAACCGTCACCAGGGAAACCGGCCACGCCGGCTTCGTGACGTCATCGCCCGGCTACGGAGGCCGGGAGGGCGGGCACCGGGAGGCTGGGAAGTGACGCAGGCGCAGAAGGCTCAGTCGGAGGCACTGTGGAAGCTGGGGGGCGCGCTGGGAGGGTGGCGACAGTCACTATTAAGTTCAGGCTATCTGGGGGTGAGCTAAGGGAGCTTTCAAATATTTATTCAGGGCTTTGTTATTGTTAGATAGCTCATAGCTTTCCCTCCCCTCTCATAACACATTTATCCTAGAGACTTGCACCTAACCATTATTTTGCAAGACCACCGTATACAACCAGAATACTGACAGTGAGGGTCGGGCTATCGCTCAGCCGTTGAACATGTATGAGGTCCTGGGTCAGATCCAGGAATTGCAAAAACAAAAGCTGGTAGAATATTGACACTTTTACAATCTACCTAATTTATGCAGATTTTATAAAGAACTATTACCAATATACAGATTTTTAAAATATTTATTATTTTTTGTACGCTTGTGTATATTTTTGTCCACGTGTAAGTTTCATTTATACCAGTCAGGATACTGTAATCACAAGGATTCTTTTGGTTGGGCTTTTATAACCACACCCACTTCCCTCTGCCTCCCTAAGTCCTGGTAACAACTGCTTTGTTCCCCAAAATGTCATTCCAAAATTGTTAGATACGTGAATTAACATATACCACATAACCTATTCATCCAAGTCCTTGCGTATTCTTTTATTATTGTTAGGTTTTAAGTAGGTCACACCTGGCAGTACTCAGGGCTTACTCTTGGCTTTGTATCTCTCCTGTCAGGCTGGAGGGACCATATGGGAATCAAACCTAGGTCAGCCACAAGTAAGGCAAAAACCATATCCGATCTTCTTTGACGTTACCTGAGTCACAAATCTCAACTCCCTTCTTAAAGTAACAAGATACTTAGTGTTACTACCAAGATCATCAAGAGGTCATGAAAAGTACTTTTGCAAAGTGACATGCTCTTCAGTTGCCATGTGCTATTACAGAGTTAGCGGTTTTGCCTCAGAATGAAGTAAGCTTTGCTGTAGCACACAACTAGGCTCTACTGAGCTTGCTCCATTTCTGAACTCTCCACCTGCAGTCCTTAATTTTGCAATCCAAATCTGATTTGGTTAAATATGCCAAGTGTCTCCTGACACCAGTTGTGATTGACATGTAAATCAGAAGACTAAGCTACTAGTTTGAAGTAGTGGACTATGGTGCATATACATAGTACCTCTCTTCTCAGAATCAAATGGTCTTTAAGGCAACAGTGAGAAAGATGCTAACACAAAAGCAGAGACAAACTGCCTTAAAATATTTTTGGTTAAGCATTATTAATACATTTCACAATTGGGAGTTGGCCACATAAATAATTATTGCTCATTTCTACAAGTTCCAAGTTCTTTCTTGCTGGAAGGTTCTGAATGCAACAGTTCTTTCTCCAACTCACTGTGGACATGGCCTTTCTTTGTTGGCCATTACCCTTCCAGACTTTCCTCAGTACATTTTGTTTTTAGCTTCATACCATTTTGGTTACAGTCATTTTGGTTATAGTTCCTATTTGTATATATAGTGATCTCATTGTATGTTGATTTTACTAAAAAACTTAGTGTTCTGCCAAGATTAAAGTCTTCAGTTCCAAGGGACTTCTGTGATGATTTTTATCCTGATTCCTTTCCAAACCTTCAGCACAGGATGATATATTTTATATTGTGCCCCCCGCCCCCTCCCACCTCTCCATTTCTCTCATATTTCTCAATTTCACTCTTGGCTCATCTCAAGGTTTTTCAAAACACTAGGATGAGTCACCTCATCTCAGTGATGGATACTGGCTCTTGCCCTGTTGATGAAGTCCCCAATGACTTGTGTATTAGTTTTAAATTCACCATTCCCATAGTAAAGAACCCTTTTTCTTTTTGGCAAGCTGCAGAGGCCCACACCCAATAGTACTCAACACTCCTGATCCTGTGCTCAGGTATTACTCCTGGCAGTTTCAAGGAAGCATATGTAGTGCCAGGGATCAAACCCAGGACAGCTGCATGCAAGGCAAACACCCACTCACTGTACTATTGTTTCAGTCAGTAAGTAAAGATCTCTTAAGCTTTCTTCTTATAAAGGCCTAAACAAATATTGACTAGAGACTTTGCATATGAAATATATGATAAAGTAACTATAGTTAGTATGACTGAATTTGGAACCTAGATTGGGAGTGTTTATATAATGAAATGAAGAAAGGGTAGAACAGGCTTTCTTCAATAGGCATTACTTTTTATACCTGCCTTCCATTCCATAATAGACTCTACACTTAGCCTTGGGCTGGAGCGATAGCACAGCGGGTAGGGCGTTCGCCTTACACGCGGCCAACATGGCCGACCCGAGTTCGATTCCTCCGCCCCTCTCGGAGAGCCCGGCAAGCTACCGAGAGTATTCGATATGCCAGACACAGTAACAACAAAGTCTCCAACGGAGACGTTACTGGGCCCGCTCGAGCAAATCGACGATCAACGGGAGGGCCTTTACCTTACACTTAGCCAAGGGTTTCAAAGTCCAAATTTGAGTCCTACTTCCTATTTTTCAGTGATAGGTATGACCTTGAGTAAATTATACTTTACCTTACTGCTAAAGTTAGGAACACAGTTAACTAGCTAAGGAACTTTTGTAAGCAAGTAATTTAAGTTTTATTTTCACATACAACACTGCTCACTTAAATTTTATTTTTGAGCTTCTGTTTAGTTTTTTAAATACAGCACGATGATGCCTAAATTGTACAAATCCTCTTCCATAAGGGGATAGTGCACTCACATTTTATTTCATTTTTGGGACCACAACTGGTAATACGCAGGAGACTGGCTGGTACTGTGGATCAAACCTGAACCTCTCTCATGCTTTGCCTGTGGTCAGTCTGTTCAGCCATCTCTCTGGCCCCATAGACACACATTTAAAAATATTTTAGGGCCAGAGAGAAAGTACAGGGGATATGGTACTTTTCTTGCATAACAGCTGACTCAGGATTGATCCACCTGTGTTCAATTTACAGCACCATATAAAGTCCTCTGAGCACTACCAGGAGTGATTCCTCACAACAGAGCCTAGAGCACCTGAGCACCATTGAATGTGGTGCCACCCCCCCAAAAAAAAAAACATTTGAACAAGGCTCCCAAGAAGATACATTTTATATTTTATTATATAAAAATACTTGACCATTTCACAGACCAGAAAACAGGTTACCAGAAATTCATGCTGGAAACCCAGAGCCATCCAAACATAGACATTCATTCTATTAATGAAATTATTAATACTGGTCTATTGTATTATCAGCATTATAAGGGAAAGAAGCCTAATCAGTTGCTTTTGGCTGTTTTTCACCTGGAACCTCCTTTCCCTTTGAGGAATTACGTCTTACAAGAAGGCAGTAGTAGAAGATCATTCTCTATAAAAGTTAAGAACACTATTTCCCAACCTTCCCCAAACACTTCCAGACACGAGCAATGGGGGTGGGAGACTATTTCTGACTGCTCCAGTGCCCAATCTAGTCCTACAGTGAACACGAATCTAAGTATTGGCGTGAATATTTAATTCTAAGTCCTTGAGAGAAGACTTAATTCTAAGGCGATCACGAAACATCTCAAGTTTATTACCAGAACTATGATGGTACAGCAGAGGAAGCAGAAAGGCGTTTAATGAAACTTCAACAGAATCATCACCACAGTAGCTCATTATTTAAGTAACAGCTGACAGGACAGAGGGAAATCTTTGAAACTGCCCCCAAAAGTATAACATGGAAATGACTCAACTTACTGATGCAAAAGAACGTAGCAGATCTGTGGCAGTGGAAAGGAGGCCTGTCTCGAAATCTTTACCCAGTGTGTCTCCACCCCTATTTTCAACACCCCCCCTTCTTACTTAAAACTCAATGGTATATATGCAAGAAGGTGTACATATATAGCAGAGTATTCTTCTCTGTAATTAATATGTTGAACAGTTTGGAAAAGTTTTAGAGGACCTTCTATACAACAAAGCACTGTACAAAGTACAACAGAGCATGTACTAAAATTTTACACTATGGCAAGATTTGGAAAAAAATGGCAGATTTGTGGTAACCTAGAATTTTTTTCTTTCCAAAAGTAGATTTGGGGTTGGGTCTTTAAGATGTGCACTGCATTGACTATGAGGAGGGGGAACATTAAGAAAGGCATAGAGCATGAAAGTGCTGGGGCAGTGGTGAGCAAAAGGCTTTGGTATTTGGTCCACACAGTCCGAAGTGGTACTGGGGGAGCTAAGTGGCATGCAAGGTAAGTGAAGGATGTAAGGTTTGAAGTAGTGATGACAGGGAGAGAAAAAGGACAATTCCAAGCAATGAGAGTGCTTATAAATGCCTGTCAGGACCTGGTGACTGGTTTACTAGTGATGAACTGCAGAAGGGGAAGATTTATTGGAGAATCTGAAACTGAGCAGGAGCCCAAGCAAAGTACAAGAGTGGGAGGAGGGCATCCCTGGGAGAAATGGGTAGGCTAGGCAGGCTCACAGGTGGGAAAGACACTAAGTATGGAAGCAGATAAGCTGATTTAAAAATAGGATTCTGGGGCCAGAGAGATAGTACAGTGGGCAGGGAACTTCCCTTGCATACGGCTGACTTACATTCAATCCCCGGCACTTCATATAGTCCCCTGAATCCCACCAGGAGGGATCCCTCTGCACAGAGCCAGGAGTTAAGCCATGAGCATAAATGGGTGTAGCCAAAAAATTAAAATTACAGTGGGGGGGGAAAAAAGAAAAAGACCAAACTGAAAGGACCTGTTCCCAGTTCCTTAATGGGACCAATGATTGGGTATTGGCCTCTACTCTAGAATCATTTATCACTACTGAAACTTAGAGGTAAACGTCCAACCTCTGTCATGCTGAAGACAAATTATTTCTTTTACCTCATTTCAGTGACAAAGCTGAAAATCACTGTCACTGTCCTCCCGTTGTTCATCGATTTACTCAAGTGGGCGCAGTAACAACGTGATACTTGTTACTGTGTTTGGCATATCGAATATGTCACTTGGGAGCTTGCTGGCTTTGCCTTGCAGGTGAGATACTCTCTGTAGCTTGCCGGGCTCTCTGAGAGGGGCAGAGAAATCGAAGGCGAAGGAACTGAACTCTGGTAGGCCGGGTTGGCCATGTGCAAGGCAAGCGCCCTACCTGCTGCACTACTGCTCCAGCCCAAGGTGAAAATACCCTCTAATAATAAAAGCCAGGAGCATGAGGGGTACTGGTTCTTCTACTACCTTATATCAGGTAAACCATTCTCTGAGAAAATGGCAATCCAGTCAGCCTTGGGGCATATCTGGTTTCCTTTCTCGCTTCCTCACTCCATCTTAAGAGCTTATACATACTGTGTAACAGATTCCACTAAGGTAATCAGAGTAACTTTTAAAATTCCTCATGTGAACTCAGCTTTTTTCCTCATTCTACTAGATATTGAGATAAGAGTTAGATTTATATGTTCCTCATGGAAATCTCCTCAAGGGGAGAGTTTTCCTCCCCGCCCCGACCAGGGCTCTGGCAGCTGAAGACCTCCAGAACCAGCCACCACCATGCTGAGACCACTCTCCGCACACATGAAGGTACTGGCAGAGGAACAAAGGCATGCGGGCCCCGGGGCTGAGATCTCCAAGCCTACTCGGATCGGGGCTGAGCATCCTCCACCCAGATCCTCCAAATTCCAGTAGGCGGGGGTCACACCCACCAACTGGCCCCCTGGCGCCGTGTAATCCCATCAACGGCCCAGACTCAGAGACTATAAAACCCAGCTCCCGGAACTGTGTGGCCACATTTGCGGCCGCGCGACATCTTATTATGACATCTTATTATCTCATTCCTACTTTGGACAAACTGGCAGGCTACCGAATGTAACCTGCCCACACGGCAGAGTCTGGCAAACTCCCCGTGGCATACCCAATAGGCCAAATACCAGTAACAATGATGGGTCTCATTCTCCTAAAGAGCCTTGAATATAGCACTTTCTTAAAAATCTCAGGGCTAGGATGAAGGAGACGTTACTGGGGCCTGCTCGAGGCAATCGGCGAATAACAGGATGGTCGTGATTCGTGATGGAAATCTCCAGTTCCTCAAACTGTTTCAGCAATATTTCCTCATCTGTAAGGAAGCCTAGTCTAAGTTTCTCAAACACTAGGCTTGAACCCATATGTAATCACATAACTGAACGTGACAGTTGTAAAAATCTTGGCAACACTGAAAGATCTCTGAACACGCAAGGACAAAACAAGTAATTAGAAATCAACTACAGGAGCCAGTCCAATAGTACAGTGGGTAGGGTGTTTGCCTTGCAGGCAGCCGGCCAAGGTTTGATCTCCAGCATCCCATATGGTCCCCCAGCACAGGAGTAATTCCTGAATGCAGAGTCAGGAGTAGTCCCTGAGCATTGCCAGTGTGACCCAAAAATCAAAGAAAAAAAAAAAAACAACTATCATGAATCCACACTCATGAATTAGGTACCAGTGCCAGGTACTATAAATGTATCTGGTAGCACATTCCTGTGCTTCATCTATTGGGCAAAAGAGGGTCGAAGGAGAAAATAGTTCAGGAAGTCTGGTCTAGGGGCAGAGAGAGAAGATAGCATTTGGAGTAAGACACTTGTCTTGCAAACAGCCTAGTTCAGTCCCTGGCACAATCTATACGGTTCCCCAAATACCACCGAGTGATCCATGAAAACCATGAAAAAAAAGTTTTTGGATGTGGCCCCAAAACAAAGGCAGTAGTAAATTAAAATAAAACTAATCTCAAAACGAAAATTCTGGCTGATACGAATGACTGTACTTCTGAGGAAATTCTAGCAGTGCGAAGTCAAATTCTAGCCCTAACCACCAGAGGTCCCTGTCACAATGGACTGTACTTCTGAGGAAATTCTAACAGCGCAAAGTCAAATTCTAGCTCTTACCACCAGATGTCCCTGTTGCTCACAAACTAGAAATAGTAACTTTCTATGTTTCTGCATCCAAAATACAAACCAACTTACTCTGATATACTTAATAACACTGAACACTCATGAATTAGGTACCAGTGCCAGGTACTATAAATTAAAAAGGACATGCCCTCAAGAATAATTGGAAAGAGAAGTATGAGAGGAATCATATACAAATATTTCAAAAACATACGGTATTAAGGCTGGAGTGATAGTATAGAGGGTAGGGTGTTGCCTTGCACATGGCCAACCCAGGTTTTATTGCAGCACTATATACGGTCCCCTGAACATCACCAGGCGTGATGGCTGAGCAGAGTCAGATGAGTCAGATGTAATGGCAGAGTCAGACAAATCAAGAGTCATGGCACAAAAACTGAAACCAAATAAAGTACAACATACTCATTCTCTACCCTGGACTGTACCTTAAGAAACTTGGATATGTATTCTTGGTTTTTGCCCTTTTGAAGAAGCCCATGTTCTCTCTTGAAAACCTGTCTTTCTCTTCCCACATATTTCTCTAAGTATCTTTAAATACTTATTTTTAAATACTATCTTGTTTCACTAAAGGAAAAATAAAAGATATTAAGAAATTGCTAGGTTAAAAACAAAACAAAACACCATACCCTCCCCTGCAGCACTGTTTTCAATAGGCACGCTTTAGTTGTGGTGCTTGCACAGGTTCTCAGTGGATTACACTCCTTTAGCCGGGGGCTTGCACACTGTATGGCTCATCAGAGGTCGCTGTGGTGCTCACAGGTGGCACAAGGCAGGATGCAGTGTGTGTGGGACACAGCAAATATCAACAGAAGCTGGCTAGGTGGATAGTTTTTGACTGCAGTTTGTACCAAAGGTACAAAATGTTCTTTTTCCATTTTGAAAATGTAATTTTATGCATTCTGAGGTTTATATTTTCCCAATTAAAAAACAAAAGCAAGATGTCGGACATGTTCACTTTATTAATATTACATTTACCATGTATCACCATGGAATGTAAATTCAGGTTAGAAAGAATTTCACAAGTTCAGTAAAACATTCTGTGGTATAACAAAATCTGCATAAATGTCTGACCAAACCAGTCTGCTCATAAATCATCATTTCTACTTTAGGTAGTTTAACATTTATGATTATCACATTTAACATTTATGATTATTATTGTTTTCAAGAGAGAAAATAAACAGAATGCACATATTAAAAACTTAATATTTAGTTTTGCTTTAGTTCTTAAAATACCTTTTTTTATTTCAAGACATTTAAAAATTATTCTAGTAACAGCAGCAAAAATAAAATTCTGCAATTATAAAAGAATTCAACTGAAATGCAGAATGTTACTCTCATGTTTAACAAGTACAGGTGTGATTCTGAAATAAGTATTTAACAGTTCTGTTATTAGTTTTTTAGGCCTGTTTAAACATATACACACATTTTGAATTATGGGGAGACATGTTTACATTTTCATGCATTGTTCTTAAAGAGCCAGCCAGTCCTTAATACTGAAGTATTCTAAGAGTACATAAATCAAGACGGAAAAAGTTCACGTAACCAGGGTTAGTAGGACTCCTACATTTCATAAAAAGCATGTGATAGGCTGCAGCAACCGGGAGTATTTAAAGACTGCTGTCTTCTTTAGTACTGATTTCAACAAAAAAATTTAAGAAGATGTACATTTACCATCAAAAGCATTTGAATGACATTTCTTTTGTGTTAACCTGACTCCCCTGAATAAACTTGTCACCAGTAATTTTATCAACAGGCAAATCAAGCCTGCAAGAAATGAAGCCAATATTCAAATTATCATGTTACTGTCTGATTCAAATAATTTACTTTCGCCATAAAAATATAACCTCAATATGAGACATCTAACTAAAACAAGTACCACCAAGACCAAAACAGCATTTCTTCTTCTAAGGTTTACGTTTTACCCAAAATTCCTGATACATGGAATAGCCCATACCTAAAAAATAGAAAGAAAAAAAGAATGTTTGTTAATCATTTAAACCTTTTTCTTCAATATTATGAAAACAATTTATAAAAGCTAGGAGTAAGACCACTGGTAACATGCAGTATTGATCCTAAGATGCTTTTCCTGCTCAAACAATTTCCATTTTCCAAATTCTTTGCATTGCTAGCAGTGTACCTCAAGTCTAGCATGACTAGCTCAGGCGATCAAAATATTTGGAAGATAATCAACGCTGCACAATTTTAGTAGTTACTTTTGCTACATATTACCAGATTAAGTCAACAAAGTCCCATATTTAAAAACTTAATTGGGGCGGACTGAGAGATAGTATAGGGATTAAGGCCCTTGCTTTGAATGCAGTTATCTTGGGTCTATACAGGCACTGAATATGATCCTATAGGCGCTGGTGGGTGAGCTCAAAAAGAAACTCATACTGTGCCACAGTATCAACCATATTTTTAAAAGGTTTTATTTTTGCTTTTTGGGTCACACTCAGCAATGCTCAGGGGTTACTACTGGCTCTGCACTCAGGAATTACTCCTGGTGGTGCTCGGGTGACCATATGGGATGCTGGGAATTGAACCCAGGTTGGCCGTGTGCAAGGCAAACACCCTACCCACTGTTCTATCGCTCCAGCCTCCAGTATCAACCATTTCTGCATATCTAGAATCTTCAATGAAGTTATAACCTCACTGAAGAGATTCTTCCCTCTTTTCCCCTTCTGTACATCCCAAGTAGTTCGTAGGGAGCCTGAGTGTCACTCCCAGGTCTATGGTTCAATGCTAGCAGTCCAGCAGACCATCCCAGGAGTCCTTGAGGACCTCCAGGGTTATACCTGGTGATCCTAGGTTCTTTCACACACCAAGGTACACCCTTGACCCTTGTCCTCTTTTCCATTTTTTAAAACTTTATTAAGAAAGTTATCACTGACAGTAAAACTATCACTACTTGAATTTTTATTAATTCAGTTTTTACATGAATAGAGAATATAACAGATCTTGAAACTGTCTCAAAATCACTTAAAAGTTTCTATCCTGTTTTGTTTGCAAAGGAAAATATTAACTGGGAATAACAAATGTGAAAATTTCCTGTAGGAACTTACCAAGAGTCATTGCTCCAACAACAAAGCCTTGAGCAGCAACACGCATATGGATCAGATGAACCGACATTTTAGTACTTCCTCTATTCTTCAATTTGTATAATCCATAGGCAACAATCGCTGCAAAACCCGCCATGCCTGTAAAACAAATAGTCTCAAATATTACATGGGCAAAGGTAGGTAATCAAGATGATTTATCATTTAATTCACTGTTCTTATAAAAAAATGCTAATATTAAAACATTAGTTAAGCTCCCTGTGACGAATTCAATATGCCAAACATAGTAACAAGTCTCACAATGGAGACGTTACTGGGATCGCTCCAGCAAATCGATGAACAACGGGAAGGCAGTGCTACATAACAATCTGAGTTTTTTATTTGCCTCAACCCTGAACAATACATAATTGGGAGCAAACAGTAGAGCCCCATAGTAAGTTGCTTTCTTTTTTTTTTAATTGGGAGGGCAGAGCTGGGGTGGGGTGGTGGCACCAGCAGTGCTCAAGGGCTTATTCTGGGCAGCATGTGGGGAACCATATGTGGCGTCAGGGTTCTAACTGGGGTTAATCACAACAAGGCAAATTACTCCCTATACTAACTCTTTGGCCAGCTGAAGATTTTCTTTAAATTGTGGGTTTGTGGATTCCATATATAAATTCATTTAAAAGAGTGCCAGGAAGACTAGAGAGCTTAATGGGTTGAATGCACGTTTTGCATGTAGGAGAACCCTGTCCGTTACCTTCCAAGACTTAAAAGTGTTCTGAAAACCCAAAAACAGTGCAGAAAACTCTTGGTCCAACTTGGTTCAATGAAAGAACCCAATAAATAATAACTGTATTATTCTGTAACTGTGAGTTTTTTTTTAAACGGCTTTTTTGAGTGCTATGAGTCCTTTGAGCAAAGCCTGGAGACAGGATGGTCTTGGTAGTCTCCCAAACATTCACTGAAATAATATCAACATATAACAATACCTGGAAAAATGTTTTCAGGAAGTGCTTGATGAACGACTGACCACTTTTGATTTAAAGTTCACAATAGTTCCATTTTAGACCACTGAAGTCGAACTTACCAATGGGGACAAACGGTGCCTCTTTAGCTTTGCGAATAAGTTTAGATCCCTGACCTTCATCATACGAAGAAATAGAAATATCCGGGTTGGTAGACATTGTGACCGAAGTCTCTCCCTGAAAGAAAATGTCCATGAGTTTCTACAACTGAGATTATCTAGAGCAATGTTTCCCAAAGGACCTGATACTGTGGAGGGGAGTGAGCAGTTGTGCTGAATGACTGTGCGGGGTGGGAGGAGAGCAGTAGTAGCTGCAGATGCAACTAGGAGTCACTTTCCATTTGTTAACTTAAAGGTAGAGAGATGCTGAGTGATTGTTTTATGGAAAAGAGGGTGGTAGACCAAGTAAGTTTGGGATCTCACGACTTAAGAGCGTTAAATGACAGCCTGTACTTAAACCTTATTTTCACAAAGACTAAGTATATTATGTTTATATAACAATTATTTTAATCACTCGCAAAATATTTGTTCTCTTTATTGATCCTTTGTGTATTTAATTCCTTTTCTTCTGATGCCAGGAACTGAACCCAAGAACTCATACCTACTACCAATTCCTTTTTTAATTCCATCACATTGTTAAAACAGTGAAAAAAATTAATTGAAACCATTTTATCCATTAAAATATATAGGCTATGAATTTTCTGGCTATTTTCATCCTTAATCAAATTTAATCATTTTAATTATTCAAATCAAACCACTACTCCTTTTTGCCTCTTTAATACCAGGTCAGAAATCATACAAGTACTTTTTAATTTTTTTTTTTTAATTTGGGTCCACACCTAGTTGTGCTCAGGGCTTATACCTGGCTCTATTCAGGGATCACTTCTGGCAGGCTCTGGAGACTATATGGGGTATTTGGGATGAACTGGGATCAGCAGTGTGCAAGGCAAACCCTTATGTGCTGAACTATGCTCCTGACCCCTCATTGTGTCCTCTTTTTGAGGATAAAGACTTTATATGAAACACTGCTAAAAATGCTTACGTTTTAAAACATAATAAACGTTCAACTGAACATAAAACAGACTTTGGATATCTTCTAAACATCTGATCTAGTTTCCTTTACATTTCTTCTAGACCCTTAAAATTCCCTTTTAAAATTCTCTACCTTCTTTTGCAATATAAAATTTTTTAAAATAGTATTTAAAAATTGATACTAAATTGATACTAGCTTGATAATTCTATGAATAAAAGTGGCAGAGGAGAAAGATAATTTCCATTATCTTAGGGACCAAAGATCCCATTCAGTTATCTTTTATTTATTTTACTTTTCTGATTTTTTGAGGCACACCCAAGGGTGCTCAGGGGTTACGCCTGGCTCGACATTCCAAAATCAATCCTGGTGGTGCTCAGAGGACCATATGGGATGTCCGGGAACCAAACCCGGGGCAACCACGTGCAAGGCAAACACCAGATCCTCTGTCCTATCGCTCCAGCCCCCTTTCAGTTATCTTCACACAGTAAATCAACAGGTATTCTACCGCAATGAGGCCACAACAAATCCATTTTCACCTTAGTCATAGTTACTATGTGTACACACACACACACACACACACACACACACACACACACACACACTGCACTGAGCTGATTTGAACTGCCTGCTAACTTTATTCAGAGATAAAATAAAGGAGTCACAGTATGTAAATACATATGCCTCTGATTAGTCTTAATTACAGTAACTCAAAAGTCACTATCCATAGAAATCCACTCAGAGCAGCCACGCACCAGGTGGGCTGGGAACCCCATCCCCTGTACTGTTCCACCGGAGCTCACCCCTAGGCCAGGGATTGGTGTCACCTGACATCAGGCTGTCCTCTAAACCCAAAAATCACTACCCATAAGAAGGCTTACCTTCGTTTTTCTCTCTCAAATATGTATCTTACTCCTTAGATAACAGCTCTTTTAACATTTTTCTAATAAGGAGTTTTAGTAGCAAAAGCCCGCATATAAAACTCAACTATAGAGAGGAGGCTTTGTGCTTCATTTGAGCAGTGTAGTCATCCCTCCAAGACCCCAACCCTGTTACAGCAAAAGTATAATTCTGTCACCTGAAAGAGCAAAACCTCAATTCAGACAAATAGTACAGTATATTGGTGAGATGGGGGAAATGTCCTATTATAACTAGACTTCATTACCTCTAAGGGAATAAACTCCTACTTGCTGAGCTTTTTATAACACAAGGTTCAATAAGCTCAAGGTTCAGGATAGTCACTATGTATTTGAAGAAATCGAGCATAAACACGGAAATAATAATGGTTACTGTACAACAAAGACAATGAGAATGGAATTTGGAGTTATACCTTACACTTGATCATAACTAAAATTCTCAAAGTCCTGTCTGTTTTATCACAAATTCCTTCAGCTCCCTTCCAACCCCATATTCTAATCACCCTTTTGGGAAATGAGAAAAGGCTAGGGTTCAAACCCAGGGCATGACTCACACTGGCAAGGCAAGTGTTCTACGTATGAGTTACTATAACCCAACCCAGTTAAAATTCTTAAGAAGGGGCTGGAGGGGCTGGAGCAATAGCACTGTGGGTAAGGTGTTTACCTTACACGCGGCCGACTAGGGTTCGATTCCCAGCATCCCACACGGTCCCCTGAGCATTGCCAGGGGTGATTCTTGAGTGCAGAGCCAGGAGTAACCCCTGTGCATCACGAGGTGTGACCCAAAAAGCAAAAAGCAAAAAAAAAAAAAAAAATAGAAGGGACTGGACAGGTAGTACAGGGAGTAAGGCATTTACCTTGCATGTGGCTGACTTGGGTTAAATCCTCTGCACTGCATATGGTTCCTGAGCATAAAACCAGGAGTAACCCCGTAAGCACACCCAGGGGTGGCAAATAAAACTTTTAGAGATGCTCTGTATACTTTTCAAGTTTTTGCATAAAACTCCTACTCTTTTTCTGTTTGTTTTTGGGCCATTCCTGGCGATGTCAGGGTTAATTCCTGACTCTGCACTCAGGAATTACTCTCAGCAGTGCGCCAAGGACCATATGGGATACTGGGAATCAGAAAGCAAGAAGATACACAAGAGTAAGCCCACAAGTGCCAGCCCAAGGCATCCTATACTTATTTTAATTGAACTCCTCTAGAAAGGCTTTGCTAAATGCTTTTGTTATGCAGTCTACTAAATTGGCCTGTACTTTCTCTTTCTTTAAATACCTGTTTTGTTTCTCATGCTAGAATTTTACTTCTTTTCAGTGTTCAGGGATCACTCCTGGAGGTGCTGGGAGACCCTTATGCAAGGCAAGCACAACTTACCACTGTACTATCTCTCCAGCCTCTCTTGCTAGAATCTTTTAAGTCAGGGGTTGCAACTACCTTGCTTGCATTTCCACTGCCTGGCATGACGCCTTGCATGTAAAAGCATACCACAAAATATCTGCTGGACACATTAAAAACACATACACAAAACCTCAATTTTTCAACAATTAAAATTACCTCAGATAGTTTATAAATATTTTGTAAAACAATTATATATGTATATATACATTTATTTTTATTTTTATTTGTAGAAAGGTCAACTGTATCTACCTTTCATAATTATCTTTCTTTTCAAATTCTTATATTGTACTTAATGAAGGAAGAAATTATAACCAAAATCTTGGTTCTTTGTAACCATGAAATGAAACTATTACACACCTCAGTTCTTAGCAGATATAAACACATTTTCTTCCTTTGACATAATTCCTAATCTTAAGAGATCATTTATTTGGAAATTATCTTTAAAAGCAAGAAAGTTGGGGGCACTCCATTCTGGAGCTGCCTGCATCCTATCTGGGGTGCATCACTTCTTTACTCATGATACTTTCTCTCCCCTCATTTTTATTTAAATAAACTGCACTTCACTAAAGCAAAGTTGACGTTTTTCCTGAATTTCACATCTGTATCACTAAAATTCTGATCTGCCAACAATCCTCAGGTAACACTCCTCAGGTTAAATCTGCATGTGGGAAACCATAGGGTCATTATTTGCTTTAAATGACTAACATAGCTCAAGCAGTTATTAGACACACCCAGCATGAGGACCTGAGGCTGATTTCTGTAACTACACAGCAGAGCTACATTACCTCCTCTAGCACAACCTCCTAAAGTAGCCCCTAGGAAAATAAAGTGATGGAACTGAATGGAGAAATACAGAAGGAAAAGGCACTTCTCTTGCATGCAGCCAATCCTGGGATCTTACCACACATGGTCCTTTTAAGTTCTATCTGGAGTGACACTTCAGCAGAGCCAGAAGCAAGCCCTGGGCATCTTTGAGTATGGTCACCCAACAGAAACTAATACAGTGACTAATGATAATCTCTTATCCAGAACACTATACATGCAAATTTGTATGGAAAGAGAAATATTTAAAACCCAAGTTATAATTAACTTTTATCCTAGATTGAACTAGGGGAGGAAGAGGAGGTCTGAGTGAACCAAGTCAGTCACAAACAAGGTAATCACCTTATACCCTGTACTAGTTCTCTGTTTCCTCAAATTATTTTTATATAATCTAATAAATTCTAACTCATGTTTCTCTAGGAAATCTCTGCATTTAAGATTTTGAAAACTTCCTAATTACCACCCAGAAGTTTCCCCAGTCATCATGATCTAGTCACCAAGATTGAAAAATGGTTAATTAAAAAATTATCAGTAACTACAAGCCATGTAAGTTGAGAATGGATGATTACTCCATGCCCAGAGCCTTTTTTACAGATGAAAGGTTCTGATGGAGTCCATGAATTGCCCATCACCATGAAGACCTCTGGTATGAGTATATTTGGAACCTTGCTCTCCCGATTCAGTACAGGTTTTTTTTGATCGACAATACACTCCCATATCAGCAAACTGAATGATGCTGTTTTATAACGTGGAAAAAATACAACTATTAACAGGATCTCTATTTGAACTGTGAAAAACATGCATGGCCCAGAGTTAGCCCAGTGGCAGAGCACAGGCACCAGGCCCAGCTCAATCCCTGGTACAGCCCAAGGCACCGAGATTCAGGATCCCTGGTGCCACAAGCGTGCACCCCTGCAAAACCGCGTGAGCGCCATAACCAAGTGTTATTATCATTCCCCTTTTACAGACACTTTCCTCACTCCCCCATCCCGACTCTCCCCGCCCAATAAGAGGGAGACAGTAAGGGGAATCGATTTCTATTAACACATTTATAATACCAAAAATTCAGAGCATTTTGGGGTATGACCGAATTTCTCTCTTCCCCCCCCCCCCCCCGTAACTTAATTCACCTAAAACAATTTCGACCTTGACTAGAAAACTATCTTTTCAGTAGCAGAACGCCCAGATTTCCTTCCCTTCATCATCTTTCATTTTTCACCCGCGGGGGGGGGGGGGGGGAGGGGAAACTGACTCAGCTCTCCATCCGAAAGCCGAAGACGTGCAAAGAGGCACCTACAACCCAGTATTTAAAACCCATGTGGAAACCACGAATTATTTCGTCACCTGTTTCAGACCACATTAAAGACACTCCCACCACCACGCTCTGGGGAAGCTGGACCAGGCACAGTGGAAAGGGAGCTGCCCCGAATCCAGGATGGGACACGGAAGGCTCTTCTTGGGAACCCCTGGTACCGCCTCAAACAACGCGGGGGGTGGGGGGGGATGGATTCATATTCGCCTCAGCATCCACCAGCGGGGCTTGTTTACTTTACACAGGGCGGCCAGGGCCCCACCCAGAGGTTCCTACGCAGCCGCAGCCGGCGCGGAGCCGGGCACCTGGACCGGGGGCTGTCAGCACCACCTCCTTCCCCTGCAATCCCGCTGCACGGAACCAGAACCCGGGTTTCCAGCGAGGGATTCCCCACCCCGATGTGCACGTCCGGCGGGGGCCCAGCCTTAGACCCGTCGGGCCGTAGAGGCCTCCCGGACGCCTCTGCCCGCAACCGCGCCTCCGGGGTGGGGGGGAAGCGCAAGGGTCGCCAGGCCCTTGGATGGCGCTGCACCCCACGCTAAACCCACATTTAGCGTCTCCTCATCCCGAACCGACGGGCGCATTGTTGTTGTTGTTTTTTTTTTTGGTAAGGGGGGAGTTCAGCGCCGTGACGGGCGCGGCCTCGCGCTCCCTCCCCGCCCCGCGCAACCTTCCTCGCTCCCGGCCGGTGTGACCTTGGCGCACTGGGCTGCCCGCGGCCCGCCCCCGGCCCTCGTCCCACCATCCCCGGGCGAGAAGGGGCCGCGCTCACCGGAAGCTCACAGGTTCCGCCTACGCGCGAGAGGCTCCCGGCTCCCCGAGGTGGGGCTCGGCCCCCCCCCCCTTCCCCGTCCTTTTCGGGGTTTCCTCCCCCCCCCCCCCCGGCGGCTCCACCCGTTCGGCCAAGTTTCACGCCGCCCCTCGCTTCGGCTTCGTCTCCTCAGAGACTCTTTTACTCCACAGCCGCCAGGCGACCCTGACCCACGACGCCGGGCCCCGAACCCCACTCGCCCCCTTCCTCTGACGCGCGCCCCCCCCCCAACCCTCTCCAAGCCGCTCTGGGTCAGGCCCAGAGTTACTCAGCCGCTTCCCGTATCACGAGGTGGGGGTCACTCGCATTCGCACTAGCTCCTCTCACCTCGCGCGTCTCACCTCAGCCTCCAGACACCCCAAACCCTGGACGCCGCAGTCGGCCTGTGTGGATCTCCCCCTCGTCCGCCTCCTCGGCCCGACCCGGCTTCCTTGAGGTCCCGCCTCTGGCCGGCCCCGACCAATCAGAAGTCAGCGCTCCGACCCGTGGGGGGTGGGGAGCCGGTCCCAGCCGGTCCCGGGTGTGCGTGCGTGTACGTGGTGGGCGGGGCGTCCCCGAGCGGGTTCCCGATTGGCTGGGGCGACAGGTAACGGGCGGTGGCTCCGCGTAAACGCTCACGTCGGGGGATGTCGTCAGAACCTGGAAGCCCAGAGTCCGGGGTTCGCAGGAGGTCAAGCCACCTGGACGCTGGCCCGACGGTCCCGCGAACGCCGTGTCCCGAGCGCGAGCCGGGGAGGGGCTGGCTGTGCGGGGCCCGGCGAGGAGGGATTCCGAACCCCGCGGGTCTGGGGAGGGAGGGAGCGTAGCGTGGTCGTGCCCGCCCGAGCGCCGACGGGTGCGGGTGGGTGAAGGAGCGCCCTGCGACGCCCCCTTTCTGGAGCTTACTGTAGCAGGACCTTTAACGGTGTCTTCACCCAAACCTGGTGATTAAAAATCACTGAGAACGCGGTCAAAGTCCCCCGTGACAGTGACCCCCGGCCAGAGAGCTCTTAATGTGTGGGAGGGATAATAGTAACTGGCAGGTGGACGCCAAGGTGCACGACTTCATATAATCATAAGACGAGGCAGGTTGCCCAGGGCTCTAGCCTAAAGATCGAAATAGGCGCCACCTAGGATTTGAGGAGAAAAAAATTGGCGGGAGGGGAGGAATTCTGGAGGTCGATCCTAGGGCCGCCCCCCACCCCGCCCCTCGGCTCCAGGGCTTGCAGTTCACTTAGAAATCACGTAGTAAACATTCGTGCTACCTGTATGAGTGATAAGTTAATTTGTTGTTGGGTCACACCCAGTTAGTAATTGGGGCTTACTCCTATTTGCTTTCTGGCGGGGCACGGTGCCCCCAGATAGAACTGGGATGGGCAACGTTCAAGGCAAACACCCTACTAGCCCCCAGAAACCCCAGATTTGGATGCCGTGGCTTTCCACTCCTTGAAAGGCACCCATTTTGTCTGGTTCTCAAAAACATCTCCCTGAAATCTTGTCTGTGAGCTCAGCCGACACTTAATTTTGTTAGAGGAAGAAAAGCCAAAACAGATGCAGTAATCAGAGGGCCTCAATAGAGGATAATCAATGACTCTCTCTGGGTGATGAAATTATAAAGGAGCTTGAGTCTGAGAATAACAAAGATGAATGACCAAAGAATGTGACCTAAGCTTGTTCCCCAAGAGGACGTATATAAATCTTAAGGTTATTTAACAAATATCCACAAAGATATGGGGTCAGGCCTACTTAAGGTTTTCCCTAGGTTGGCATATATTAGCCATGGCATGTATTAACCATGACCTTGGCCTTTACCTTGTAAAACAGCAATTGCAATAATGATTGTCCTCTCTTTATAATGAAATTTCTTTCTGAAAACTCCCTTGAAAAGTGCTGGCAACGCTTTTTTTTTTCTTTTTGGGTCACACCCGGCAATGCACCGGGGTTACTCCTGGCTCTGCACTCAGGAATTTGAGAAGGCCCTCCCGTTGATCGTCGATTTGCTCGAGCGGGCCCAGTAACGTCTCCATTGGAGACTTTGTTGTTACTGTGTCTGGCATATCGAATACTCTCGGTAGCTTGCCGGGCTCTCCGAGAGGGGTGGAGGAATCGAACTCGGGTCGGCCATGTTGGCCGCTTGTAAGGCGAACGCCCTACCCGCTGTGCTATCGCTCCACTCAGGAATTACCCCTAGGTAATTACCCCTAGCGGTGCTCAGGGGACCATATGGGATGCTGGGAATCGAACCCGGGTTGGCCACGTGCAAGGCAAACACCCTACCCGCTGTGCTATTGCTCCAGCCCCAACTGGCAACGCTTTAAAATTGAAAATGTAGTTAAAACACCTAATCTTCGGAGATGAGATGGAGAGTATCACCTAACCTACAGAACATTGTAATTTAGCCTCGCCTCTCTGATCTTAAACATGGTCAGAACACTTAAGTTCTGTAGTTGGGCAAAGTCATCTTATATGAGGCCTGCTGAAAAATTCATATGTTATTAGCTATCATAGAAAAACCTGGTGGATTCTTTCTTTGCGCGTGGACCACCCAGGTTCAGTGTGTGGCACTTATAAACACAACTCCATGATATTCCTGGCTCTGCACTCAGAAATTACTCTTGGTACTTGGGATACCAGGGATCAAACCCAGATCAGTGTATACAAGGCAAGCAACCTACTGCTATACTATCTCTCCAGCTCCTCTGTGGGTTCTTACTGTGATTTGTGACTGGGAGATCAGAGAGTATTATATCACTAGCCCAGGAAGATATCAAAACATGATGATTATGAGCACAATATTGTAAAATTTTTAAAAAATAAGATGAAACTCAGAAGTGAGGGAGACATGTAGTAATGGTTAGTGAGGAAATTCATGTAATTGCTGACATTGCTTTAAAATTCCCTATCATGGGATATACATGATAACCTTTCGTGTCTGTATTGCAAATTATAATGTCCAAAAGGAGAGAGAGATAGAAAGAGCCTGTTATAGAGGTGAGTGGTAGGTGGCAGGAGGGAAATTGGGGACATTGATGGTGAGAAATGTACACTGGTGAAAGGATGGGTGTTGGAACATTATATGACAAAAACCTAATCATGAACAATCTTTTAACTATCTCACTGTGATTCAATTAAAAATAAATAAAAATGTAAAAAAATATATAAAATTCCCAATGCCATGTATTAATTATGCAACTATAAAACAAGGACTTCAAAATTACGATAAACTGATATCTAAAGTAAAATAATGAAATGTTCTATTCAGAAATAAGCAGGCCCTTTCCTAAAGGAGATTGTATAATAAGGAGATATGCTTATTTAACGAATTACTATTGGACATGGTGATTGGTGCAAGGAAACTAAAACTTTTGACTCCATTTCACAGATATTTTAACAAGCAGTTATTTTGATTAAAAAGGAAACCTTTTATATATATAAATTGGATTCTTAAAAATATAAGCAAAGGTTTAGATAAATTCTGTGATGAAATTATGTAAATAAAGAAATTTAGGTGTGTTCATTCCTACTTGTGTGGAAGATGCACACTTGTTCGCCTCCCCCTTATATCTCATTTGAGTCTGTCATAGAGGAAGAGTTCTGCCCTTTAGGAAGAGTTCCTCTACTGTTTAAGAAGAATTCTTGGGACTGAAGTGATAGCACAGCAGGTAGGGCGTTTGCCTTGCACATGGCCGACCCGGGTTCGATTCCCAGTATCCCATATGGTTCCCTGAGCACCGCCAGGAGTAATTCCTCAGTGCAGAGTTAAGAGTAACCCCCGAGCATCGCCAGGTGTGACCCGAAAAGCAAAAAAATAAATAAAAAAGAAAAGAATTCTTCTAAAATGCAACCACAAAACTCACCCAGAGGGGGAAATGGCACAACACATATTAAATTTTGTGTGGGAGGCAATATAACATTAATTCATACCACAGACTCTTTTTTTTTTCCCCTACACCACAGACTCTTGAGTTTGCTACTTACTAGCTGTGTGGTACTGGGCACAATAATCACTTTGGTATCTCAGGTTTTTCACTTGCCCAACAGTAGGACCCACCTGATAGTACTCTTTATAGAGTTAAATGTTATGTAAAACCCCCAATATATGACACATTGTAAATGGTACATAATTATATTTGTGGGTATTAGTGAAGACCTCCAGAACCAGCCACAACCATGCTGAGACCAGTCTCCACACGCATGAAGGTACCAGCAGAGGAACAAAAGTATGCAGGTCTCTGGGCTGAGATCTCCAAGCCTGCTTGGATTGGGGCTGAGCATCCTCCACCCAGATCCTCCATCTTCCAGTAGGCAGGGGTCACACCCACCAACTGATACCCGCCCCCCTCCCCGCCGCTCCCGGAAGACATCTTATTTAATTCTTACTTTGGACAACCTGGCAGGCTACCGAATGTAGCCTGCCCACACGGCAGAGTCTGGCAAACTCCCCATGGCGTGCCCAATATGCCAAATACCAGTAAAAATGATGGGTCTCATTCTCCTAACCCTGAAAGGGCCTTGATTATGGCACTTTAAAATTTCAGGGCTAGGATGAAGGAGACGTTACTGGTGCCTGCTTGAGGCAATTGACGAGCAATAGGATGATCGTGATTGTGATCGTGATTGTGGGTATTAGTGCATCCCTTCAGGTCTAATTTACCTAACATAAAAACAATTTCATTTACATGTGTACTTCTTTTTTCCTTTTTGCCACACCAGGCTTTGCTAAAGGCTTACTCCTGGCTCTGCTCTCATGAATCACTCCTCCTGGCAGGGATCTGGGGACCATATGTGGTGCCAGGGATTGAACCTGAGTTGTCTGTGTGCAAGGCAAGCACCTTACACACTGTAGTATTGCTCTGGCCTATGTGATTTACATTTTTTAGTGTCTTGGTTATAAAGGATCTAAACAAATACTTATATTTAATAAATATAAGTATACTTGATAGCACAGCGGTAGGGTGTTTGCCTTATGCGCAGCCAGCCTGGCCGAGCCGGGTTCGATTCCTCCGCCTCTCTCGGAGATCCTGGCAAGCTACCGAGAGTATGTTGCCCGCACGACAAAGCCTGACAAGCTACCCGTGACATATTCAATATGCCAAACACAGTAACAAGAAATCTGAAAATGGAGATGTTACTGGGCCTGCTCGAGCAAAATCGATGAACAACGGGAGGACAGTGACAGTGATACTTATAAAGTATAAGATTATCACATTTAGTTACTTCAGTAAAGCAGCAAGTAATTCATGTGCACCTTTTTATCTATTTTTTTGTTTTTGATTTTTTGGCCACACTCGGCTGTGCTCAGGGCTTACTACTGGTTCAGCACTCAAGGTTCACTCTTTGAGGGCTTGGGGGACAATATGGGGTGCTGGGTACTAACCCAGGTTGGCCACATGCAAGGCAAGTGTCCTACCCTCTGTACTATTCTCCCGCCACCCATCTCTTTAGTTTATAGTCTATTTCATATTGTTTCAATCAACCACACCAAAATTTTCTCCACTAGAAACCAAAGTAGCTGTAGGACTGGTGTGTATATGTAATGATGCTTTAGTGAATAAAATCATTGCACTTTAATATTTCAGTCTTTAATAGATTATTCCATGGAAATATGTTGTTATTGTTGTTTGGCGTACACACTTTTCTCGATAAGTACCAAGGAAGGCATAAAAATATAAGAATATGGTATGGAGCTGGAGAGATATTACAAGGGTGGGGCACTCGCCTTGCATGTGGCTGACCCTGGTTCTACCCCTGGCATCCCATATGGTTCCTGTGCCCACCAGTAGTGACCTCTGAATGCAGAGCCAGGAGAAAGCCCTGAGCACAGGCAGATGTGATCCCAAACCAAAATACAAATAAATAAATAAACACTGATTGCCTCCCTGACTTTCTCAATAAATGAGTTTTGTGCCTCCAGCTGCATTTCAATACTAGGGCTGCAGTAGCTGGGCAGGTCGGTGGGCTTCTGTTGCTTCTTAATGTCTGAATTGCCCACCAGTTACACAGTCTACCTTTCAGAAATTTGCTCTCTTCCCCACTGCCTTGGACGCTGATGGACTCTGCTTCCCCTGCTTTGTGTCTTCCCAACAACGTTTTAGGGTTATTTTTACAGTCTACTGAATCTCCGAGAATGAGGCACCACTTTGCGAGGCACTGCCACACTCAATGGCACTACAAATAGCTTTTTATTGACTGCTCTCCAGGCTCTCCAGGCCACTTTACCCTCATTGTGACTTCCAGGCACCATCTGTTTGTATTGATGGCTTAATGAATTGAGGGTTCATAAATGTAGCTGACATCTAAATTAGATCCAAATCATAGCAAGGACAGGATAATTGTCTCCTTTGCCAGAGATGGATGGACAATTACTTTCATAACTCTGGAGAAAAATCAATTATGCTAACAGATACTTTGCCTAAATAGGTGGGCCTGAGTGGCTCTCCCGGTGCATATACTTTTTCTCAGGGACAGGAACCTGCCTGCCCTGCTAAGAGGAAACCAGCTAAGAAAGATGATCTGCCTGCCTCAAGATCTTCAGGGAATCAGCCATCAAGTCAAAGCCACCAAAGTCCTGATATTCTGCTTTATGAAGCTATTAAGTCTTCCTAGAATTATGAGGGGGCCCGAGAGAGAGAGTACAGGAGGTAAGGTGCTTATATTGCATGTTGCTGACCCAGGTGCCACTCCTGGCACAGCCACGGTCCCCTAAGCTTTGCCAGGACTGACCCCTGAGCACAGAGCTGGAGTAGCCTTAGAACACTACCAGGTATGGCCTAGTCCCCACCTTGTCCTCTCAAAATTGGGTAGCACTCTAGCACTGTAGCACTGTCCTCCCATTCATCGATTTTTCTCAAGTGGGTGCCAGTAACATCTCCATTGTGAGACTTGTTGTTCCTGTTTCTGGTATATTGAATACATCACAGGTAGCTCGTCAGGCTCTTGGAGAGGGATGGAGGAATTGAACCCAGGTCGGCCACGTGCAAGGCAAAGGCCCTACCTGCTATGCTATTGCTCTGGCCCCAAAATTGGGTATAAAAAGCATAATTTTTTTAAAAAAAAAGTGGTAATCATGGCCTGTTACCAAGTGT
This sequence comes from Sorex fumeus, assembly GCF_029834395.1. Lineage (NCBI taxonomy): Eukaryota > Metazoa > Chordata > Mammalia > Eulipotyphla > Soricidae > Sorex > Sorex fumeus. The sequence continues at coordinate 44,859,610 of NW_026606129.1, forward strand.
AACATGGATGATCAGAGGGAATCAAGGCAGTGAGATGGTTAAGTATACTATCCAGCTTGTAATTTTTTCTATAAAGTAAACAGGGTAGGGACTGGAGAGATAGTACAGTGGATAGGGTACTTGCCTTGAAATGGCTAACCCACATTCAATCCCTGGCACATCATATGGTTCCCTTAGCCCCTCTAGGAGTGATTCCTAAACAGGACCAGGAGTAAGCCTGAACACTGCCAAGTGTAGCCCAAAAGACAAAAGAAGTGAGGGGCGGGCTATTCTTCAAGGACAATTCATCAATAATCTTAAGACTTGTTATCACTTTTAGCTAATATGCTCTTATGGTTCACTGGGATCTGGAATCCTCATGTGCCAAGGGTGGGAAAATGAAATGTTTCTATCCTCATGAAGCTAGAACAGGAGAAATTAGAAGCCTGATTCACAATTAAAACCATCAAACGCTTTGGGCCTGGCTGTGGAGAATGTAAAGAATGCTTTCCTTATCTTATCCTCCCCCCTTTTACTACCCCCCACTACCAAATCTATAAAGGTTGATAACCTGTAGGCTGAGCCATTTTGCCCCAGAGGACAATCTGCAAGGGGAATTACTGATTACTCTGGCACCAACCAGTGTACAAAATAAGCCCTTTCTAAAAGTGGGCTTTCCTGTTCTTTTAAATAAAATACTTCTTTATGCCAGCTTGATGGATATAGTATAACTTCAATTTGCATATGCATTTCTTTGGTACTAGTGAAATAGACAACTGTGCATACATTTTTGGCACATTTGGATTTGCTATTTTGTGAATTAGACATAAAGTCTCATGTCTTTTGCTCACTACAATAAAAAATTAAACTTTCTAATTCAAAGGAATACCTACACGTAACAAAAATAAAAAAGAACATTTGTAATGAAAGCAAAAATAAAATAAAATACTTCTTGTGGGCAAGTAGGCATTATGGGGCTCCAGGGTGGTGTTTGCCATCTTTGATTGAGCCTACTGTTTGTTGCTAATAGAGTCTCCCAATCCTGATCGCTCTGAGGGTTGAACTCAGGGCCTCATGCATGCAATGAAAGTGCTCTATTTTTTTGGGGGGGGGGTGCTGGTTGTGCTCAGTGCTGACTTCAGACTCTGCACTCAGGGATCACTCAGGGGACCATGTGGTGCCAGGGATTGAACCTGGGTCTGCTGCATGCAAGATAAGTGCCCTGCCAGCTCTAATATCTCTTGGCCCCATAAATGCTTTATTGTGAACCATATCTCCAGCAATCCCTCACCCCAGCTTGTTGCTAATAAAGTTCTTTCTCTATCGGCCACCTTGGATTTATTTTCTTTGCCATTTATTAGTCGTGTTTGTTCTCTAGATTATTGCCCCTGCCTCTGAGTGGCAGTGGAGCAAGATCTTCTAGTTATACTTCCCCTTACCTACTTACAACAGAAGCAAGTAGAAACATATGGAGCATCCCAAACTTCTCTACAACACTAACACATGCGTGCTCAGTGCCTATCATTCCCAAGTGATACAGCTATGCACTCGACACATTAATGTATCTCTGAGGATCATCAAAACAGTTTTATCAAGTAATATTATTATCAGCATTATATACAGGGCTAGTAGTGTTAAATAACATCATTAAGTAATTTGCTTGATTTTCCATAAAGGCAGAGGTAAGATTTCCGCCCAGACCTGTTTAGTTCATGCTTTTCTAAATGCTTCATTGCCGTGCTATGTTTTGTTTTTCCTTCCTATGTCTATTCTCTCTGACCTTTCATTTCCCCATCAGAATTCTTACCAATCACAACTTTCCGTTTGAAATATCTATCTTTGGATCTATCTATCTATCTTCACATATACTGTCACCCATATGTTCACAAACACATGCATTTACATGTATCTATTTTCATAGATATATATTTATAAAGATAAAAATAAAATGACATATCCTTCAAATGTTATTGGTGATCTTATCCGAGTAGTATCATAATTTATGATTTTAATTATCTTTGTGTTTTTCTGTCTTTATAAGTTCATTGACAAATTTATACTGCTAAATTTATGTTGTTATTATTATGATTCAAATATACTTTTTGAGATCTTTTACATCCTTTCAAGTTCATACCTCTGCAAGTAAAATCTTTCCTGATAGCCATGCCTTCTTTTTTGAAGCATATTCTCTTTCTCCACCACTGTGTATTTTCTTAGTCATTCCTGGCATTGTGTATTATACTTTTCTGTGTAACCTCAGTTCCCCAGGGTTAACCTGTCACAACAAGGGGGGAAGTTGGGACAGCAATGAAAATGGTTAAGAGAGCAGTTGTTCTCATCAACTAGTGAATATTGGGACTTCCTTGCCATAGGGACAGAAGCCCAGCTCTGTCTCCTGTTTCTGTGGTCTTGGCTGCATCTCCTCCACATGACATAAACCAGATGCTGTTGTCATGCCCAAGTGTTTGTAAATGATGCTGGCCTCTCTCCTATCACTTTGTCCTGGATAGGGCCCGGTTATTATACCAGAATGTGATTCAGGTTGTGCCTCTGCTTTCCTTTACTTGAGTGAAGTTCGAAAGAGCCTTCTCCTCCCCCTCACCCAGATTGTACTTTTTATCTTATCCTTTCTACCCACCCCCCTTGTTTTCTTAACCCCTGATAAAACCTATTATATGGGGACTGGGGAGATAGCACAGGAGGTAAGGCTATTGGCCTTGCAAACAACTGACTCCCTGACACTGTATATGTTTTCCCGAACACCAGAGTAACCCTTGAGTTCTGAGCCAGGAATACCCCTGAACATGCTGTGACTCTCAGTCCTACCCCACCCTGTGCCCCATTCCATATGTATTATATGAATGGCCAGGTTTATAGCTCATCTGTGCTATTGCTTTCTTCACAAATCATTCTGCCTAAGCTTTGCTGCTTTGAGTTTCTTTTGTGTACAGATTATGTCTGAGTTGACTCTCCGTATTCCTGAAACTTCCGATAAAAATCTTTTCTTTTTAAAGCATGTGTTTGTAGGATGAAATAAATCTGTGGTTACTGAACCAGGATTAATTGAAGGAAGAGAAGAAGAAAGAGAGCATTTGGCCTCTAGTGGACCTAGTTAAAAAGACAAGGGCTCCAAGTCATGGAGCAAAATTCCTGGTACTAACCTCAGCCATTCCTGGGTGTTAGTTTCCCTTTTTGTTGCTTTATGTTCCCCAGATGAATGCAATCTTTCTGTGTCTATCCTGCTCTTTCTGACTCATTTCGCTTAACATGATACTTTCCATGTAGTACCACTTGTATGTAAATTTCATAATTTCATCTTTTCTAACAGCTACATAGTACTCCATTGTGTAAATGTACCAAAGTTCCTTTAACCAGTCATCTGTTCTCGGGGACTCAGGTTTTTTCCAGATTCTGGCTATTGTAAAGAGTGCTGCAATGAAAAAACAATTGCAGATGTCACTTTGACTATACTTTTTTGCCTCTCTAGGCTAGGGGAAAAGGAAGCTCAGATAGAGAAGAGAGCACCAAATAAAGGGTGTTGTGAGGATCCTCCCAGGGTGGGAGAAGCATGCTGAAAGTAGACTATAGACCAAACATGATTGCCACTCAATGCCTCTCTTGCAAAACACAGTACCCAAAGAAGAGAGAGAACAAGGGGGAATGCCCTGCCACAGAGGCAGGGTGGGACAGGGAGGATGGGGGGTGGGTGGGATGCTGGGACCCGTGGTGGTGGAGGATGGGCACTGGTGGAGGGATGGATACTTGATCATTGTATAACTGAAACCCAAGCACAAAAATTTATAAGTCTATAACTGTACTTCATGGTGTTTCACTAATAAAAAAAATTTTAAAAAAAGGTTTTGCAAGAAATTAAAATGTAAGTAAAATGGATATTTGATTAAGTCAATAAATAAAAAAATTTAAAAGTCAAAAAAAAAAAAAAGACAAGGGGCTGGAGAGAGCATATAGGGATTAAGGTACTTGATTTATACGTGGCCAACCCTGTTCAATCCCAGGCACTGTATATGGTCCCCAGAATACCACCTAGAGTGACCCCTGAGCCAGGAGCAGCCCCTGAGCACCCCTGGATGTGTTCTAAAAACAAAACCAAAAAGTGAGATGGGAGCAGAGAGGGCTCAACAGACTAAGCACATGTTTTATATACCAGGGGCTTGGGGTTGAACCTTGGCACCACATAGTCCCCTTACTATCACTGGGGTGACCCCTAGTACAGAGCTAGGAGTAGCCTTCGAGCATTGCTGGTGGGTGCCCCCCAAATCAAACCACCACCACTACAACAATAAAGACAAAATGTCCATATCAGAATCTCTTAATACAGAATCTACTAAGTGCCAAGATGAAGACTCTAGTCAAGGGGTTTGGGTTCATTCATCTTGTCTTCCTCTCCATGCCTGAGACTCACAGGGTTATAAGGTTCATAAGTGATTTCCTGTCATCAGATCAGCAATCTCTGGCAGCTGATCATGCAGCCTCACCTGGACACTTTTGTACACATAGAGAAGCCCCAATAATCCCCACTCATGACTTGAAGATGTTTACCAACTTCAGTGAGGAGGAAGAAATTGATTTGCTTTTTAGCTATATGTCCTTCCTCTTCTCCATTAAGGGGACTAGAAGCCTGAAAGCATATATGTTGTTGGGATCGGGAGTTCCCTAGCCCTGGGAGGCGCGGAGAGACGAGATAGACACAATTCCTGCAGGAGTAAAAACGGGGTTTATTTAGACCAGCATGCTGGGGCTCCGCAGCATACCCCAAAAATGGGTAGTGGCTGAGAGCCCCGAACTTCTTCAAAGGGGATCTTATATAGGCCTTCACTGGCTGTTACAGCAAAGCCCGCGCATTTCATAGCCAATAGATTTGTAACAACATATACTTTCTTAACCAATCCATTTAAAAGTACCTCACTCCTTAGCCTATAGATTCAAAGATCAGCATTTACGTACATCGATTGTCAGCACAAGCAAGGTTATAGCCAGAATCATTAAGCCTTAGGTAATCTCCCTTGATCATCCTCGTTTTGAGTTACCCAAGTCTGCAGGGTGCTTTAGTGCGACAATACATTCCAGGAAAGGGCAATTTCCCCCAACCACCTGCATCCTGAGTTATCCTTTACCCAAATCTGCAGGGTGCTTTACTGAGACAATACATTTCAGGAACAGTAAATACACCTGAATCCTGTCACACTTGGTTTAGAAAGAAGTTATGCCCTGTTCACTTTCCAAGTCCCCTCTCCCCAGGTGCAAAGCAGCCAAGCAGTTTTACAGAAAGCATTTGTTGCAAGTTAGCTGAAGTACACAAAAATTTGATGCCCTAATATGGATTCTTTCAATATAACGTCAGGAGAGTGCGAAGAGCTTTGATCATAAGCTTTAATGATAGTGGAATGTGTCAAAGAATACTTACACTGAAGCTGGACATCAGGTAGGGAATATCAGACCAAGTTCACTCTATGAGAGTCACTTCCAGAGAAACCAAAAGAAATTTCCTGAGGCTTATTCTATCACCCATCATTATATGAAAATGTTCTAGGAAGATCTGAGATGTGAGCTTTGGCAAGGTGAATTCATTCCATGTACCACTTAGACTTTTTGCTCTAAAGCAAGGTAAAGACTGGTCACTTCTGGTGACTGGTCACCACTCAGGCTATTCCTGGAGTTTTCCTGTAGGGGTACAGTGTTACAAAGAAGGACCTCCAGTCAGCATGTAGAGAAACTCTTCAGCAAACTGAAAATAGATTTCTGGTTTTTTTTTTTTTGGTCCATTATATAACCATTACATGGTTTAATTCTGTTTGTCTCGGGACTGGAGTGATAGCACAGCAGGTAGGGCTTTTGCCTTGCATGCAGCCAACCCATGTTTGATCCACAGCATCCCATATGGTCCCCCAAGCACCGCCAGGAGTAATTCCTGAGTGCATGAGCCAGGAGTAACCCTGTGCATCACCGGGTGTGACCCAAAAAGCAAATTCTGTTTGTCTCATGACTTAAAAGGTAAACAGAACAGCAAAGTACTCACCAATGGCAGAAGGATGTACATGACTTCTTGAGCACTGCAAGCTGTGAGCCTAGAATTCTCAGTGCCAAGATCAGGGAAGCCTGACTCAGGTACCTGACTGATGAGGCCTGTACCCATTTGAATGGGTGCAGGTGGAATTCCTGTGAAGAGAGGTCTGGTTTCTGTCTCTGCTTTTTGTTCATTACCACTATCAGGGGCAGCCTGCTGCCTGTCCTGCTTTTTCCTATATTACATCACCCTGAGATGCAACGTATCACCTTGTCATATGCAACTCTGCAGCTGCCCTCACCAAACACAAGTGCAGACCATTCTTCAGCCTTAGAATGAGCCCATATAAATGTGATCTGAACTTTGGCCACTAATTCAGCCTTTGAAGACCATTCCACTGAGCCTGCATTGGAGCTAACTAAACTTGGTGGCTTTGATTCTCCCTCATAATGAGAACTCTACAATACCAGGATACTGTCAGTTTGTGTCAATAAACCCTTTAAAAATGATTTGTGCCTTTTCTAACACCTATGGATGGGAAGAGGTACTCATCCTTATCCTTGAAACAGTTACATTTAGAAGTTACGATTTGGGGCCTGGAGAGCTAGTACAGCATATACAGCATGTAAGGTTCTTGCCTTGCATGTGATCCACCTGGATTTGATCCCTGGAATCCATGAACTCCCCCACCCCCAGGAGTGATTCCTGAGTATAGAGCCAGGAGTAATCCCTGAGCATTGCTGGTGTAGCCCCAAAAACCAAACCAAACCAAACCAAACAAATCTTTTTTTTTAAGTTTTATATACTTATTAATCATTGTAACCCCCAATAATATATCAATTTGTTTCTATGCATTTAGCAGGGAAATACTTCCTAGTTAAGTAGGAAATTGTGCAGTGGCTTCTGTGAGACTTTCATTTTCGGCAGCTTTATAAGTGGAGCATTTTATTTAGAAGTTTGAACCTTTTTTCTTCATTTGCCATAATCTACATTCACTGTGAAAACTTGATTTGCTCATTTGAACCCAGTTTGTTCCAGGGCTCTGGGTTATTCTTTCTGTCTCAACTCACATCGGATTGAACAATGCCAGGCAAGTGATACACAATGCTGTACTAGTAGCTCCAGTTCTAATAAAGAGGGCGACCCAGCTCTGATGCTTCTTAGCCTGGCTGAAGATCTGGCAGAACATGGTTGCTACAGAGGCCTCAAACTGGGAAGGAGAGAAGGCAAGTGCACTGAAATACAATAACTACGGACTAAATGGGTGGCCTCTTTGATTACAGTCCTCTTGGTCATAATTATTGACAGTCAGTCAGAACTCTCTGAGCACAACACCCGAAGGAACATCTTAAATGGAGAATCAGAGAAAGGACAGAATGTTTCCTGGTGGTTAACAGACTGGAGCCTTAGTGCAGACAGACAGAGGGTAAGCCTCCCTCCGAATGTGTATTGGGAAAAATACTTTGTATTTTGTATTGGGAAAAATACAAACCAGCCCAAAGGAATAAAGGTCTTTGAGACACAGAACCTATCTATGGCTGGCGCTCAGCCCAGAAAACCATTAAGATGCAGATTTCCAGGACAAAAGCAAGGCTGGACTTCCTGGACAAAGGTCACACCTGACTAACAAAAAAGGGGGAGGAAGGGCGGGAGGGAGGGAGGGAGAGAGAGAGAAAGAGAGAGAGAGAATGTGTCTGTTATAGAAGCAGGTGGGGAGGAGGATGGGGTGGGGGTGGCGGGAGGGATGGGATACTGGGAATATTGGTGGTGGAAAATGTGCATTGGTGGATGGATGGGTACTCCATCATTTTATGACAAATGTAATCATGAAAGTTTCTAAGTCTGTAATTGCACGTCATGGTGATTCATTAAAAAAATAAAAAATTTTTAAAAAAGGGGGCAGGAGAGATAATTCTGAAGTAGGGCTTTGGATCTCTGGCACCCCATATGGTCCCCCTCAACACTACCACTACCAGGAGTGATCCCAGAACACTGCTGAGGCGGCCCAAAAGATATATATATATATATATATATATATATATATATATCATATATCTATATCTCTATCTATCTATCTATCTATCTATCTATCTATCAACAGCTCTAAAGCCAGTCCTTCTCAACATTCTAGCAAAGGACTTTGGAAGCAGTTTGGGAAAAGTGCATATAAACTAACTTGGCAGAAGCAAAATACATACATCTTTCCCCAAGAGATGCACTTTCTTACTTTGGGGTGCATTTCCTCATTTTGAAGAAGTGGCCACATCTGCCTGAGATCCTTACTCCTTGTATTCTCCATCTAGGGCAATCACTGCAGGTCTTCTGGGCATGATGTGCTCTGCCTTCTGCTCTGGAGAAGTTATTTTCTCTCCACACCATATATCACTCTCTTCACTTTCATTTTCTCTCCCCTTATTTTCCAAATTAATTTGTTGTACTTTATTACTTGTCTCCCTCTGAAATTCTATGAGTAAAAAGTGACAGACTAGGAAAACCTGGGTAAGAATTTAGGACTGACTTTCCGTTCCTGCGAAGAACAATTCCTCACTCTGATGTCGGTGGGCCCCACGGGTGACTTATGTGAAGTGGGGAGGAGAAAGACGGCCACTTTCTCCCCACCCGCCTCTGCCACCCGGAACCCTGGGTAGGCTAGGACCGGTAAAGTCTGCAGTGAGCACCTGCTCGGCACGAGCCTAAGCCCCGCGAGCCCCACAAGGTGGCCGTCAAGCCACACCTGAAGTCCACTTGATCTTCTCGGCACGGGAGTTAATCCCCGCCACCCGATTGCTCGGGGAGCCACGGACTCAAGCTGGGGCGAGAATTTGCTCTTTGCAGGAAAGGAGAGACCAGTCCCAAGCCTTACCCGAGGTTTCTGGGGTTCTTGTCTCGCTCGCAGAAAAGAATTTCAGGAGTAGACGAGCAGTGAAGTTACAGGTTTTATTTGGAGGCTTTTGGAGGGGGAGAGAAAGGGATAAGCAGATAGTAAGAGAGAGAGAGTAACGCGTCCAGAGGAAACGCGGGCTTCTCCGAGGGTGGAGAGAGCGCCAAGTGGGCTCTCTTTTGAGCTGGTTCTTATAGATCCTTCTGACTGGGAATGTTCTGGAATCTCCTTGGGGCTGGGTCACTGGAGTCAACCGGATTGAAAGGGGGTTCGAGAATCATCTGACTTGGAATGTCCTGGAATCTCCTTGGGGCTGGGTCGCTGGAGTTAACCGGATTGAAAGGGGGTTCGAGAATCATCTGACTTGGAATGTCCTGGAATCACCTTGGGGCTGGGTCGCTGGAGTCAACCGGATTGAAAGGGGGGTTCTCGGAAAGGAGGAATTTCATGGGGAGGAGGCCCATATCTTCAGGGTCTGGGGATGGTCTTATCAAGTCCTTATTCTCTGTCTCCACAGGGTGGGTTGGTCCTAGAATTCTTCTTCTATGAGACTTTGTTTCATTGCAGAGAGCCTTTCCCTATCTACCTGCCTACATCAACTCCAGCCCAGGTTCACAGCTTTCTGAGAAACTGAGTGTCAGGGACCATTTCCCACAAGGGGCAGAACAAATGGAACCCAGGTGTCGTTTGATAGCCACCTCTCCCTCTCCAGGTGGTGAGATGCAAAGTCTGCAGCTTGAAAGTACTCACTGAGGACCCTCAACATTCTTACATTTCCCCAGGCACTTCCCTGGGTGACTAAGGTGGGTAGAGAGAAAAGCGGTTAGACCCCCTTTCTCTTTCCCATTCCAAGTAGGTGCTCAGTGGTTACTTCTGGCTCTGCACTCAGGAATCACTCCTGGCAGTGCTAGGGGGCACCATACGGGATTCCGGGGATTGAACCTGGGTCAGCCGTGTGCAAGGCAAATGCCCTACCCACTGTACTATTGCTCTGGCCCCCCATGTCTTTCTTGAGTGTAGATCACATCTCCCACTGGCCACAGCAGGATGGAAGAATGAGGGACTTTTGGATGAATAGAAGGAAAGTCGAGTTGAGAGTCACAAAGGTTGGGCTGAGTAAGATACAATATTGACCTGACTGCAGAGTACTAAGAAGCCTGCAGGTCTGGGCTTTGGGAGAGTGAGGCACAGGAGAGTTGACCTCTAGGTGTCCACGTAGGTGTGTCAAGACTCCAGTGAGTTCAAACAAGATTAGCTCTGTAGGTGCCTATAAATCACCCACATGACTCTGCTAGGGGCACAAAGGTGATGACTAAGGTCCACCTCTGACTAATCAGAAATTCTCTTCCTAAGGAGCTCCGGGGGAAAATGGGAGTGACAGTCCAGGAATGATGGGTAATTTAGAGTGGTCCAGGCCGAGTCACCCTCCCACAGGCAAACACTAGGTCAAGGTCACTTGCCCCTGACGCTCAATCTTTTCTTCTTTCCCCCAATTCTGGTTCTGTCAACCCTTTCATCCTTGACAGGACATGGCACTTGGATCCAGGGCCTTGAGACAGAACTTATAGACCTGCACCCTGCGGAAGAAAAAGAATGAGGGAGTAGCCTTTATTCCTCCAATTTGCTCTGAGTTGGGATTAGAAGGGTATCTTGCCTACCATTCCCCCTGAGTTCTGTCCTCTGCCATCTGGCTTGTGTATTCTTGCTGTTGAGAAAACTCAGAGGCAAAAAGGACACAGACCAGGGTGTGACCTGGAGCAGCAGGAAGGGTTTGGGGACAAAAGTTCATCTTCCATGACCCTATTCTCAAAAAAAAAAATTCAGATTCAGACCATACGTTCTAAAGTCCAAACTCTACACTAATAAGCACTATCACCCTTTAATAGATCTTCAATATTGGGCCTCCTTTTAAAATTTTGTTTTTAGTACCCCCTTTATATTTTAATTTTTTTGAAGTTGAAACTTTAAAGAATAGTTAATTAAAGAAATATGATTTACAAAGTTATTGATAGCTGAGTTTTAGGCATATAATATTTTGGGCATCCTATCCAGCAGTACTCAGAGGCTACTCCTGACTCAGTGCTTGGGGATGGCTCCTGATGATACTACGGCACTGTGCACTGCTGGGGATCAAACCAGGCCACCTGCATGCAAAGCATGTACTCAACCTGTTGAGCTCTCTCTCCCATGCCAAGATCTTGGTTTGTTTTGTTCTGTTTATTTTTTTTTTGGCTTTTAGGCCACACCCAGTTGTGCATAGGCTTTATTCCTGGCTCTACACACAGGAATCACTCCTTATAGTGCTTGGGGGACCATATGGGATGCCAGGGATTGAACCCAAATCAGCCGTGTGCAGAGCAAATGTCATTTCATCTAAGCTATCTGGCCCCAAGATCTTGTTTTTGAGCTGTGTTCGTGCCTACTGCCCTCACCTCCCAATCATTTGAGTCAACAAGAGAAAGAATAACAGCTCTTAGTAGGACAGACAAGCAATATGGGACAAAATAGGTACCCCCCCATGCCAACCCTTAATGCCTTACTTTTGACTCCCCTTCTTTGCCACACACTCCTAGGAATGCTATATTTAAGTTCTGTCCTAGGGCTGGTTTTCTTTTGAGAGAAGGAATGTCTCTTCAGCCAAGCAAACTCAAGTAAACTTGCCGTTGACTGGCTGTTCTACTTTCTAGACTCAGCCCCTCTGAATCAGGCATGAGCCATTGCCCTTGACTAGATAAACGCTTTATGGGTACTCTCACTAGGGCAGGGAGAGTGCTCCAATCTTCCTCGTGTCTGTTCATTTGAAGCTTTTTCGTTGTTGTTATTTGTTTGGGATCATATCCAGACATAGAAATGGCTTCATTTACTTATATGGATTTCATATAAGTACCAGGGATGGAACTTTGGGCCTCAGACATGCAAAGCAAGTGGTCTGCTAGTGTGCTACATCCTGGGCCAGGCTGCCTGGATTTTAACAGTTTGCTTTTTATAGCCTCCAACAAATGGGCAACCCCTGGTCCTTGGATACCTCATTCTTCTTTCTCCCTGCTCATCAAAGCCAGCATCTTACTCAGGTCATACTTAGATGAAGGAGCTGTTAAAAGTGCTAGGTATGGGGTCAGAGAGCGAGAGAGAGAGAGAGAGAGAGAGAGAGAGAGAGAGAGAGAGAGAGAACAGTGAATAGGGCCCCTGCTTTACACGTGGCTCACCTGACAGGAGTGATTCCTGAGCACAGAGACAGTAGTAGAGTACAGCGGGGAGTGGCCCCAATACAAAACAAACAAGCAAACAAAAACTAGCCATTCTCCAAGTTTTCTAGTCTAGGGGCCTTTCACTCGGCACTGCCTTACTCTTAGGAAGGAGCCTTTGGATGTCATCCATGGGTCTAAGTTATACTTATTATCTAGCTAGCCTGAGGCGACCTCTACTGGAAGATAAATGCCATAACACAACAGTCAGAAGAACACTCCCATACCTGTGTTTTGGGAGTGCTATGGGGATGATGGGGGAGAAGACAGACTGTATCTAAACTCACACCAGTGTTCTCACCTTATGGCATGGGTTTTCCAACATTTTAAAATGCTGAATTTTTTTTTTGCTTTTTGGGTCACACCTGGGAATGCACAGGGATTACTCCTGGCTCTGCACTCAGGAATTACCCCTGGCAGGGCTCAGGGGACTATATGTGATGCTGGGAATCGAACCCAGGTAGGCCACGTGAAAGGCAAATGCCCTAGCAGCTGTGCTATTGCTCCAGCCCCAAAATGTTGAAAATTATATATCTGAGAAACCACAAATATAAACCACAAATCCTTTCTAACTCCCAAGGCACTAAATAAAATTTAGAGCCAGGGATGGAACTTGCAGCACCCACATACAAAGCAAGTGCTCAACTGGTCGAGTCAACTGTCTGACCTCTCAGCTTGTCTTTAAATTATTTAAATTATTTCTAAAGGAGACCACATGGTCCCCTGAGGACTGCTGAAATGAACACTGTGTCAGGAGTGGTCCCCGAGAACCACCAGGGGTGACATGCTCCTTCACCTCTAATTCAGTTCCTCAAAAAAAAAAAAGCCGAATAAAGAAAATAGAGAAGTTGAATCTTTATGGCGAGGTCAGGTAAATAACCTCAGGACTAGCATGGGAAATGGGAGACTTATGTAGGAATACTGCTATTTATTCAGCCACTGATTAGCTGATTGAATTGGGCATGAACTCCACCTTACTTTTTTTTTTTTTTCACCATGAGAGCAGTTACAAAGCTTTCAGGTTTATGTATCGGTCATACAATGAAACACCCGTATCTTCACCAGTGCCCATTCTCCACTCCCAAAAACCCCAATATACCCCCATCCCACACCCTCCTCCTACCTGTGGGGCAGATGATTTCCACATTAGTCTCTCTCTACTTTGATTACATTCAATATTTTGACACCAGACCCACCATTATTATTTGGGATTTTACCCCAACACTCAGATCTGCTGAAAAGGCAACAGTAGACGACTTGTTTTCTATTGCTGGTTATGAATAACATACGATGTCGCGTGGCTGTAGTAGTGGCTGTGCGATTTTGAAATTCTGAAATTTTAACAATTAAATCTGGAGGGATTTCAGGGAACCCAAAACCTGATGGGTTCTGAAATTTGTTTCTGAGTTTCTTGGATCATGGCCATAAAGCAGCTTGATCAGGAGCCAGAAAGGCTGTTCATGGGCGGCGACTTGGGGTCTTGTTGGGACAAAGAGGAAAAGGCCGGCTCCACCCCTATCCAATGAGGCCCCGCATGTCTCATCACTGCGTGTCCAAACTTGACTGTCCAGTGGCCTCTGGAGGATAGCAGCCACCGGGCTGCCAGAAGGAATAGGCCACGGCACGAAACCTATTCCCACCTGGGTTGTCCCAGCACCGGTGGCCTACTGCAGAGACCAGACGCATTTCTACCTAAAGCCACTGGATTCTGAGATTCGTTTCTGAGTCTCTGGGATCATGTCCATTAACCAGTTCAATCAGGAACCAGAGAGGCCATGCCTCCAATTATATAGCTGAGCTGGAGGTGGTTTGTGGGTGTGTCTCCCACATACCTAACTTTTGGCCGTTTACTTTCTTGGTAAACTTTGCCCCAAGTTTTTGGGGTCTGGCCAAAGGCACAACAGCAATTTGGGGATATCTGGAAGTTTGAAGGCGCCATCAGGCTGCTGATGCACTTGCCTCACAGGTACAGATTGATCTGCTGGCAGCACCATACCCCCAGTTGAGGATTTTTAAAGCCTTGCCTTGCTCATCACCACCACCACTGACAGCTTCCTAGGAACAAGATCCTTCTTCCCTGCCCCTCACCACCTCCCTCAAATGTCTTTACTGCCATGATCACAGTTGTTGGAATGCAACCAGCTTTGGTGTCCTGATTTTCTCCAATTGCTGCATTTTCTACCTTTAGGTTACAGTGTGCTGGACCCTATGTAAGTTGCTCCCTATGTATGTTTAGACCCTTTGTAAGTTCTAAAGACTAGCCAAGGTCTATTGTCACTTCCCATCCCACCCTGTCCCCTGACATAGATGTGCATTGGCCAGATGCTTTGGAATGCAAAAACAGCTCTCATTATTCCCAGAACTTCATGCAACTTATCCTGAAAAACGAACCCTGCCTTAGCAGAAATCCTTAATGTCTGGCTCCAATGCACAGAAACCAGGACCCTCCTTCTATAGCTTCAGCATTTAATTGGATCATGGTCACGGTCCTCCCGTTGTTCATCGATTTGCTCTAGCGGACCCAGTAACGTCTCTATCATGAGACTTGTTGTTACTGTGTTTGGCATATTGAATACATCACGGGTAGCTTGCCAGGCTCTGCCGTGAGGGCGAGATACTCTCAGTAGCTTGACGGGCTCTCCGAGAGGGGCGGAGGAATCGAACTCGCGTCGGTCATGTTGGCTGCGTGCAAGGCAAACACCCTACCCGCTGTGCTATCGCTCCAGCCCTTTTTATTTGGATTTTAATTTAATTTAATTTAATTTTAATTGGATAGAAACTACAACTTAAATGGACAGAAACTATAACTTCTTTCAAAATGCACAGACCTTGTCCCCTTTCAATAGCCTCCTGAGGTTTGCTAATTTAGGCCCACTGATCTTTGATCTAAATAGCAAACTGATATAATGAAGTGTCTAGAAGAAAACATAGGAGAAAAAAAATCTATGGAGTAAAAAGGTTGGAGTTGACCAAAATTAAGAACTCCTGCTTTGCAAAAGATATTAAGACAATGAAAACATACATTGCAGATTAGGAGAAAATGTTGCGAACTATATACCTGAGAAAAGACTTGCATCAAGATGCAAAAAGAACTCAGGGGATTTGGTGCCGTCAGCAGGTCAATCTGTACCTGTGAGGCGAGTGCATCAGCAGCCTGATGGCGCCTTCAGACTCCTAGATACCCCCAAATTGCTGCTGCGCCTTTGGGGGCAAAGTTTACCAAGAAAGTAAACGGCCAAAAGTTAGGTATGTGGGAGACACACCCACAAACCACCTCCGGCTCAGCTATATAATTGGAGGCATCACCCCTCTGGTTCCTGATCTAACTGCTTAACGGCTATGATCCCAGAGACTCAGAAACAAATCTCAAAACCCAGTGGCTTTTGGCAGAAATGCGTCTGGACCGCGCAGTAGGTTATTGTTGCCAGGCCACCCCAGGGGGAAAAGGCTGCTGCCACTCCGCCTGCTCCCCCTTGGCGGCCTGGTGACCACCATCCTCCAGAGGCCATTGGACAGTGAGGTTTGGGCCCGCAGTGACGAGACACGCGGGGCCTCATGGGATGGGGGTGGAGCCAGCCCTTTCCTCTCGTCCCAACGAGTCCCTGAGTCACCGCCCACAAACGGCCTCTCTGGCTCCTGATCGAGCAACTTAACAGCCATGATCCCAGAGTCTCAGAAACAAATCTCAAAACCCAGTGGCTTTGGGCAGAAATGTGTGTGGGCCACGCAATAGGTTACTGTTGCAGGGCCACCCCAGGGGGGAAAGGGTATTGTCCTTCCACCTGCTCTCCCCTAGGTGGCTCGGTGGCCGCCATCCGCCAGAGACCATTGGACAGTCAGGTTTGGGCCTGCAGTGACGAGACACACAGGGCCTCATGGGATGGGGGTGGAACCGGCCCTTTCCTTCCCACCCCAATGAGACTACGAGTTGCCGCCCACAAACGGCCTCTCTGTCTCCTGATCAAGCTGCTTAATGGCCATGATCCCAGAGACTCAGGAACAGATCTCGGAACATAGCAGGTTTTGGCAGAAAATCTCTCCAGATTTAATTGTTAAAATTTCGGAATTTCAAAATTGTGCAGCCACTACTGCAACTGTGTGACATCATATATTATTCATGACCAGCAATAGAAAACAAATTGTCTACTGTTGCCTTTTTGGCAGATCTGAGTGTTGGGGTAAAATCCCAAATAATAATGATGGGTCTGGTGTCAAAATGTTGAATGTGATCAAAGTATAGAGAGAGTGATTTGGAAATCATCTGCCCCACAGGTAGGAGGAGGGTGTAGGATGGGGGTATACTGGGGTTTTTGGTGGTGGAGAATGGGCACTGGTGATGGTTTGGGTGTTTCATTGTATGACCGAGACTTAGGCCCCAAAGCTTTGTAACTGCTCTCATGGTGATCCAATAAATAAAATTATAAAAAAATGGGGAAAAAAGTAAGGTGGAGTTCATGCAAAATTCAATCAGCTTAATCAGTGGCTGAATAAACATCAGTACTCCTACATAAAAAACAAAGATACAAAAAGAACTCTCTAAACTCACCAGTAGGAGAAACAAATAGCTCATTAAAAAAAAGTAGGAAAAATATTTGAAAAGATATTTCTCCAAAGAAGACATAGATGGTAAGAAAGTTTGTGAAAATGTGATCAACATTCAGTAAGCATTCAATAAGAAAAATGTTAATTAAAACCAAAATGAAGTACTCTTCACTGCTTACTAGAACGGGTCACTGATTCTCTCTTGTTCTGCTGGTAGATATAAAAATGGTACAACCATTCTGGAAAAACCATTTAGCAGTCTTCTGACATAGGCTAATCATACAACCGGGTCATTCCATTTGTAGGTATTTGCCCACATGAGGATACCTACGTCTCACACAAAAACCTGAGCAGGAATGTATAAAGCAACAAAAACTAGAAACATCATAAGTACTCCTCCATTGTGGAGTGTGCAAACTAACTGTGGTATATGCCTAACTCTTGCTGGAGGGAATGTGATTCTGTATAGTCACACTGAGAAATCCATTAGCTTCATTTACTGAAGCTAAACACAGAGCCCACAGTGGCACTCCTATGACATACCTAATAGAAAGGGCTTATATGAGCATGCTTATGGCAGCTCCACTTATAATAATTATTCAATCAAGTCTGACTCTGTTTTGGATGTTTGACTACTGACAGTTTTCGAACCTCTCCGCCCACTTTTTCCCTTTCACTACATACCTGAGCACGCTAATAAGAAAGCCCAAGTGGGAGGTCATGTTGGAGAAAAGAGCTTCATAGGTTGAGTTTATTCTTGGTACCCATTATCCCCTGAGTACTAGAGGGGGAAATCTCAGCACAGAGCTGGAAGCAACCCACAAGCACTGCTGGATGTGGCTGAAAAACCCCCTCCAAGGCTTCTTTCCCCACCCCAAATAAAAAGCAGTTCAAGCAGGTTCTTGAACTTTATTCCTTCTGTGGCAAGTTCAAATCCCGAAAACTCTGGGAGAAGGTCACTACCATCATCATCTCCTGCCCCATTGGAAGAGTAAGAGTAACTTAGCATTTTTGCAGACAGACAGACTGACTTGAGTGTAGGCCCTGCTGTCCCGAGATAGCCCTGTCATCTTTAGAACTCTCTTCATGGGTGTGTTCAACAATTCTCTGAGACTCTGAATCACTTTGGGACAAGTAGAGGCGTGGATTCTACCTCCCATGGAGCAACCACAAAACAAACTCCGAACTGGAAATCCATCAAATGCAGAGGCAATGAGTAAGTGGACAAGTGAACTTATTACATATTCACCCAAGGGAAACTAAAGCAATGAAAATAATCTTACAAACATAACATTGAACAAAATAAATCAAACACAAAAGGAATATATTATATGTAACATTTTTTCAGCAAGATAGCTTTTTTTCCCCCATTTGGAACTTTATTTAAACACTATCGCTTACAAAGCTGTTCATAATACAGTTATTCAGATGTTCAATATTCCAACACCAATCCCATCACCAATGTGGCCTTCTCTCTGCAATGTCCCCAGTTACCCAACCCAGCCTGTCCCCCTTAGAAGGCACAAAATAATTTACGTTATATTGTTTGTTACAACATACATCTCATAATGGTGTTACTAAAGTCATTGTCTGTTGGATGACACTGGTTTGCCCTTCCTCCCTGGTGGCAGGGAGCTTGAATTTATTGATTGTTCCCCCAACCTGTCAATTATCTTTGCCTCCTGATCAGACTCTGCTGACTTGTAAGTATTGTTTCTCTTCTCCCTAATGTCCTTTGCATGGTTAGTTACTTCAAGGCAGCTGCTTTTTGTATGGACACAGGAAGAGAGTTAAAAAGACAAGCCTGTAGGGGCTGGAGCGATAGTACAGTGGGTAGGGCGTTAGCCTTGCATGTGGCCGACCCAGGTTCGATCTCTGGCATCCCATATGATCCCCCGAGCACCGCCAGGATTAATTCTTGATTTCAGAACCAGTAATAACCCCTGAGCATCACTGGGTGTGACTCCCCCTCCAAAAAAAAGAAAAAAAAAGTTAAGCCTGTAACTTGGGAGTTAATTTACACCAGATAATATTACTTCCTGGACATCTGCTCTCTCAACTTAAGCCTCAGTTACCCTTACTTCCTAGATTCCCCCAAAGCAGGGTCCTGAGGAGGGACTGGATGGACCCAGGGCAAGTAGTGCTACCTTGGCAACGAAATGGGCCTGGCCAAAGTGCTATAATGCTTAACTACAAGTCGAGAGCAATGTCCTGGACAAATTCTGTCATGATCCAAAAAGTAATAACTAGATTTGAACACTGCTGGGGGTTAGGAATAATTAATTCAGCCTGAGCACTGTAGTCTGAGTCTGTGGCGAGATGTTCCCAATAGAGTCACCCTACAAGCCTAAAAGTGTCTATTACTGTGTCCATACAGAATGGTAAATATTAGGAAGTAGAATTAAAGATGTAAACTAAGTTTCTGGTCTAAGGAGAGGAGAAACACACCTTACGTGCTATTTTGCCCTTATGGGCTACTGGTGGTCCGGAAGACTTGAAAAACATGTTGATTGTGCTTCTTGTGTGGAGACGTGGTTGGGGAGGTGTGATGAGAGAAGAGACAGAGGGCTCTTCTTCTTCCAGGAGATTAAAAAGAGAGAGTGTCTGTGGGATTGGAGAGGGTGCAACGTAGAGAGTGGCTGCGGGGATTAAAGAAGGAGTTGTGGAGTGAGTTAGAGAGAGGTTGGAGAGAGCTGGGCGAGAGTTGGAGAGAGTTTGAGGTGAGACGGGGAGAGAGTTGTGGGAGTTATGGAGAGAGTTTGGGAGAGATGAGAGTTGGAATAAACGGCAACTGATAATCAACCAGCTTGGCCTTCATTCCTCCTTTGTCTACCCAAGGCAACAGCTGATCCAGGTGGGAAAGCAGTCTGAGAGCACCAAACTTGGGTGGCGAGAGAGAGCCGACCTGAGAGCCTGGGAACATCTTTTAACGTGTAATCTCTTACAGCTCAGCCAGAGCGCAAAGGTGTTACACAGCTCCCTCGGCAAGGAGTTTACACAATTGTCGGAGGATTTGCTGAGCTGTTTGGTGCTAGCTGAGCCTTCTGTGTTACTGTTTTCACTCGTTGAGCTTTAGTGGTCTTCTATGCAATGTTCCCATCTGACATTGGAGATGTCACACAGCCATGCATGTGGCCCTGCACTCCAGCGGCTGTGGCACTAGGATGATTCAACAGCATTGTGTCTTGGGCCTACCAGGTTTGGCTAGCTGTGGCAGATCAGTTGTGGGGTTTTGCCCTTTGGATGTAAGAGGAAGCAGATGTGGGTGGGTGGAACGCTGGGCCCTCCAATAGGGTGGGGACTTGGCCTGCCCCATCCTGAAAAAGCTCCGGTGACCTGAGTCAGGAGATTGAACCTACCAGGGTCAGCTCAGCTGCAGCCTCTATCTTGTAAGATAGTTTTTATTGAAATTTGTTTAGAGAGATGTGATGAAAGAGAAAGAGAGAAACAGAGAACACAGGTTTCTCCAGAGTGGAAATATGCAAGCAAAGAAACAGAAAGAAACAAGCAAGGGAGATGCATGTTCAAGGGAGAACACTGGCTTGAAGAGCAAGTCTATACATGGCTCTATTTGGTTTTGTTTTCTTTGTGTGTGTGTGTGTGTGTGTGTGTGTGTGTGTGTGTGTGTGTGTTGTTTTGTTTTGGGGCCATACTTGACAACGTTCAGGGACCAAATCCCTGGGTTTCAGCTCCAGTCTTTTGAGTTATCAACCAAGCCCCTAAACTAAGTTTTAAAACAAACAAAACTTGCCTTTGGTATTAAATGTCAGGATAATCACCACCATTATTAGTCTTTTTTCTTTTAGTCAGACTCAGAGAAGCTAAGAGAAAGAAAATGTTGGGGTGGGTGAATGTTTGACGGATAAAGAGTGAGAAGCAGCCCCACCTAGTGGATAAAAATATGGAAATGCATCATTTCTAGACCTAAAAGCTGATTTGCCTTTCCTTGGGAGCCTGCTACAGTGTCTGCAGAGCTGGGAGTGAGGTGCAGAATCTGGACTCAGAAATGGGATATTCTGTGTCTAAGAAGAGAACAAACTCAGACTTTAGGTCCTGATGCAGGAAGCAAGGCTCAGCAGGGCCTAGCAGAGAAATTTCTCTGGTAGGAGAGGTAGGAAGCTTTCTAGGGCTTCCCTGTGGGCTCCCCACTGAGGGTTCCCTATCCCCAGGCAGTCGAGGTTGGGTTTAGACATTGCCTTTATTCAAGTGGCAGGTGCTAATCTAGTAAGGGAGGCGGGAATTATACTTCTACAGGTGAAGAGACTGAGGCACAGGCAACTTGATTTGTATATGGTAGAGCTGGAGTTTGAGCTCAGGTCTGTTTGACTCCAAAACCAAATCTGAACCAGTGTTCTTCATGTAGGGTTCTTACTCACTCTTTCCTGCTCATCCCCTTGACAACCTGATGAAGCCTATGGACTTTTCTTAGAACAATGTTTTCTTTATATTTGGACTTTGGTGCATACCTGGAAGTACTCAAGGGCCACTCCTGCCTCCGTTCTTGGGGGTTTACTCATGACAATGTTTATTTATTTTCCCCCTTTAAAATTTTATAAAGTAGTTCACAATATTTGATTACATTTGATATTCGAACACTAATCTCACCACCATTACACCTTCCCACACCATATTTTGGATGTTTCCATCTGGAACCTCTGCCCCAAAACAGAACTGAAATAATTTATTTTGTATTGTTTGTTATGGAAAACCATTGAGAACGCTCCAAAAAATTTCCTTAGAGGAAAGAGTGTGAAGATTGTTGCATTTCGCCCAGGGGCTATTAAGCCCTTCTGTAAGAGATCACTAACATGTTGTTAAAGGTTGAGCCTTGTGTGAATATATATATATATACACACACATATATATGTATATCTGTAAAAAATATTTCTTTCTAAGATTCGTTGCCTTCTTCTTTAAACCCCATCAAATGTGCGGTACTCTTGGAGTAGGGGTGGTGTGAAGTATGAGTTGTTGTACAGTCCAGAAATACATTCACTTCGGGGTGAGGCTCGGCTCGAGAGTGTGGAGAGCATCTGTGAGCATGGTGGCATTTAAATTCTGGAGGTTTTCAGCTGCCAGGGCTGGTTCCCTTGGAGCTGGGAGGGCTTCCTGAATGAAACAGTCATGGCAATGTCTAATGGACCATTCACAACTGGAGACTGAACCCAGACTTCCACTGCAAGGGATGGTCTCTAGTTTCTTGAGCTATCTTCTGGACCTAGAATAATGGTGTGTGTGTGTGTGTGTGTGTGTGTGTGTGTGTGTGTGTGCGTTTTGTCACACCTGATTGTGCCCATGATTTTCTCCTGGCTCTGTGCTCAGGGGTCACTCCTGGAAGGGCTTGGGGGAGCATATGGGATGCTGGGGATCAGTCCAATTCAGTTGTATGCAAGGCAAGTGCCTTATCTTCCCTGCCTTAGAATATTGTTTAAAAATGCATTTTAAAGAAATTGTGTGATTATAAACTTAAAAAAATTTTTTTGAGAAATTCCAGCCCTATTAAAATAGAGATTTTACTGTGGCATGGTATGTGCTATGTATGTGATTTTTAACTGTTGCTTTAAATACAAGATGCAGTGGTGAGTCTTAAAGTCACCAGAGTTGCAGCCAGTGATGAGCATAAATATTCTGAGATGTCTGCTACTACAGTGGTGTGCAATGAGACTACGGAGGATTTTATAGGTGACTGTCCTGGGTGATTGAAAGCAAGTAGTGGTTTGCATCAGAGGGTAGTGTAACTCAAGTCAGAAGTCCATTCCTTGTATACACTTCCTGCCTGCTAGGCTTGTGTACTTGGGGATCAGCGTGCACCAGGTTAATCTCTTCTCTCTGTGTCTGTTGCCTCTGCCTCAAGTGTCCTTCTCCTGAACTTTTCTAGGGCTTCTTGGGAAACCAAGCTGTGAATGGGTAAGTCCCCAAAATTGTTGGGTATTCATTAAACAACAAGAAAGATTCCAGGGTCCCAGAGACACTGGAGACCTCTGATACATTAGCTGGGCTGTTGGATCCAGTGATTCTCAGAGAATTCTAAGATGCTGCCTTCTTTACCACAGGGGCTTCCATCCTCCAGAGGCTAGAGAGATAGTACAGGGTTAAAAGGCATAGCCAATTCGGGTTTGATTCCCTGTACCATGTGGTCTCCTGAACTTGACTGGGAGCAAATCCTGAGCACAGAGCTGGGAATAGCCCCCAAGAAGTGGAACTTTTTGTTTGCCCCAAATATTCCTCCATCCCCCACAAGCCCCAAGGAAGTAGTGATAATGTCTCCAGGGTTAGTAAGATTAGCCTACAGATGAGTGAGTTAAGAAGTGAGTGTTTTGATTGTCAGGTAGGATAATCCATACCTGTTTCTTCAGAGGGCAGATGGAACATGATGATTGGAGTTTGCATGATTAGTGATTAACATCTCTGTGTGATTGGGCTCAAAATACCCTACTTGTGCCTTTCTGATTATTCCTGAAAAAAAAGTGTTTTAGAAACAGATGGATTGGCTGGGCAGTCTAAGGAAGTGTCCTGTGTGAAACAAGTTGGGCAGCTCACGAGACTCAGAGTGGGTGAGGCACAAGGGCTCTGTGGGCAGACAAGCTGGTTCAAAACCTGGTTCCATAGCTTCCGAAGAAGGGGTAGGTCTGCTGATCTTTTCATATCTCAGTTTTGTTTTCTCCTTTTAGAATGGACTGACCCTCTCACTTTGGAAGTTTGGTGAGAAGATTCAAGGAATTTCAATGCTCAATGATGATGATGGTCTATTGGTCATTGGAGAGAGGGACAGGCAAAAGGAGGAAGCCTTCCTAGGTGTTGGAGAAAACTGGAGCTCTAGAGGGTTTTTTTTTGGGGGGGGGGTGGGGCACACCCAGCTATATGCAGGGCTTACTCCTGTCTCTGTGCTCAGGGATCATTTTTGGTGAGCTCCAAAGACCATACGGAGTGCCAAGTTCGAACCTGCATCAGCCACATGCATGGCAAGTGCTCTACCAACTGCACTATCTCTTTGGCTCCATAGAGCTCTATAGGGATTGGATCCAGTGGGTTGAGCTAGGGAGGGCCACTAGCTCCATGACTGAAGGCACAAGACAAAATGTATATGTCACAGTTCTGTTTTTGTTTTATTTTGCATTGGGGAATATCCAATCCAATTATAAGATATTACTCTATTGTTCCATTATGGAGTGAGAGTGGGTATTTACATTGGAAAAATTGATGGGCTTATTTAGAGAAATGATACAGTAATCAGAAGCATTGGTATTATGAGGATGTGGTCACACGGAGGTACTACCTGGTTTGGATGAGGGGATCATTGCATGAGGGCAACAGAATCATCTTTATGAAATTTCAGAGGGTCTTATTTTAGCTCCACAAACCTGGATGAGACTCAGAGCAGATGACAGATTAATGGTGTTTGGGGAAAGCCCAGAAAATACTGTCCACACCCTTTCGTTTCTGCGTCACTTAAGGGCAAAATGCTAAACTGCAGGCCACCCTGTAGGTTATGAAATCCTCTCATAGGTCATTTCCAGCATTAAAAAATAACATTCGAAACAGAATAGGAAAAAAATTGTGTTTTGTTGGTAGTAGGGAGAATGCTTGCTTTTTGAAATTTGGGCAGTGGACTTTCAGGTACAATGCACTTCCTGTTGTGAATTACAGGCAGTCAAATCCACTTAGCTGGAAATAGGTGTGGCTCCTAGTTCTGCTGGCTCTCACTTTGGTCTGATGAGGTGGGAGTCCCCCTTACACTAAGAGGTATGGAAGTAGGTGCATTTGGCAGATAGCGTGGCTAAGATGTTTAAGGACTCTTAAGTTCTGAAATAGCTAACAAGTTCCCGGGCTGCTTATAGGACAGAATTACTCACTTTCAAGGATTGAGCTCTCTAGAAGGGAGAACTGGGATCAGGCTAGGCAGATCTAACTAACACTTCAGACCTAACTAACACTTCAGTCTCCTCCCTGACTTCATTCCATGTTTTTTATTTTGCCACACCAAATGCCTCTGCTTCCAAACATTCATCACATTTCCAGTTACAGCATTTTCTTATCTCTCTCCATTTCCTCATGTTGTGGCGTCCTTCCCTCTGTGATAAGTGGTATCTGGGTGGAGTACAGTCGTCCCTGAGCAGGCTCTGTGCTTTCTAGGTGGTCCCGTGGGTGTCCAGTTAGAGACCAACATCTTGTCAGTCACGTTGGTCTGTACATCCACCTTCAGTTGTAAAACAGTGCAGCAGTGAATTCCCAGGATGTAAAACTAAGATGTGATTCAAGGAAGATGGTTACTCTGTCACTCACTCTAATGTATCACAGAAATCATAACAAAGGCTTGATTTTTATGGACCCAGGAACTGAGGCCAATAAGATTCCATGTGATGCCAGCACAGGCTCAGAGAAGCAGGAACAAAAGACGTAAGTAGAAGACTAGGTGGAGTATCAAAAGCCTAAAGCTCTTTCACTTGACAGTGCCATAGCAAGAGACTCTAACCTACATTAAAACAAACAAACAAACAAACTCACCCTAAGTAGGGATATTGGGAGCAAACCTATAAAATCAAATTTGGAAAGGCAAGCAGGGACTTCCCCATTCTGAAGGTCACCTGCGTCTCAACCTGGGTTGTGTAATTTCCTTTCTTTCACTTTTTGGGGTACTCTTGGCTCTCTCCCCTCTGGAGAAGTCTTTATCGAACACATTATTCTCTTTCCCTCCTCATAATCTCTAAGTAAAATGATTCACTATTTGTTTCCTTCTGACATTGTTTTCTGTTTAGGAAAAGTGACTGGCCTGTAAATGACCTGGGCAGGAGTTAGGACTGATTTTTCTTTTTCTGCAAAGTTGCAATATGTCACTCTAATCCAAGTCCCATGGCTCCCTGAGAAACCACGTGACAGGGATTCATTCCCATGTGTGCAGATCACCTGAATCTCACATACCATCTGAGGATTGCTGAATGGAGCCGGTGAGACTAAAGCGTCCAAATTCCATAGGTGGTCATGGTTGACTTTCTTAGTACTGACCCTCCCAGGCATTCCCCCAGTGACTAAGGTGGGTAGAGAAGAAAGCGGTAGATTCCCCTCCTGAGGCTCTGATGTCACATCTCCCCACTTCACATAAGTAATGCTCAAGTAGGTCTCTCCACACCAACAGGTCTGCAAGTTCACTGAATCCTTCATCTGGTTATGTCTGTGTGAGGCTGGTGTGGGGGATGGAGCTTCCTGAGATCCTGGTCTCTAGAAATTGAATTTGTATGGTCCCTTCTGTTCTTAATCTTTCTGGCCTTTTACTCTAATATTTGATCACAGAGGATACTGGTCAGAGGGAAACAGTGAAGCCCTAAGAGACAGGTGTGCTCAGGGAGGCCCACAAGGGTCCACTCAGGATAGGAGGTTAAATAAGTCTATATATATATATATATACTTGTTCCCTTTCATTCCTGGACATGTTCCATGTGAGACAGGTACCCAGTTTAAGTCTGCCTACTGAAATACATTTAAGTCTTTTCCAATTCCCAAGCTATAATTTTTATTTATTTATTTATTTATTGTTCGCTTTTTGGATCACACCCAGCAATGCACAGGGGTTACTCCTGCCTCATGTAGTCAGGAATTACCCCTGGTGGTGCCTGGGGGACCATATGGGATGCTGGAAATCGAACCCAGGTTGGCCGCGTGCAAGGCAAATGCCCTCCCCGCTGTGCTATCACTCCAGCCCCTCAAGCTATAATTTTTAAAATGCATTTTTTCTTTTTGAGTCACACCCAGTTATGCACAGGAGTTACTCCTGGCTCTGCACTCAAGAATTACTCCTGGCGATGCTTAGGGGACCATATGGGATGCTGGAAATCGAACCCAGGTCGGCCACCTGCAAGGCAAACACCCTACCCGCTGTACTATCGGTCCAGCCCCTGTTTTTTGTTTTTTAAACACATTATTCTGAGAGGGGAGTCCAAGGTTTTGCCCAAGGGATCTATGAGCAAAGAAAAAGCACAGTTCTAAGGAGAAGGAAGTTCTTTCTCATATTCTTCTGTCCAGACTGAGGGGTGGGGACGAGACATGGGGAATGTTGGGGGCCACCTCAAACCTCTGCCGGGTCTTCTGTGCTCTTGCCAGTGAGTCACATGGGGGGAGTTTGAGGAGACAGAGTAGAGTAACAAGACTGTGCCCCTTACCAGACTCATCTCATTGGGACAGGATCCAGTTGTTTGGGGGTGGGTTGAGCTGGGAAGAGACTGGAGAATTCCAGCAGAGACCCAGAACAGAGAGAAATGTGACAGCATCAGCCCCTGGGGGTTGGAGGAGAGGCTGGAGGTCAGCTCGTTAAAGTCCGCTGAACTATACCTGACCTCATCTATTAAGAATATTCTTGGAGTCAGTGTCAACATTTCCATGGGGGATGAGCACTCAGCTTTTCCTGCCCTAGAAATAGCGAAATAGCTCCCTGTCAGGGAACTGAAGATGCAGTGAGCACTGCCTCCCAACTCCGCATGGTGCTGTGTAATTTGGCCGAGCCTGCTGGGCTGGGAATAGTCATGTAGGTGCTATCAGGAGAAATATGTTAGAGCAAAGTTTGGAGTGCACAAAAACCCAAAGGATAAACCAGAGGTATCCAGATGCCATTGTCAACCATTAAGGAATGAGCTAGTGTGGTCAGTGAGTGGCTAGGGCTGCCCCCTACAAGAAAAGCAAGAAGAAGATGGACCATGCTGGTACTGGAGTGATAGCACAGTGGGTATTACAGAGTAATAGCACAGTAATTGCACATGGTCAGGAGCATGCAGCTGACCCAGTTTCAATCCCCAGTATCCCATAAGGTCCCCAGAGCACTGCCAGGAGTAATCTCTGGGTCAAGAGCCAGGAATGACCCCTGAATATTGTTGGGTGTAGTCCAACCCCCCCCCCCCAAAAAAAAGAAAAGATAGTTTGTACTTCCCAAGGGATGAGGAGCCTCCAGATGCTGTTCACCTGAATGTGGCCAGCCCCCAAACTTGTCTCTACAGAAAGCAGGTGGAGAAGGGAGTTAAACCACACCCCAATGATATAATCAGACAAGCTCAGACTAGTAGTAACTTGACATAGACGGTGAATAACTGGCTTCTTCAACAGGTAAGTTGCAAAGGAACACAAGAACAGAGACAGAGAGAGGCTGAGAGAGAATCTATGATTTAAGAAGGCTGAATGAAGGTGGATGTCGGTCTTGATTGGGATCCTGATGGGATCAAGGAATACAGGGAAAAAGAGAAAGTTTGGGTGAATGGTGATTGGGCCTTGGATGACATTAAGAAAGTGCTGGTGGCTATCTTCTAGATGTGTCTGCTTTCCAGGACCTTATTTTTTAAAGGCACATCCTCAAATATGTATGGAATGCAAGACATTGAAAGAGGAAACCTCAGTTTATCCTTGCCAGATGCAGAAAGCAACTCTATTTTAGCTATCTCCATTTGGCATTTTTAAAACTTTTTTTGGTTTTGTTTTTGCTTTTTGGGTCACACCTGGCGATGCACAGGGGTTCCTCCTGGCTCTGCACTCAGTAGTTACTCCTGGTGGTGCTCAGGGGACCATATGGGATGCTGGGAATCGAACCTGAGTTGGCCGCGTGCAAGGCAAACGCCCTACCTGCTGTGCTATCTCTCCAGCCCACCATTTGGCATTTTTGACATTCCTACAAAATCCCTGGGCTCTTTCTCAATAAATTCTACCCCAGACCTTTGGCTCACAGGAGACTAAGAGTAATATCTGGGCATGTGGGGAAATATATACACTAAAGGGTCTTAAGTAAACAGACATTCTGCCCAAGCCTAAAGGAGAACGAAAGATGTTAATCTTATTTTCCTTCTTTTTCTTCTCTTCCTCCCTCCCTCCCTCCTTCCCTCCCTCCCTCCCTCCCTGCCTGCCTCTCTCCCTTCCTCCCTCTCTTCCTTCCTTCCTTCCTTCCTTCCTTCCTTCCTTCCTTCCTTCCTTCCTTTCTTCTTTCCTTTTTTTTTTGTATAGTGAATCAAGATAGTTTTTTTTGGGGGGTCATACCCGGCAATGCACAGGAGTTACTCCTGGTTCATGCATTCAGGAATCACTCCTGGCAATGCTTGGGCGACCATATGGGATGCTGGGAATCGAACCTGGGTCGTCCGCTTGCAAGGTAAATGCCCTACCTACTGTGCTATTGCTCTAGCCCCGAATCAAGATAGTTTTTATTGAATATTTTTTAATTTTAGAAAGACATGAGGGGAGAGAAAGAGAGAAGTTTGTGTTTAAGAGAGAACACAGGCTTCTCCATAATAGAAAAAACATACAAAATAAAATAAGCAATGAATCATGGAGACAAGAAAGCAAGATACAAGTTCAAGAGAGAACATGGGCTTGAAGAGCAAGTCAGTTAATCTTCTTTTACCACAAATTAGCAGGACCTTTCTGGGAAACAAATGGATATCTGCTGAGGATTTGGTAAGAAATACAAAGATCCAGTTTTCCAATAAAAAAGACCACAAAAAATTTACTTAGTCCTATGCTAAGTTCTTCCCTGGTTAGGGAGTTTCTTTCTCTTCTACTTTACAATAAATTCTTCTATTTATAACTCTGAGCATCTTAATTTTTTAATATTTTCATTCTTCTTTTTCTTTCTTTTTGGGTCACACCTGGCGATGCACAGAGGTTACTCCTGGATCTACACTCAGGAGTTACCCCTGGTGGTGCTCAGGAGACCATATGGGATGCTAGGAATCGAACCCGGGTATGCCATGTGCAAGGCAAACACCCAACTCACTGTGCTATTGCTCCAACCCCTAATACTTTCATTCTTGAAAATTCTGAAGAACCTGGGATTGGGGGCTGGAGCAATAGAACAGCAGGTAGGGCATTTGCCTTGCACGTGGCCGACCTGGGTTCGATACCCAGCATCCCATATGGTCCCCTGAGCACCACCAGGGGTAACTCCTGAGTGTAGATCCAGGAGTAACCCCTGTGCATTGCCGGGTGTGACCCCCCCAAAAAGCAAAAAAAAAAAACAAACCCAAAAAAACAAACCAGGAATCCATGAATGAACGCAGAGACCTGCAGTCAGTCACTGACCCTGTATCAATGTAATACCTGGTCCTCACTTCAGGTAATGACAGAAGATGCTGGAGGGCTGGAGTACAAGCTGAAACAATGACCCCTGCTGCTAACTGTTGAGCTGATAACTACTGAACTGTTATCACATGGGCTCCTCTACTATTGTGACACATCTTTTTTTCAGTGCTGGGGACAGAAACCATGCTCTGACACATGCCAGGCATATGCTCTCCCGCTGAGCCACATCTCTGGCATTTAGGACTGTTATTTGCCAATCGCCACAATAAACAACTTAAGAGTACATTTCGGGTGGAAGGAAAAACATCTGGATTTGGAAAGGAGGTGCAGTCAAATGAAAAGGGTGCTGGATGAATGTGGTAGCTGAGGGTGGGGTGGGGAGAGTCAGGTACTACCAGGGAACTGGGTGTGGGGAGTGGAGAAGGGCTCCTGGACACACAGAGGGTGAAAGGTGAAGGAGGGGGCAGGCTTCAGCTCACCACTGTTGATGAGACTTATCTTCCTTAACTACTAGAGACCTCGAAAGGGTGTAAGATCATTCCAGAGGAATGAAGCTGGCAGCCTGCCTGCCCAGGGCTCCCACCCACTTTCAGGCTCCTCTATGAGCATCATTTTCCACATCCTTCAGCCTGCAGTCTCCATCACTGGGGACCTGAGAATGTGCCCTGGGCTGTCATTTATGGTTTCTGATATCAGGTGGCTCAGAAAGAAGTTTTCAGTTCTGTGAAACTCAGATGGTAGCTTCTTCCAGGGCATTGTCCTCACTATGGAGAGCTGAGTCCACTCCTCCCAGAGAGAGAGAGAGAGAGAGAGAGAGAGAGAAGGGAGCTCCATAGACATCTCAAGGAGTGGAGTCTGTGTACAGAGGGCTCTGGGCTAAGTTTTGGGGTAAGTGTAAGCAATTCTGGGAAGGCCGGAAGTTTGGATTCACCCAATAAACTTTAACTGAGTCAACTGCAGGCCAGGTTAGGCTGTGGGACATCCCTCATCTCTGTCCTAAAGAGCTAACCAGGTCTGAACTGGAGGTGCAGGGATAGGGTGGGGGAGAAGAAACCAAGAATCACACTGAAGTTTCACACCCTTCCTGGGCAAGATCACTATGTAGGAGTCGGAAGGCCAGGTGGTGCCGATCAGCTGTGTGTTTCTGGGCAAGTGACTTGCCTTCTCCAAGCCTTGGCACCTCCTGCCTGCAACATGGATGGGATCACAGAAGTCTGTGCTAGTTCAGAAACTGGGCACTTGAAGAAGCACTTCTTTAATGTATCACAGATAGTTATGGTCACGGTCCTCCTGCTGTTCATCGATTTGCTCGAGCATCTCCATTGTGACACTTGTTACTGTGTTTGGCATATCCGATACATCACGGGGAGCTTGCCAGGCTTTGCCGTGCGGGCGAGATACTCTTGGTAGCTTGCCGGGCTCTCCAAGAGGGGCGGAGGAATCGAACTCGGGTCGGCCATATTGGCTGTGTGCAAGGCAAATGCCCTACCGCTGTGCTATCGCTCCAGACCGTCATAGACAGTGGAAGAATATATTGATAACAAATACACTTGGGCCATTACCATGGGCCACTTTCGGTGACAATCCAGCTCAATGGTGTTTAAGGGTCCTCCAGGTCCTAGGGGTTACTTAGGGACCTCTAGGGCTGTATTCTGTGTTGGTGGCAGGGAGGGCATATTGCTCCAGGCGTCAAATGTGACGCCTGGACCCCAAGCTATCTTCCTGTCCCGCAAACACATACTTTGGTAGAAGACAAGGGACTGGTAAGTGATGGAAAAGGTTCCATGCCCTTCCCACCTCCCTCCACCCTGAATTGAAGGCCCTGAGCAGACACACAGACGGAGACACAGCACAGCATGCCCAGGGGGGCAGGGCAGCCCAGAAAAGAGGAAATGGAAGAGGTGAGCTGAAAAACATTTCCTTTTTGTGGTGCTCTCAGTGGAGCATGGTAGGAAGAAGTGGGTCTGAGATTCCAGCACCTGATCCGGGTGAGTAACATGGCACCCACAGCACTTCCAAAACAGCAGCACAACTGCAGGCCCAACTTTAAGACCCTTTTTTTTTTTCTTTTTGGGTCACACCTACCAATGCACAGGGGTTACTCCTGGTTCTGCATTCAGAAATTGCCCCTGGCAGTGCTCAGGGGACCATATGGGATGCTGGGAATCGAATCCGGGCCAGCCATGTGCAAGGCAAACACCCTATTGGCTGTGCTATCTCTCCAGTCCCACCAACTTTAAGACCCTTGAGGTGGCCAGCTTTGTCTCTCTTGTGGGTTGAGCCCAGAATGGGGACCCTCTGCTTAAGAAATAATAGAGAAATGGAGGGGAGGGAGAAAGAGAGCTGGACTCCATGGGTCTCTTCCATGCAAAAGTCACTTTAGGGGACTCTAGAGTTTGCTCAGAAGTCAGGACCCAGGTTCTAATCTCAAAACCTATGTCCCCTTTGAGCGCTGCTGGGGTGACTCTCCTGCTCTCTGGCACTACAGGGTGTGAGCAATTCTGCATCCTTGGGCCCAGGTTGGCTGAGCATTGCTGTGGGTGTGCTCTGGTCTCCCTGAGCACCTCATAGATGCTCCCAAGCTCAGAAAATCAGTCCCTTTGGGGAAGAGGAGGTAGCTCAGTGGAAGAACACATGACTGCTATGCATGAGGCCCTGCATTGACCCCTGTCAGTGTGAAATACAAAACAAACTAAGCACTACTCCCTCAGGTGTTGGCTGTATAGTGGTGGGCAGGCACTCTGAGTGCAGGGGAGCAAGGGCCCTGACTAATAGCGCTTGCAGCCTGGGAGAGACTTATTTGCTCAATTTGCTCCAGGCACAATGATTCCCCTGCAGGCCTGGGATGCTCAGAGCAGGGCCCAGCGAAACCCAAGAGGACTGTGGTGGGAGGGAATTCAGGGAGGGTGCACATGTGTCTGTCTAGAAAACTGAGTCTTAGAGAGCAGAAAGAAGCTAACGGCCAGCATAAGGCTCACAAATCCATTTCAGCTTGGCTGAAGAGAGAAGCAGGTGTTTTGGAAATGTTTGAAAAATTTGATGGTGCCTTTCACCATAATATGAAATATGTCTAAAAATTATGGGGAGGGGCTGGAGAGATAGCACAGCGGGTAGGGCGTTTGCCTTGCACGCGGCCGACCCAGGTTCGATTCCCACCATCCCATGTGGTCCCCTGAGCACCGCCAGGAGTGACTCCTTAATGCAGAGCCAGGAGTAACCCCTGTGCATCGCTAGGTGTGACCCAAAAAAGCAAAAAAAAAATATGGGGAGGGGTTGGAGCGATAGAACAGCGGGTAGGGCATTTGCCTTGCAAGCGGC
Source organism: Sorex fumeus (assembly GCF_029834395.1). NCBI lineage: Eukaryota > Metazoa > Chordata > Mammalia > Eulipotyphla > Soricidae > Sorex > Sorex fumeus. Next base: position 44,892,647 of record NW_026606129.1, read on the forward strand.
CGACTGGGATTCGATTCCCTGCATCCCATATGGTCCCCTGAGCACTGCCAGGAGTATTTCCTGAGTGCGTGAGCCAGGAGTAACCCCTGAGCATAGCTGGGTGTGACCCAAAAAGAAAAAAAATTATGGGAGCAGAGAGATAAGACAGAGAGTAGGGTGTTTGCCTTGCATACAACTGATCGAGTTCAATTTCCGGCATCCCATATGATTCCCTGAGCCTTCCAGGGGTGATCCCTGAGCACAGAGTCAGGAGTAAGCCATGAGCACCACTGGGTGTGACCCAACCATCCCCCAGTCTCCCCAGTGAGAGATTAACAATAAAATGTCATTATGTTAGGAGGATGTCAGAATACAATTTAATTTTGGAGTTTGGGGGCTTCACACGCAAGCCTGCTGAGCTGACCTTTGGCCCTGAGACTCATGTTAACTGCATGCTAACATACACCCTGTTGCTGCATGCTGGCTGCTGGCGCCAGGGCTTCTGCTTGCTCAGAACCACTGTCCTGGCACCTCCCGCAGAAGGCAAACAAGTGGGGTCCCCAAGCTCCCCCTGTGACCTGCCTGAACTGGGGATGCTCCACTGTCCTTGTTCAGGTTCTTCTGCAGCAACACAATTATCTGCTTCCTCTGCCCTCAGTGGCACCAGCTCACCCACAGGAGAGCATCCTGGTGGTGAAGACTGCCTGAGAGAATTACAGAGCCCCTTTACTTCTCAGCCACTCTCTGGGCAGCAGGGCCAGAGAGAAAATTAAGCAGGGAAAATGCTGGGCAGGAGGCTGGTGGGAGTGGCTCCTGGGCAGGGGCTGGGGAGTGTTTGATGTGTAGTGGAAGGCAGAGGAGGACGGGATGACAATGGTGGAAGGAAGGACAGGGATACCTGGCTGAGCCACCCTTCCTGCAGCTCCAACTTTCCCGACAGATTCTGCCCATTCCAGGAAAGAGCTCAGCTGTTTCCTGGGAAGGTGCTTTCGTGAGTTCCAGGGAAACTAACTGGGTCCCCCATACACCCTCACAATCTGTTTGGCACACCAGGCAGGCCTTTGATGTGGCATACTGGGAGAACCTGCTCAATCGGAAGCAGATGGGCTGAGCTATTTCAAAAAAGGATGAGTCAATTTGAACAACAAAAATTAGTAATGGAATAAATCTTAATTCCCATGGGTCCATGCTGACATAAATCAATAAGGACATGAACAAAGAGAATGGCCCAGTCTTTCTTTTCTTTCCTTTTTCTCTTCTTTGGTTTTGGGGCCACACTGGTGCTGCTCAGGGGACCATGTGCTACCAGGAATTAAATCTGGGGTTCACTCCCACAGGCAAAGCATGCACTCCAGCCCTTGAGTAATGTCCCCAGTCCCTAACCACACACCAGCTCCCTGTGCCCTTGTTTACTTTTTGGACCACACCCTGTGGCACTCAGGTCATACACCTGTCTCTATGCTCAGGGATCACTGCTGGTGAGCTCAGGGAACCAAAAGTGTTGTCAGCTGTGTGCAAGGCAAGCACTCTATCTGTTGTATTATCTCTCCAGCCCCTCAGACCAAACTCTTTCTTACAGCCAAGTTACAATTAATAAAGCAGAATGATGGACGTAGAAAATTACTTTTGGCAAACACCGCAGTATTAATTATCAGAAATCATCTGCAATGCATGTATATATATATATAGAGAGAGAGAAGAATAGTGTCTGTCATAGAGGCAGGCTGGCTGGGGGATGGTTGTGGGAGGGAAACTTGGGACACTGGTGGTGGGAAATGTACTCTGCTAAAGGGAAGGGTCATGGAACATTGTATGACTGAAAACCAATAATAAAAAACTTTGTAACTGTGTATCTCATAGTGATTAAATAAAAATAAAATAACTAATGATATTGCTGGATAGTAAAAAAAATCATTGGAAATGGAACCTGAAAATAATGCACAAAAGTTTTCCAAGAAACAGAATATTTGTAGAGTCTTAAATTCCTCCCCATAAGGTTCTCCCTGATAACAGGATCAACAGTAAATGGAAAAACCTGGCAGACACCTCCATTTCAAGGGATCATTTCAATTAACAATGTCTGGGATAAAGTTCTGGGAAGGACATCACATATGCAGTGACCTGCCCCAGACATAATTCAACTTACTCATAAATTAGCTTCACATGGAAAGTTAGGTATACTTAACACTCTCTTTAACTCCATCAAGATCACAAAGGACAAGGCTGAACAACTGTTCCAGGGTAGAGAGACTAAGGAGACGGCACAACCAAATGCCCCCTGGAACTCTGCGACAGGTCCTGGGCCGGAGAAAGGACATAGAGGGACAGCTGGTGGCATTCAAGTAAGGATTATAAATTAATAAATTGTATTGGGTAACTGTTAATTGCACCATAGTAATTGTACTGTGGTTTTCGAGGATGTTTTTTTTGGGGAAGCTGGGTGACAAGGTCTATGGGAATTCTTTACAAGTCTAAACCATTATTTAGTTTAATTTATTTTGGTTTTATTTTTGTTCACATCTGGTAGTGCTCAGGGCTTATTCTTGGTTCTGCGTTCAAGGATCACTCCTGGTGCATTTGCGGGGACTATACATGAGGCCAGGATCGAACCAGAATCAGCTACATGAAGGCAAATACCTTCATCCCTAGCTCTCTGGCTCCTAAAAAAAAATTTTTTTTAAACCTAAAAAACAAAACTGAGGTAGGAGCCCTAGAACTAGAACTCAGGGTGGAAGTAGTTTTTGGTGGCTTTTTAAAAAAATTTATTTGGCTTTGGGTCACACCAGGCAATGCTCAGGGGTCACTTCTAACTCTTCACACAGGAATTATTCCTGGTGGTGCTTGGGGGACTATATGGGATACTGAGGGTTGAACCTGGGTCAGCTGCGTGAAAGGCAAACGTCCTACCCTATGTACTATCATTCTGGTCCCAGTTTTTGGTGGCTTTCATTTTCCTTTTGGTAACAAGCATTCAGGCTGAAGAGCTTGGAGGTCCCCTCACAGCTCTGTTCTGAATAAGAAACTATCATAGGTTTGGATTCTATGACGGAGCCTGGAGACCTCAGGGAGAGGTCCCATGGCTGCCTGGCTGACATTCAGCTCTCATCAACCCTGTCTGAGGGAGGCAATCTCCATACGCAGCATACCAGACAAGTGAAACCCCCATGTCTTGGTTCCACAGTGGGTGTATGCAGGACTTCAGCCCAGCTCAATGCAAACCTGAGACCTATGGCCATACCCATGCAGCATTATTGCTCTGTTACTGCTCTATTCACATAAACATACCAGGCATTCAGCAGAGCATCTGCCATCTGTCAGACAGGCAGTGGGGTTGGGCCTTGAGCCACTGGTGCTGGTGAAATGGTTCCCCATAGACTAGCTCAAGGCAGGCAGCTCAGTGTTCACCTCTCTCTCTCTCTCTCTCTCTCTCCCCTTCTCTTTCTCTCACTATCTCTTTCTCTCTCTCCCCCCTCCTCTCTCTCTGTTTCTCTCTCTCTTACACACACACACACACACACACACACACACACACACACCCCACAAACATTCATTCCTGTTGGGCTCTAGGCTCAGGCTCGAGGATGAGCTGTGGTCCTCACCTTGGGAGAAACAAGTAAACAAGGTGGTAGTTATAGAGAGACAGGCCATGACAGGGGTATCAGGGGGAAGGGTGGGGGGAGATGCTTTCAGAATCTAGGAAAGGAGAATGTTGCTGAGCATGCTGGGTGTGGCAGACACCACACAACTGGAAGGAGTTAGCTGGGGGAGGATAGGGTGGGCCGCTGCTGGGAGGAGGCAGTGAGTCCTGCAGCCAGGCTTGGGAAGGCCACCTAGAGAGGAACCAGGGGAAGTCAAAGGTCGGGGCCTGGAGTGGGACTGTGACAGCCTGTTCCCAGTGCTGGGCAATCATTCCAGAGGCAGGGCTTGGAAGAAATGTTTTCGAGGGTCAGCAGCTGTCCTAGGGGTACTCCTCCACATGCTAGTTCTCTATAAGCACCAAAGATTGGAAGTCAGGGGCTGGAGTGATAGCACAGCTGGTAGGGTATTTGCCTTGCACGCGGCCAACCCCCAGGTTCGATTCTCAGCGTCCCATATGGTCCCCTGACCACCGCCAGGAGTAATTCCTGAGTGCAGAGCCAGGAGTAACCCTTGTGCATCGCCAGGTGTGACCCAAACAGAAAAAAAAAAGATTGAAAGTCAGAGACAGAACAGGAATGTTTGAACCCCAAAAGGTTTTATCTATCTATCTATCTACTATCTATGACTCTATCTATCTATGGATCCACCTATCTACAGCTCTATCTATTTATCTTTTGGGGACCACCCCCCCAAAGCAGTGCTCAAGAGGTCTAGAGGCCCCACTGGCTATTCCAGGCCAAGTAGGCCATTGGCTTAGTGCAAGAGCCTGAAGGTTGTGTGGTGTGATGCTGCTCAGCTTGGCCGGGCTGGGCTACCAGTCCTGTCCTAGCTCTCCAGCTCCTCCCCCCTTCCCTCCCACACATGCTTTTGTATACCTTTGTGCCCAGGGAGGTGAGCAGGAGTGCTTTCTACCCTGTTGATCCCCTCTGCATGAGCAGGGTATCAACACAGAGCCTGGCAGGCTATTTAAGATGCCTATCACTTTGGCCCTTTAGCAGGTCTGATCCAGTCACATTCTATTATAACCTTTTTTTCAGGGCAAAAAGAGTACTTCTTTCTCTAATTTCTCCCTTCCCATTTCCCCAATTCCTTGTATCCCTGTGAGTGTGACTCATTTGTCAGCCAGTAGTATTTCATTATATACATGAATCAGAGTTACTTTATTCGTCTTTTTTTTTTTTTTTTTTTTTTTTTTTTTTTTTTTTTTTTGCTTTTTGGGTCACACCCAGCAATGCACAGGGGTTACTCCTGGTTCCTGCACTCAGGAATTACCCCTGGCCGTGCTAAGGGCGACTATATGGGATGTTGGGAATTGAATCCGGGTCGCGCCGCCTGCAAGGCAAACGTCCTACCTGCTGTGCTATCACCTCAGCCCCTCGAATTTTTTTCTTAGATACAGGTTGTTTCCAGATTTTGGCAATTTTGAATAGTGTTTTTTTTTTTTTTGAAAAGTGTCCATCTGGGCTGTGCGGCCGAGGCGGGGCAAGGGGCTCGGCTCCAGGTTTTCCGCAGCTGTTTTTCTGGAGGGCTGGAGCGAGGCAGAGGAGGGCAGAGCTTACAAGAGCGGTCACAGTGTTGCCGCACTTCCCCAGGAAGCAAGATCCAGGAGCAGCTGCTCTCCCTGGGGCTCCACTTCCCAGGCTGGGGTGAGTTACGAGTGGCAGGGGAGGGGGCGGGGTCCTGCCCAGGAGCCTTGGGAGAGAGGACTGGTGGGGGGTGGGGGCTGCGAAGAGGGTTAGGACAATTACCCTCACCGCCAGGGAGTGAGCGCGGCTGCACCCACCTCCTCTGATTGTTGGTGAGGACCGGCTTCATGGAAACTCCCTGAAAACTGGTGTTAGACTTGGCTGGGGGATCGCGAGCACTTCCAGAGTCACCCCAGAGGGACCATGGGAGGGTCTTTGAGGGCGCTTCTCTGGCATCTGTGTAGCCTTTGCTCTAGCTTGTTGCAGTCCTTCACCCCAAATTCTAGCCTTTTCCTGCCCCAAACAGTCCCAGTTTTCCCTCTTACCCTTCCCAGACTGAGCAAGATCTTAGTTTAGGGTCTGAAAGAGGACTGATAACAGTCATGGGCTGGCTCATCATTTAATGGAAGGAAGGCATGTTACCAGTGGGTAAACAAAGGCTTGGAGAAGGAAACAAAACTTCCCTTTGAGAGGTTAAGTCATGCCCAGGGTTGCCCTTCCGTGGCAAGAGGGACTTTCCTCACCCGGTTACTCTGCTGTGTGCTTTGTGCTGAGTGCACCACCCTCTCTGGGTGAGTCTGCCTAATGCTGAAATACAAACGCAAGGAATACTTGTGATGATTACAGGCACTGTAGCACTGTAGCACTGTCCTCCCGTTGTTCGTCGATTTGCTCGAGCGGGCCCAGTAACGTCTCCATTGTGAGACTTGATGTTACTGTGTTTGGCGTATCGAATATGTCACGGGTAGTTTGCCAGGCTTTGCTGTGCTAGCGAGATACTCTTGGTAGCTTGCTGGGCTCTCCAAGAGAGGTGGAGGAATCAAACCCAGATCTGCAGGGCTGGCCGCGTGCAAGGCAAGTGCCCTACCTGCTGTGCCATGGCTCCAGCCCCTTTTATGAACGAAACTGGTCTTTAGGAGGAAGGGATGCTCTTAACTGCTAGCCCAGGCCATGAATAGCCCCACTGATAAAAGCCAGGAAACAGTGGATACTGTGGGGTCTCAGGGAGCGTGGGGAGGGAGCAGGCTGTCTTTATCCCAGGAAGAGAGGGGAGGGGACTGGACACCCCACCCGCTTCCCTTCCAGCCAGGTTGCTATTATACAAACCCAAGGAAGGCCAGCACCAGGACACTGGGCACAAAAACAGACAAGATCCGCCAAAACACCCCCCTCCCCCAAACAATTTCTGGAGGGAGAAGAAGGTAGGAAGGTAGGATTATGGAAGAGTTTCTTAGTCTCTTTTCTACTGTTCATTTTCCATTGAGTCTGTATGATTTTGCCATCAGGAAGAATGTAGGTTAAAAAAAAGGACAGGGAAGAGGGAAGGTTAGGTTAGGTTAGGTTAAAAAAAAAAAAGGACAGGGAAGAGGGATGAGCGAATGGTCAGGAACGTGGCAATGAGCTCCAGGGTCAGTTCTGCCTGGTAGGGGTGTGTCCAAGGGCTTCCTGTGAAATCAGGGTGGGTGACATCAGCTCAGGAAGGCATGAGGTTGTAAAATGGACCATGTAAATGACTGCTGACTGCTGTCCTCCATTCTGGGCTAGACAACACCAGGACTGACTGCACATGCTCTGCTGCCGGGGATGGACCTTGCAGAGGGTAGTTGCACTGAGTGCAAGAAAGGGGTCCCTTCCTGTGGTTCAGGGTGTGGGCAGGAATTTCCAACTGCAGGAAATTGGTTGTGAGAGTACATTTGCTGTGTGTCCTTGAGCATGTTACAATTGGGAACAACTTATAGTACTTGTATATAAACAAATAGTACTTGTTTCATAAGGTTGTAGTGAGGAGTGAAGACATTGATATAGACAAAACTCGGGGGCCAGAGATATAGTACTATGGGGAGGGCACTTGCCTTGCATGCAGCTGATCTAGATTCAATCTCTGGAATCCCATATAGTCCCCCAAGCCTGCCAGGAGTAAGCCCCAAGATTGGCCAGATGTAACTCTTGAACAAACAAAAAACAAAAACAAAATATTAATACGTACAAAACAGGCTGGAGCGATAGCACAGCGGGTAGGGCGTTCGCCTTACAAGCGGCCAACATGGCCGACCCGAGTTCGATTCCTCCGCCCCTCTTGGAGAGCCCAGCAAGCTACCGAGAGTATTCGATATACCAGACACAGTAACAACAAAGTCTCCAATGGAGACGTTACTGGGCCCCCTCGAGCAAATCGACGATCAACGGGAGGGCCTTTACCTTTACCTTACAAAACTGGGTGAAAGCGGACCCCACTGATGCATTTATTTTCCCTGTGAGGTAATATGGCTTAGGGAACAAGAGTCTGGTCTCTGTCTAAAATATTGTTACTGAGCTTCTGGAGAACAGTCGGTCCTGACCTCAAACACTTCACCTGAGTAACAGGATAGACGGTGTGGTAACTCTCTCCTCCTGCCTGCTAAAGTGCCACTTAAGCACGGCTGGAATTTAGTCAAAGTAAAATGAGTCACTGATCAGGAAACTGAGTTTTAGTTTTAGCACTTGGAAGTGGGAGAGCTTTTGAAGTCCTTTGGAGACTGGCTGAGGGAAGGGCTGAGTTTTAGGAGCTGGATCTGGGTGTGGTGTCTCTCTGATTACACAGCTGGGGCGTAGAGCTCAAGACAGACCTGAGACCTGGTCTTGGACAACCTTTTTCCACTGAAATGTGTTGCCTCAGGGGACCATCTGCCTCTTGTAAGTGGGGACATTTGCACTCAACCTGAAAGAGAATTAGTCTTTTTATTTTATTATTTTTTTTGGTAGGAGTACTGCTATTTATTCAGCCACTGATTAACTGATTGAATTGTGCATGAACTCCACCTTACTTTTTTTTTCCATTTTTTATAGTTTTATTTATTGAATCACCGTGAGAGCAGTTACAAAGCTTTTGGGTCTAAGTCTCAGTCATACAATGAAACACCCGTACCTTCACCAGTCCCCATTCTCCACCACCAAAAATCCCAGTATACCCCCATCCCACACCCTCCCCCTGCCTGTGGGGCAGATGATTTCCACATTACTCTCTCTCTGCTTTGATCACATTCACTATCTCGACACCAGACTCACCATTATTTGAGATTTTACCCCAACACTCAGATCTGCTGAAAAGGCGACAATAGATTTGTGTTCTATTGCTGGTTATGAATAATATATGATGTCGTGTGGCTGCAGTAGGGCCATGTGGTTTTGAAATTCCGAAATTTTAACACTTAAATCTGGAGGGATTTCTGCCAAAAGCCACTGGGTTTAGAGATCTGCTCCTGAGTCTCTGGGATCATGGCCGTTGAGCAGCTTGATGAGGAGCCAGAGAGGCCGTTCGTGGGCGATGACTTGGGGTCTCGTTGGGGTGGGGAGGACAGGCCCGGCTCCCCCCCACCCATCCCGTGAGGCCCAACAAGTTTCGTCACTGTGGGCCCAAGCCTGACTGTCCAATGGCCTCTGGAGGATGACAGCCACCAAGTCGCCAAGAGGGAGCAGGCGGAGGGACAACACCCTTTCCTTCCTGGGGTTGGCCCAGCGACAGTAACATACTGTGGAGTCCGGATGCATTTCTGCCAAAAGCCACTGGGTTTTGAGATTTGTTTCTGAGTCTCTGGGATCATGGCCGTTAAGCAGCTTGATCAGGAGCCAGAGAGGCCATTTGTGGGTGATGACTTGAGGTCTCATTGGGGTGGGGAGGACAAGCCCAGCTCCACCCCCATCCCGTGAGGCCCTGTGTGTCTCGTCACTGGGGGCCCAAATGTGACTATCCAGTGGCCTCAGAAGGATGGCGGCCACTGGGCTGCCAGGGGGAACAGGCCAAGGCACGAAACCTATTCCCACCTGGGTTGGCCCAGCACCGGTAGCCTACTGCAGAGACCAGACGCATTTCTACCTAAAGCAACTGGGTTCTGAGATTTGTTTATGAGTCTCTGGGATCATATCCATTAAGCAGTTCAATCAGGAACCAAAGAGGCCTTGCCTCCAATTATATAGCTGAGCCAGAGGTGGTTTGTGGGTGTGTTTCCCACATACCTAATTTTTGGCTGTTTACTTTCTTGGTAAACTTTGCCCCAAGTTTTTGGGGTCTGGCCAAAGGCACAGCAGCAATTTGGGGGTATCTGGAAGTCTGAAGGCGCCATGAGGCTGCTGATGCACTCGCCTCACAGGTACAGATTGACCTGCTGGCGGCACCATACCCCCTGAATTCACAGATCGTCGATTGCCTCGAGCAGGCCCCAGTAACGTCTCCTTCATCCTAGCCCTGAGATTATATTCAAGGCTCTTTAGGAGAATGAGACCTATCATTGTTACTGGTATTTGGCATATTGGGCACGCCACGGGGAGTTTGCCAGACTCTGCCGTGTGGGCAGGTTACATTCGGTAGCCTGCCAGTTTGTCAAAGTAGGAATGAGATGTCATAATAAGATGTCGCGCGGCCGCGCGGTTCCGGGAGCTGGTTTTATAGTCTCTGAGTCTTGGCCGCTGATGGGATTACACGGCGCCAGGGGGCCAGTTGGTGGGTGTGACCCCCGCCTACTGGAATTTGGAGGATCTGGGTGGAGGATGCTCGACTCCAATCCGAGTAGGCTTGGAGATCTCGGCCTGAATTAGTCTTTTTGACTGAGAGTAGCAAGTGATCATGAATAAGAATGAATAATTTTTTTTCCTTTTTGCTTTTTTGGGTCACACCCAGTGATGCACAGGGTTTACTCCTGACTCTGCATTTAGGAATTACTCCTGGGGGTGCTCAGGGGACCATATGGGATGCTGGGAATTGAACCCAGGTCGGCCTCGTGCAAGGTAAATGCCCTACCCGCTGTGCTATCACTCCAGCCCCAGAATGAATAATTTTGCCATCTGAAATTACATCAGCACCTGACTAGTTTAGGACCAGTATCTTGTCCTAAAACGGTTTCTCCTTTATTTTCTCCACCAATCATTCTGGAGAAAATAAATCCTATAATAGGCAACAATTCAGTTTTAGAGGAAATCAGAAATCAGTTTTTGGGGAGCTGGAGTGATAGTACAGTATCACTTGATCACTTGACTTCCAGTTAATCGTCGATTTGCTCGAGTGGCGCCAGTAACGTCTCCATTTGTCCCTGTCGCATGCTAGTGTAGCCCAATGACGTCTGTTTGCTCTAGGAACACGAAGAGCCTCAAACTGATCGTTCATGATCTTGATGAAGAAGTCTGACCATCTGGTAGGTGAGCGGCCACGCGATCTTTTGACATTCCGTGGAATCCAGTCGGTAACAGCTCTTGTCCAGCGGTCGTCTTTAAATCTTATTATGTGACCAGCCCATCTGATTTTTGACACCTTGGCAAACGAGCCAGTGTCCCTGATTCTTGATCGTCGATGGAAGTCGGAACTCTGGATTCTTTCTCTCATTTGAGTGAAACGTGATATTCCAAGCATAGCTCTTTCAATTCCTCTTTGGGAGACCCGAATAGCGTTCTCATCCTGTTTGTGTAGGGCCCAGGTCTCTGAGGCGTATGTGAATGCAGGAAGAACAGTGGAATCAAAGAGATGTGCCCGGAGCCGGAGGTTCTTTGTCCTCTTAGCTATTTCTTCAACGCTCTTGAAGGTGTTCCAAGCCGCTCTCTTCCTCCTGCGCAGCTCGGGGTTACTCCTGGCTTTGCACTCAGGAATTTCTCCTGGTGGTGCTTGGGGGACTATATGGGTTGCTAGGGATCGAACCCAGTTTGGCTGCATGCAAGGCAAATACCCTACCTGCTGTGCTATCGTTCTGGTCCCTTCTTTATATTCTTTATTCTAATTTATTTATACTTTTATTTTAGGCATCATAGTTTTAAATGGCTCGAGCGGGTCCAGTAACGTCTCCATTGGAGACTTTGTTGTTACTGTGTTTGGCATATCAAATACGTCGCGGGGAGCTTGCCAGGCTCTGCCGTGCGGGCGAGGTTCTCTCGGTAGATAGCACAGCGGTAAGGCATTTGCCTTGCACGCAGCCAACATGGCCGACCCGAGTTCGATTCCTCCGCCCCTCTCGGAGAGCCCGGCAAGCTACCGAGAGTATTCGATATGTAGGCGGTGACTCAGGGTCTCGTTGGGGTGGGGAGAAAGAGTTGGCTCCACCCCCATGTGGTAAGGCTCTGTGTGTCTCGTCACTGCAGGCCCAAACCTGACTGTCCAGTGGCCTCTGGAGGATGGTGGTCACCAGGCCGCCAGGGGGAACAGGCCAAGGCACGAAACCTATTCCCACCTGGAGTGGCCCAGAGCCAGTAACCTACTGCAGGAACAGGACGCATTTCTGCCAAGAGCCTTTGGGTTCCGAGATTCATTTCTGAGGCTCTGGGATCGTGGCCATTAAGCCGTTCAATCAGGGACCAGAGAGGCCATGACTAATTATATAGCTGAGCCACAGGTGGTTTGTGGGTGTTTTTCCCACATATCTAACTTTTGGCCGTTTACTTTCTTGGTAAACTTTGCCCCAAGTTTTTTGGGTCTGGCCAAAGGCACAGCAGCAATTTTGGGGTATCTGAAAGTCTGATGTTGCCATCAGGCTGCCGATGCACTCACCTCACAGGTACAGATTGACCTGCTGGCGGCACCATAACCCCCCTCCTTTTTTTTGATATAATTTGTGGATTCAGGTTTGATACCAAGGTCTTTAATCCATTTTATTTCAATTTTGTGTTTGGTGTTATAAAGGGGCTTGCCTTCATTTTTTGGGTAAGTGACTGATCAATTTTCCCAACACCATTTGTTGAAGTTTTCCTTGCTCCACTTCATACTTTTTGTTCCTTTATTAAAGATTAAATGTCCATATTCCTGAAGATCTGTCTCTGGGCTCTCAATTCTTTTCCACTGATCTGAGTGTCTGTCCTTATAGTACCACACTGTTTTGATTACTACAATTTTATAGCATAATTTAAAATTAGGAAAAGAGAAGTCACCTCTCTTCTCCCCTGCCTAGGTTTGCTTTGGCTATTGGGAGAGAAAGTTTATTGCTTCATATGAATTTCAAGAGCATCTGATCGATGACTTAAAGCAGGCTGGGAAAGTGAAAAGCTGCAGGATGGGAGTTCTTACTTGGTCCTTGGGTTGACCAGCCTGAATTCAAAGGCATTGTGACCTGAGCAGGAATGTGGAGTCTGGCTCCACCATGGGTGTGGTCCTTCGTGAATGGGCTTGCCCTGCTTGCTGGTTGGTAACCGGGGGCTATTCTCTTCCTGCCTTTCTCCTGTGAACCTCTGTTCCTTTTCCAGCTTTAGCTTCACACACCACCAACCCTTTGGTCTGGTTCCTATCTCTGGGCTCTTCCTTTACCCCTGTCTTGTCATAAACTCTGGGTCTGAATTCAAATCCCAGCTCTGCTACTTACTGCAGGACCTTGGGCAAGATCCCTAGCCTCTCTCTGACCTGTAAATGAATCAGACAATAATAGTACTTCCTTTGTAGCATGATTGCAAGAAAGAAATGAATTCATACATGGAAAATTCTGAGAACAGTCTGCTCCATCGTATGTAATATGGAAATGGTAGGTGTTGTGATTATTAATGAAAGTGCCATTTGGGTTATATAAACAGTCAAATTTAATTTCTGATGTTTTCTCAAACCTGTCACTGTCCTCCCATTGTTCATCAGTTTGCTTGAGATGTTGCCCAGTAGCATCTCCATTGTGAGACTTGTTGTTACTGTGTTTGGCATATCGAATACGTCATGGGTAGCTTGCCAAGCTTTGCCATGTGGTCAAGTTACTCTCGGTAGCTTGCCGGGCTCTCCGAGAGGGGTGGAGGAATCGAACCTGGGCCGATCAGGTTGGCCGCATGCAAGGCAAATGCCTTACCAAAAGAAACTGATGACAGCACTGTTATGCAACCAGTTTTTCCAAAGGCAAGATTTCTGCCACCTGTAGTCCATGCCAGGGCACTTGCCAGAGCCGCCTCTGTGGTCAGAGTGAGTCACTTTGCATCTCCTACCTCAGTTTTCCTGGCACCAAATGCCAGGCCTGTCTCATATGTAGCCAGGGTGGAGTCTATCCCTGGGGACAATTTCTTCACCACAGTTTTACCAAAGCAATTAGGGAGCTTCCTGGGAAGGGACCATAGGGCCACACCCCATGACATGGGCTCAGAGTAGCGGTATCCAGTATACATGACACTTGATCTTGGCTCAAGTGGGGATAGTGGGCATTTGGTCGTCGTGTTCTGTGGTTATAGGCTGGTCGTGCAGGGAACGAACTAGCCCTGGTGTAGGAAAAGTAACCACAAGAAAGAGATATTGACTCAGTTGTGTCCAGGGCACCAGTGAGGAGGCATAAAAACAGGCAAGGGTAAAAATAAGAGGAGGAAAAGGGAGGCAGAGTGGTGTCTGGGTTGATCAACAGCTCATCACCAGATGAATGTCTCCCAGATGACTGCCCTCTGCTGGTGAGTTCTAAGCCCTGGGAACCCCTGTCTAGAAGAGGTGGCCAGTGAATCTCTAACAGTGACTCTGCCTTCAGTAGGTAGATACTGAGGCTGATGCTTGACTGTGACAGGGCTGCAAGTCAGGTGGGCTTCAGGAAGGAGAGGATTGCCTGATTTTTTTTCCAGGGGAGCTAGACCTGGTGGTATACAGGGGCTATCCCTGACTCTGTGCTCAGGGATCATTCTTGACACTGCTCAGGGAACCCTCAGTGATGCCAGGGATCAAACCAGGGTAGGCTGCAAGCAAGGTCAGTGTCTTACCCCTTGTACTATTTTTCTGACCCCGGGAGGAAGGGATTTCAATTGCATTTTTTTTCTTTTGGGGTCACACCTGGGAATGCACAGGGATTGCTCCTGGCTCTGCACTCAGGAATCACTCCTGGTGGTGCTTGGGGGACCATATGGGAAGCTGGGAATTGAACCCAGGTTGGCCTCATGCAAGGCAGACAGCCTACTCACTGTACTCTCGCTCCAGCCCCTTCAGTTGCATTTTGCTCGAGCTCGAGCGGGCCCAGTAACGTCTCCATTGGAGACTTTGTTGTTACTGTGTCTGGCATATCGAATACTCTCGGTAGCTTGCTGGGCTCTCCGAGAGGGGCGGAGGAATCGAACTCGGGTCGGCCATGTTGGCCGCTTGTAAGGCGAACGCCCTACCCGCTGTGCTATCGCTCAGTTGCATTTTAAAAGCTAAAATTTTCAGATTGTAAGGACACCAACAACATTCCACTGAAAGTGAACTCAGCTGTTATTCTGGGTTCAGATTTTGAAAGTCAATGTGACCTCCTGAGGTCATGTTCGATCTTGTTTATTTGTTCATTGGTCTCTGCTGAACTGAGGGCAGCAGGTGCTCTCAGCATAGAACATGTCAACCTTCCCTCAAAGACTATCGACTGGGAAGGAGGGAGTGGTATTGCTGTGGAAAGTGGACGAGGGAAAGTGGTGGAAGACCAAGACGGAGATCATGAGGGCAAGTTGCTGATTATAGATATTCTGGAAAATGTTTAACCACCAGCTCTCAGAGAAAAGAAGGAAAGGAAATCTCCAATTTATAGCTTTTTCCTTGGTGTGAATATTTCTTTTTCTTTTTTCTTTTTGGGTCACACCCAGCGATGCTCAAGGGTTTTTCCTGGCTCTGCACTCAGGAATTACTCCTGACAGTGCTTGGGGGACCATATGGGATGCCGGGGATTGAACCCTGGTCGGCTGTGTGCAAGGCAAACCCCTACACTCTGTACTATCGCTCCGGCCCCTGAAGTGAATATTTCTACCATGATCAATTTTAAGCTACCAACTTGACAGTACTAAATGCAGAATTGATTGATTCCATGGTGGTTTGTCAAGTCTCCAAGCCTCAGAGGAAGCAGAACTCACTCTAGGTGAGCCTATAGGAGATGCATATTACATCCTGTATATTACAGATCTCCTGCATCTTCCTGAATATTACAGATCTCCAGTGGGCTCTGCCACTTATTGCTGGGGCCAGAAGTCCACACCATCAGAGGCCCATCCTCTGATGCAAAGTAAAACTTCACATCCAAGAACATGGCTTAATAATAGCCCTGTATGTGTGAGGCCCTGGGTTCCATCCCTGACATCACAAAAACAAACAAAAAACAAATTCAAGTGCACTCTTTGAGGGATTGGATCACCAGTTCTACCTTGTATTGTCAGAATCATTTAATCTTCGGCCCATCATCTGCTGAGTTGAAGCCATGGGCTTCACCAAAGTCTCAGTTTCCTCATCTGGAGAATGGGGATCCTAATAACATTGCTTCCCAAGACTATGGAGAAGATTGCATGGGAAAATTACATGTGTGAGCTCAGAAAACATGCCTGCCTTCTTGTCTAGATTAATTTATCAATATTCTCTGTTTCTCTCTGTCTCTCTGTCTCTGTCTCTATCTGCCTCTTGATCCCCTACCCCCTCTCGGGGACCTCTCTTGCTTGCCGCCCAGGTTCAGTGAACTTGGGCCACTCCCCCACCCGGGACGGCCCAGGCCATGGGGCAGATGAAGGAGGAGACGAGGGCCAAGCTGGTTGATGATCAGTTGCCATTTATTCCATTCTCCCCACATGTCTGTTCCAGTCTCCCTGAGCTCCCCATTTTAGTCTCATGCTGCCCTTCTCATTCCCATCTCCTCCTGTCTCTCCTGTTCATCTCTCTCCACGTGCCTGCTCCTCCATTCTTCCCCTCCATTCTTCTCTCTCTGTCTCCCATACTAGTCTCTCTGCCCTCCATCTTGCTGGCCTTGGTCTCTCTCTCTCTCTCTCTCTCTATCTCTCTCTCTCTCTCATCTCTTCCCAACTCCCAGCATTGGGAGTAGCCATTAAACCCCATCAAGTAGCAAAATCAGCATATAAAAGTCCTTCCTGACCACCCATCAGGCTCAAGGGCTAAAATACCTAGGGGTATTTCTCCTCTCCTTAGCCCAATTACTCAATTAGCATCTTAATTAATGTCTTAATTCTACTTCTTAATATTAGTTATTTTGTATGGACACAGTAAGAGATATATTGAGCTTGTAGGTTGACTCTCCTGGGAACATTTCACTATAGATTCAGACTACAGTGCTCAGGCCATATTAATCTTTCCTAACCCTAACAGGGTCTGAATCCAGTTATTGCTTTTTGGATCATGACAGCATTTGTCCATGACCATGCTCTTAACTCATAGTTAAGCATTATGGCACTTTGGCCAGGCCCATTTCGATGCCAGGGTAGCACATAGCTCAAAGCTTGCCCTGGGTCCATCCAGTCCCTCATAGCGACCCTGCTTTTAGGGTGCTAGGAAATAAGGGAAACTGAAGTTTAAGTTGAGAGAACAGATGTCCAGGAGGAAAATATCACTCAGAGTCAACTAACTCCCAAGTTACAAAAGCATAGCATTAACTGTCTTCTTGTGTCCATACAAAAAGGACATTGCTCTGAATGGACTTAAGGAGAAGAGAAAAACAATATTTACAAGTCAATAGAGCACAAAGAAAGAAGTTACAAATAAACACAGAGGAATGGGAGCACTGTTATGGGAGTAACTCAATAAACCTAAGCTTTTTGTGGCAAGGCTGAAAGGACAAACCAGTGTTATTCTACAGTATTCACAGGTTTCAAGGACTAAGATATGGATACTTTGGGGGAGATCATTATTCTACAATATAAAGGAGACTGTATCTTGCAAGGAGCCTCAGAAGACCTAAGTGTTATTATTAGTGAAATCAAATTGCCAGACTGGACAACAAAGACTTCTTCTTTTTCTTTTTCTTCTTCTTTTCTTTTTTTTAAAAGTAAAATCAGATTTTTATTTGGAGGTTTTTAGGAAGAGGAAGGAAGGAGAGAAAGTGAGAGAGAGCAATGTGTTCAAGAGAGAACATAGGTTTCTCCAAAGGCAGAGAGAGCTCCTACACACATCCCCAGCACTGGGTATGAAAGTACACATCTCAAGAGGGGAGATACAGGCGACATATATGCTTGGATGATACACGTGCTTGGCCACGTGGGAGCAGTAGTCCATGGGCTCAGGTAGCATATGTGCCAAACAAGACTCTTTGAACCCAAATCATACTTTTATCAGGTGGCCTCTTTCAGTAACTGGTGGATGAGACAGAAGAGTGGCCAAGGGTGAGAGAGGTCCCAGGGACAAGGCAAGTTTCCTGGAGTCTAACGTACAGCTCAGCCCATTTCTTCCAAAGCAATGATGGAAGAGTTGCTTTAATCTTGGGTCAAATTGGACTGTTGGTTCCTTCCTGATATGTCATCAGGAACATCACGGTGAACGTTTAGGTGCTGGGCTGACTGCCATGTGGTCTGCTGGTTTCTGATGGGTTGTTAGTCTCACTGATGAATGTATTGGATGCCTGGTAGGTCAGGGGTGGAGAGGACCTGGAAAAATTCCCAGTGAAAGCTCAGGAGGCCAAAAACCCTAGAGGAAAGAAAACGGAATGTTCTAGATGGAGGGAGGCGTGTAAAGGTAGTCTGGTCTGGTCCACCTTAGGCCTACTGATAATGACCTCTGGGTTTGATTGTAGAAATCGTCAGGCTTGGTTGTTTGTGAGAACAAAAGTCAAGGATTTTGAGAAACTGGATCAGGATAAAGGCCAATGTCCATAGCCCAGCAAAGCTCATGTTTAGTTGTCAGCAATTGCTAACTAATATGGCCCTATCAGAAGGGCAGAAGGGCATTCTCTGCACCCACTCCCAGCAACTGATTCTCCCATCCCCTGCCATCTGAAGACGCAATGGCACTGACTAGGGAGGACCCAGGGACAGGAGACCCCTAATGCACAGAGGGGGAATAAAGGCCCAGAAAAGGAAGGCTTATGGTTAAGTTCCAGGGGCAGCAGGAGCCTAATACAAGTCACCCAAGCTGAGCTCCAGCATGGGGATAGGGTGTCTGTGATTTCCCCCCAGCATCTGTCCAGAAATTATTGGATAGGAACCTAAGGGTGGGACAGAGATTCATGGAGTAGGAGGCCTCCTGGGTACCCTGGGGAGACGTCCCGCCTCAGCTGCAGTGCCAGAAATACAAGGGTCAGCTAAGGGCCCAAGCTGACATGACTTTCAAAATTCTACCTAGATTAAAAATAACCATACAAAACTTCTACTGAGGCAAATGTTCTGTAAAATCTAAAATCTTGATGAAATGAATCCTTCTACAAGGAGAATCCCACCAATGAAAAATAATATGTAGTTCATAGAGGAAATACAAATTGGTGCTGAACCTAGTATAACAAGTACAATCTCACTTAAATGAAAGAGTAAAGTAAAATGCTGCAGTGCACAGAGGAGCAAATTTGTATTTCTCCATTTGTGGCCTGTTGTCATCAGCAGACCTTTTCTGGAGGCTGTGCAGGATGGCCTGCCTGGGACACCTATTCTTTTCTCTTCCCTCCTCTCTCTTTCCCTAATTTCTCACATTAGTGACAATCTAATATGTAAGCAAGATGTTTCGCTTCTTCCAGAGCTCAGTGTAAGGTTGTGCCTAATTCATGGTTCATGACAGACTCTTTTTTTTTTCATTTGATTTTGGGTAACATCCTGTGGTGCTTGGGTTACTCCCAACTTGCTGCTGAAGGTCACCAATCCTGGCAGTGATCAGGGACCATGAAGTGCTGGGCATTGGACCTGGGCCTCCTGCGTGGAGAGCCTAGGCTCCAACCTGGTGAGTCATCTTCTCAGTTCCATGATGCCAAACTCTTATCACTAGCTAATGGACAACCTTCTTTAAAATTTTTTATTAACACAATTAAAACCTGTGTCATAAAGCCACTGCCACAGAGGGGACCTGACCATGCACCATGATTCACCCCTTTCCACGTCTCTGACTTCTGCTCATGCGGCTCCATCTTGAATCCTGTGTCTGTCAGTCCCCATTTTCTCTTTCAGATCATTATAATCCTTTAGAGTACATTTTGTTTCATGGGTCTTAATTAACTAAATTAGCTAACTTTGGAGTGGTCCCAGGGATCTAACCTAGGGCCTCACACCTCTGAGGCATGCACTCTATCACTATAATCTGCTTCCTGGTCCATTCATCTTTTTTATTTTGTGCTCAAAGGAACCATGTAGTCCTGAGGGGGGGGTCAAACCTGGGGATCCCACTTGCAAATTTCTACCCCTTTAAACCACCACCCAGTCTCCATTTCTCTTATTTTTATTAGAAGAGGGTCATGTATGTATTTTTGTCGTGCTTAGAAAAAAATGGGCGTATTCAAGAGGCTTAATGGAGGTAGAGAAGACTCACTGGGTGGTAGTGGAGAAGTAAGAAGGAAAATCTAAGATATTGTCTGCATTTCTGGTGGTGCCATTGTTTTAGATGAACCTAGGGGAGTAGAGGCTGCTGGGAAGTAGATGGAGTTTGTTCTGGCAAAGCAATAATTTAAACCCAAATTTATCAAATACCTGCTATGTTCTGAGCAACTTTATAGAACTTAACTACATGATTGATCACATTGAACCCTCACAAGAAATCCAAGAGCTAAACACCATTTTTATGATCATTTTAAAGATGGAGAAACTGAGGGATAGAAGGGTACAGCAAGTCCTGAGTCCTTCAACAAGTTAGGTCAGTTTTCTGCTACCAGCCTAGCTATACTGAAGAAAATATTTAAAAATGTTAAATATCTATGCATTCAAATACTAATATGGAACTAAATGTTTATAAGTAAAATAGTTAACTATTCAAAGTAAGGAAAATCCTTAGGTGATGGAAGTAAAAAGTGGACACGCTGGGCATTTATACATCAAACTTGCCTCAAAGAAGATGAGCCTTTACTTAAAAATTTGTATAAAAATAAAATAAAATAACATAGGGCTGGAGCGATAGCACAGTGGGTAGGGTGTTTGCCTTGCATGCAGCCAACATGGCCGACCCGAGTTCGATTCCTTCGCCCCTTTCAGAGAGCCTGGCAAGCTACCAAGAGTATCTAACCCGCACGGCAAAGCCTGGCAAGCTACCCATGACTTATTCGATATGCCAAATACAGTGATAAGTGTCACAATGGAGACGTTACTGGGCCCGCTCGAGCGAATCGATGAACAATGGGAGGACAGTGACAGTGACAACATAAAATATTATTTAAGCCACACAAAAAAGAGCCATCATAAGCCATGCATAGAGGGGAAATGTGGACACCCAAGAAATGAATTAATTGGAACCATAAATAATAAAGAAAAATCTGCAAAACATTAATAGTCTTTTTATTTAGGGTGGAGGTTGGGCCACACCTGGCAGTGCTCAGGACTTTCTCCTGTCTTTATGCTCAAGGACCACTCCTGGGGGTCCTCAGAGGACCATATGTGGTGCTAGGGATCAAACCTAGTTGGGTCATGTTCAGGGCATGTGCCTTACCTGCTGTACTATCTCTCTGACCCCAATCATAAGTCTTCCTACATGGTAAGAGAGAAAACA
Organism: Sorex fumeus; assembly: GCF_029834395.1. Classification (NCBI taxonomy): domain Eukaryota; kingdom Metazoa; phylum Chordata; class Mammalia; order Eulipotyphla; family Soricidae; genus Sorex; species Sorex fumeus. The sequence goes on from NW_026606129.1 coordinate 44,913,251, forward strand.
TGGTAAGTAGAGAAACCATCATGAAGCAGTAAATGCAATGAGAACACCCAGGGGGCCTAATTATGACGTGGTGGGTTGGGTTCTCTTGGCCTGTTTCTACTTACTAACTTCCAGGCCCTGAAGTCAGTGTGCAGAGTTCTGCTGGAGAGCCCAGGTAGTGAGCAAAAGTGGGTTGCAGTAGAGGGAGGGATGGCCTGGCTTTACATTGCTTCTCTCACTCTGCTCTCTACTCTGCAGAGCTCCAGCATGGACCCCACCACTTCCCCTCTGCTGTCCACCACTGAGGAGCCCAGTTCTGAAAACAGCAGTTTCTTCTATGACTATGAGTACTACCTGGACGACCTGGCCTTCATGCTCTGCAGGAAAGATGAGGTGCTGTCCTTTGGCAAAGTCTTCCTGCCTATCTTCTACAGCTTGATCTTCGTGCTGGGCCTGAGCGGGAACCTCCTTCTTCTCCTAGTTTTGCTCCGGTGCGTGCCTCGCAGGCAGATGACCGAGGTCTATCTGCTGAACCTGGCCATCTCCAACCTTCTGTTCGTGGTGACACTGCCATTCTGGGGCATCTCCAGCGCCTGGCATTGGGTCTTTGGGAATTTTCTGTGTAAGGCTGTGAGCACCCTGTATACCATTAACTTCTACAGTGGCATCTTCTTCATTAGCTGCATGAGTCTGGACAAGTACCTGGAGATAGTTCATGCTCAGCCCTACCACAAGCTGAGGACCCGGGCCAAGAGCCTGCTCCTTGCTGCAGCGGTGTGGGCAGTGGCCATGATGGTCTCCATCCCGGATGTGGTCTTTGTGCGCATACATGAACACCCTGTGGGTGTATGGAACTGCTATGCAGATTTTGGGGACCATGGATCCTTCTGGAAGCTCTTCCTCCGCTTGCAACAGAACCTCTTGGGGTTTCTCCTTCCACTCCTTGCCATGGTTTTCTTCTACTCCCGCATTGGCTGTGTGCTGGTCAGGCTGAGGCCCCCTGGGGAGGGGAAGGCTCTAAAAATAGCCGTGGCACTGGTGGTGGCCTTCTTTGTGTTCTGGTTCCCATACAACCTCACCTTGCTTTTGCACTTATTGCTGGATCTGCAAGTCTTTGGGGATTGCAAGGTCAGCCAGCACCTGGACTATGCGATGCAGGTGACCGAGAGCATCGCCTTCCTGCACTGCTGCTTCACCCCAGTCCTCTATGCCTTCTCTAGTCGCCGCTTCCGCCAGTACCTCAAAACCTTCCTGGCCACTGTGCTCAGACGGCCCCAGACCCCTTGCCCGACCCAGGCTTCACTGTCCAGCTGTTTGGAGATGAGCAACATCACTGCTCAAGAAGAAATGACAAGCATGAATGACTTCGGGGAGAAGCAGGCAGAGGGCTCCCTTCACAGAGGAGATGTGGAGAAAAATGGAGCCAGCATGGCAGTCTGTTGATGGCAGTCTGTTGAGAACCCTCTCATAAGGGTTCTGTGATGAGGGGGCTAAATGCAGTTCTCAGTTCTTGACACCAGCAGCACTCACTCACTCCTGCCTCATTCTTTCCCCTTTGAGTTGCTCCCAGGATCTCACATGCTCTTGCTGGACCTCTGCCATCGTTTCCCAGCTCATTTCTATGCTTCCTACCCTGCAGTCTGCACTGGGCACATTACGTGGATACAGTGATCCAGATGCACTCAGCCATCACTTCTGGGTCCCTCACCAAAGTTAGAGAGCTGCTGTCTATTTCATTGCTCCTCCCCTCATAGGTTATCTGGGAAAATATGATTTCCAGCTCATCATTGCTGCCTCTGTCGTAGCTCCGGGATAGGGGAGGGGATTAGATGTGTGTAGGACATTGAGAGGGACTAGTGGGTCAGGGAAATAGACGTAGGTGGGGGATTAGATGTGGCAGCCTGGGAACTACTCGGGAAAGGATGTTAGCCAAAGAGGGGGGATTCAAGCAAACCATGTTCTGGGCTGTTTGGGAGCCTTCCAGGATCCAGATCCTGTATAATACAATCCCAAATCTTGGTCTAATTTTGAATCTGGAGTTATTGTGAGTCTAATCCCATGGCCATTTGCACCTTCCCTTACCATCTTCCACTCCCCTATTATTCCCTGGGTTCCAGTGCCTTAGACTCTCTCTGCATACTTCCACCCACCTCCCAGTTTTGTGTTGGCAGCTTCCTGGCGGGCACCCTTTTATTTTTTTAGACACCCACTTACCTTTGTCTTGTGAAGGAGCCCCACTTGCTCTGGGTAACCATTCATAGGTCATGTTGCCCCCTGCTTTGGGTGGAGCAGGGCACTTGGGTCATTTCTGGACTGTGTTTCTGGACAGTCCAGAGGACAGCACTGTATTTCAGCATGAACACATGCCCCAGGCTGAGCGGGAGTCTGCTTGAACGAAGGCATGAAACCAAAGCTAAGAGACTATGAGGCCTGAGCTGTTCCTTCGATAGCCTGAACTTCACATGTTGCCGTCATGGCCCAGCGAATGAGTCAGGTCTGGGCACCGGGTTAGATTCCAGGATCTAGGAAGAACAAAGCTCCTTCCAATCCTGAACTTGAACTACACAATTTAATAAAATCCTTTCCTCTGTGAAGTTGGAGTGTTTTGTTATGAAGTCTACGGAATCCTGATGGTAGTCTCTGCCTGGAGGAGGTGGGTGCCGATGCCTGCAGGGTTCAGTCCTCCTCCCTGTGCACTGACAGAGTCGCAGTAAAGCCCTGCCACAGGGAGCCCTGGGCCAGAACTCACACTGACACCTCTGTCCTGAACTTCTGGAGCACTTGTTGCTTTCCCTCACCTCACGGAATCATTTGGCAAAATCTGCCCTGGTCTCACTTCCTGACTGACAGGATTAGTCTGTCAGTCCTATTCATTCAAGCACAGAATCTGGAAGACGCAGCATGCAGATGGAAACTTTGGTGGGTGGGGTGGAGGGTGGGAGGACCCCACGCTGGGTGCATGAAGCCCAGGAGAGCTGGGACTTGCCATGTGAAACCCTACATCCCTGTGCTTCAGCGAGTGCAACCAATGAGGTAAGGTTTTCACTTAGGGATGTGTGGTGTGTTTCTAAAGCAGTGTTGATCAGGGTCTCACATATACAAGGCATGGCTGATCCTACCGAGCCACACTCCCAATTCATGCATTTTGTGTTGTTTAAAATGTTTTTTTTTTTGTTTTGTTTTGTACACCCAGCAATTCTCAGGGCTTACTCCTGGCTTTGAGCTCAAGGATTACCCCTGACAGTGTTTAGAGGACCACATGGGGTGTCAGGGATCAAATCTAGGTCAGCCATGTGCAGGAATAGTGACCTACCCACTGTACAATCTCTCTGGCCCCAAATATTTTGTAAGAGTTTAATGACTGGATGAGTGGGTAGAGAATCACACAGTTGGTTAGTGTTTTTTCCACTCTTTCTCGCCTCCTCTGGAGCATCAGATAGTCAAGTCACAGCATTCAGCAACATCAGGGAAGTCCCTGGAGTTTCCTGAAATCCTCTTGGTATCTCTTGTCTCTGTGCCTTCTCACCCCGTACCCCTGACCTTACCAAGACTTCCTACTCTCAGGACCTCCCTTGAATCCCTGGGAAATGAAACTCTGGCATTAAAGGTGCCCATTGCAGTGTGTGTGTGTGTGTGTGTGTGTGTGTGTGTGTGTGTGTGTGGTGGTGGACCATGTAGAGTTGCATTTTGGAGTTCCTGAAATTGCACCTGACAAAGACCCTCAGCCCTGCCTACGCAAGATACAACTTGAACAGTCAACAGGGTCACGTTTTGCTTGGCAAGGAACTCCATGTCACCAGCCCTGATAGTGTGAGTGACGTCCATGGCATGTTTGTGCTTCTGTGCGGGTTGTGTAGAGGGCATGAGCTCTGTGGGTGGGGTGTTGCTGTGGCCATGTGGTCTGGGCATGCACTTTTGGTTTTTTTATGTTGTTTTCTTAAGTGGTGTAGGTGTGAGTATGTGTTCCAACAAACAGGGAAATAAGAAATGCCTTGAAACTGTGCCCAAAGGAGAGAAAAACGCACTGGTCCCTCTCACTGTCCTACCTGTCCTGTAAAGCTGTCCCCCCAGCACTGGTAACAAGACAACACACTGGCACTGGTCAGAGGTCCAGCCTGCGCTGAGCCTCACAGGCGCCATTTGAACAGAGCCCTTTGCACTTACCTTCACTTTCCAGCCTGGAACTTGTCTCCCCTGCTATTCCTTGTCTGTACTGTCCTACCCACCAGGGTCCCAGGAAAATCTCTAGTTTCTCTTGTTCTTAGGCTGGAGGCCAGAGGGCTGGTTCCCTGGGCTATGCTGGGAAGGAAGGCAGGATGACTCTGTCTGGGAGCAGAACTGTCCTCATTCCAACTGAGAAGCTCCATGCGAGCCTTCTCAGCAGTTACCACCCATGCGGAAATTTCTGTTCTTTCCCAGGTATTCCCCTCCCACCCCTGGTGTGTTCTCTCTGACCGTTCTGACTATAAACTAGTCCCAGAACGTGTCTCTTCTTTACTATCCTAAGAAGCAAAGGACTGGGAGGGTGAAACGAAAAACGATATAAAGGATCTAGAAAGGCAGCAAAGTAGGTAGGGCATTTGCCTTGCATGTGGCCAATCAAGGTTAGATTCCCAGCATCCCATATGGTCTCCTGAGCACTGTCAGGAGTAATTCCTGAGTGTGGAACCAAGAAGAACCCCAAAGCATCGCCATATGTGCCTGTCAACTACCCCCCTCCCCCGCAAAAACGTACAAACGAAAGAAACCAACCTGAAAAATGATGTAGAAAGAAGGAACGGGGAGAAAGAATGGCTGGGTGGGATAGACAGTGAATGGATGCTTCCTCGGGGGGCTCTGTCTTCATGCTGTCTAGAGGACCTAGCTAGGCAAAGGGAAGGTGGTCCTTAGAGATGGGGGCCTCTAGCAGTACCGCATGCCAAGGATGTAGGTCTCCAGGTGCCAGGGTTCTGTCCCCTAAGCAAGGGCCTTTCCCATCTGGGTGCTTAGCCTGCCGGAGGTCTTTGCTCCAGTGTCAGTCAGTCTGTGAGATGGGGCTCTGGCACTTCCCTCCCTGCTGGCCCACTGACGCCACATTCAGTCACAGATAAACTAAAGTGATCCCCAGAACTCCTGGGACACCCACTCATTGTCACTTGCCCTGGGACTACTTAATCCTGGCTTGGGTTCTCAGGTCCCTCCTAGGCTGCCCCTAGACGAGGCTCTTGGCCCATCTTCCTCTGAGTGTTGGAGAAAAATAGGGAATGCCACGATGTTGGGGAAGGCTTCAGAGGTGGGTGAAGGCTTCTGGCCCTTGGCCCTGGTGTGGGGTCATTGGTAAACCCTGAACCCCCCAGCCCCCATCTTCCTGTCCTGTGCTCCCCAAGTAACTCCTTATGGGCCCTGTTGAACAGGAGGCTGCAGCTGGCTTCTCCGTCTCCCAGTACTCTATCAGGCAGATGGCATTTATCTAGGAGGCAGCAAGACTCAGAGAAAGCCAGGCCCTGGTCTCGTGTCCTATACTGAGGGGGACAGAATCCTGTCTCCAGTCCCGACCCCTGCCCTCAAGAGTAGTTGATTATTCTGCCATTCTCAGGATGGAACCGACAGAGTCACGAGAAATGAAGGGACCAGTCAAAGATGTGGGAGAGGAAGAACAGAGGTAAACCTCGGGGTGTTCCTTACAGAAAATATGGCAAGAGGCAGTGGTTGCTACCTGACCTGCTACCCACTGCCCCAAGCACCCCTATCCTGGCCCAGCTCCCATCGGACCCAGCCACTAGGCAGCTCCTACCTTCATCCAGCCTGTCAGCATGTTTCTAACCTAATTGTCTTTATTTCACATGATAGAGAGCTGAGTGGGTGGGGGGAGAAGGGAAGAAATGACTTGAGGACACAAGGCCAGTTAGCAGAGTGGAAATCAGGTTCCTGGAGTTTAATCCACACTTAGGAAATGGGACCCCAGCAGTGAAGGAATAAGAAACCAAAGCCCTAGGAAAACCAGATACATAAGTAAAACATGACAGATCATCTGTGAGACCTACCATGCTGGTGGTATCCCGGATGAAGGCCACTTCCAGCCAGATGATGGGAGGGCCAAGATTCTAGAAGGCTTTCAGGAGTAGCTAACAGGGGGTAAGCAGTGAAAGCAAGAAATGGTACTTTCTGAACAGTTCGATTAGAGGAAGCTGGCAAAGGCAAATGCCTGGTTGAACATTTGGGAACAGACGTTTGCAAAACTGATATGTGAGGTGGCATGGAGTTGCTGAGCCTGAGAGGCAGCCAGGCACTTCCGGAAAATGCTTCTTTGGTCATCCCAGTAGCAGGACATGGGGTGGGGGGCTGTCCCCAGAACCAGATGAACAGGGCTTCAGAGGGTTAAGTGGCACGGCGACCACGAAGGAGCCCTGCAGGTCAGGTGTTCGGCCATGTGGTCAAGCTCACAGGATGGGTCGCCACCGGTAGCGGAAGCGCACATCATGACTGGGCTGGGTGGTCCCAAAGCCCCAGCGGTGGGGGTCTATGGGAGGCACAGGTGCATCCGGGTCCAGCAGCTCCAGGTCAAAATGCACAACCATCATGAGGATAAAGAGTTTTATCTCACTGAGGGCAAAGAACCTGCCAGGGCAGATGGACACGCCTGCACCCCATGGCATGGTGTAGTGGTGGATCTTCTTGCCGCCCTTGTAGAAGTCCGTTTTGCGGGTGCCGTTGGGATTGAGGAAACGATCATACTTGAAGGTACCTGGCTCAGGGTGGATCTCAGGGTCCATGTGCACAGAGAGGTAAGGGAAGAGGGTAAGTATGTCTCCCTTGCGGATCAGGAACTCCTGCCCACTGGCCATCTTGAGAGTATAGTCCTCTTCAACCAGCCTGTAGAGGGTGGGGGCAGTACCCAGCCGCAGAGACTCTTCCATCACGCTGTCCAGCACAGGGGTGTGCTGCAGGATGCTGACCACCTTGTCAAAGCTTGGCTTACCATCCCGGCTGGCCTCCCGCAGAGCCTGGATGGCCTCTTTCCTCACAGCCTGGAAGGCCTCCGGGTCCTTCAGAAGTAACAAGAGTGTCCAGAATGAGCTAGGCCCCGTGTTCCCCTGAGAGGCCCAGAGCATCATGAAGTTGAATTTGTCCTGCATGTCTGCTATGACATCATGATCCCTGAGATACTGAAGCATGTCTAAGATCCAGATGCTCAGACCATCCTTCTCCAGGTTGTGCTGCACAGAGAGTGTCTTGTGGAAGAAATGCTGGAGTCGGCGGATCTCCCGCCACTCCCGGGGCCCCAACAGAGAGAAAACAAACCTGGGGAACATGCGGTCATACTTGCGGAACTCCTTAAAGATCTCTTCCGCCTGGAGCTGGTCTTGTTTCTTGTCTTTGGTGTAGCCAAACAGGCTCAGGTAGCCAGCTTTGAACAATGCCTTGTAGCAGAAGTCAAAGAGGTCATCCTCATGCCAGCTAGAGTCTGGATTCTGGCCCAGGGGCTCCAGGATAAAAAGGGAGAGTTTGTCCAGCATAACTTCGTTGAGCTCCTCCAAGCCGACCCCCTTGAGATGCTTGATGCTGCTAGAGTGTATCATTTGGTAATCTCCCTCCAATGGCTGGTATCCAAATACCTGCAGCACCAGTTTTTGGGCAAATGCGATGAAGTTTAGCTTTTTCCGTTCTTCTTTGAGGATGGGGCCGAATGAAAAGGGATCCATGACAAAGGTGAAGTACTGGCCCCCCAGCTGCAACGTGAACACGTCCCCATGTTTGGCCCGCATGCGCTTCAGGAATTCAAACATATTGTTCCGATAAGCCATGGCATGGCCCAGCCAGGGTACAGGACCTTTGTCCAGAGGGGGCTCATGGGGCCTGCGTTGCCGGAGCAGCTGCAAAAGGCACAAGTACCCAAACACAGCCACCAGCAGGGCTGCCAGCACTGGAGTCCAGAACACCATGGCTGTGTTCTTCTAGTCTTGAGCGCTGCTCTCTGCTCTCTGCTCTCCAGTGGAATTTTCTGCAGCTCTGAAGAAATTCAGATGGAAAGCCAGCCCAATTGGACCTTGTCCAGTGATTACAAATTCCGGTAAATAAATCGAGAGAGGAGAGAGAGAGAGAGAGAGAGAGAGAGAGAGAGAGAGAGAGAGAGAGAGAGAAGATGAGAGACAGAGAGACAGGCAGAGACAGACAGAGACAGACAAAGACAGAGATAGTACAAGAGATAGTACCTTGGAGCAAAAGTACTTACCCTAGCTTTTGGTGAAGCATGATTTTGTGGGAAGAGCAGGCAGGACTGGGAAGAGGTGGAAATAGAAGCATCTGGTTAAGGTTAAAGTCCCCAGAAAGAGAGAGAGAGAGAGAGAGAGAGAGAGAGAGACAGAGACAGAGACAGAGACAGAGACAGAGAAGAGAGACAGACAGAGACACAGAGAGAGAGATAGAGACAAAGAGACAGACAGAGACAGAGGTAGACAGAGACAGAGAGTCAGAGACAGACAAAGACAGAGAGACAGAGAGAGATAGTACCTTGGAGCAAAAGTACTTACCCTAACTTTTGGTGAAGCTTGATTTTGTGGGAGGAGCAGGCAGGACTGGAAGGAGGAGGAAACAGAAACATCGGTTAAGGTTAAAGTCCCCACAACAGCATGTTTGTTTTATTTTTTTTCTAGGGAAAAAATTATTTATATACTTATATGTTAAGATGGCAATAATAACTTGACAGAGTTTGCAAACATTTTGAAAAGTATAAAAAATTTTGTCGGTTGGATCTTTTTTCAATTTGAATAATTTTATTTTATTTACTTATATATTTATTTATTTATATTGGATCATCCTGAGATACAGTTACAAACTTTCATGATTACGTTTCCGTCATACAATGATCAAGCTCCCATCCCTTCACCAGTGCACATTTTCAACCACCATAGTTCCCAATGTCCCTTCCATCACCCCACACCATCACACCCCCTGCCTCTGTTGCAGGTACTTTCCTTCTTACTCTCTCTCTAAGTTTTGGCATTATGGTTTGCAATACAGACACTAACAGGCCATCATGTTTGGTCCTTAATCCACTTTCAGCACACATTTCCCATCCTGAGTGATCCCCCCAGTCATTATTTACTTAGTGGTCCCTTCTCCATCCCAATTGCCTTTTCCCCTAGCATGTGGGGACGACTTCCAAACCATGGCGTGATCCTCCTGGCCCTTATCTCTACTGTTCTTAGGTGTTAGTCTCATATTATGCTACTTTATATTCCACAAATGAGTGCAGTCATTTTATGTCTGTTCCTTTCTTTCTGACTAATTTCACTTAGCATGATACTCTCCATGTCCATCCACTTAGATGAAAATTTCATGATTTCATCTCTTCTAACAACTGCATAATGTTCCATTATGTAGATATACCAAAGTTTCTTTAACCAGTCATCTGTTCTCTGGCACTGATGTTTTTTCCAGATTCTGAGTATTGTGAACTGTGCTGCAATAAACATACAAGTGCAGATATCATTTCTACTGTCTTTTTTTCATTTCCAGGATATATTTCCAGGAGTAGTATTGCTGGGTCATATGAAAGCTCAATTTCTAGTTTTTGGAGGAATGTCCATATTGTTTTTTGAAGAGGCTGGTCCAGTTGGCAATCCCACCAACAATGAATGAGAATTCCTTTTCTCTGCATCCATGCCAGCACTGGTTTTTCTTATACTTATTGATGTGTGTCAGTTTCTGTGGTGTACGATGATACCTCATTGTTGTTTTGATTTGCATCTCCCTGATGATTAGTGATGTGGAGCATTTTTTTCATGTGCCTTTTGGCCATTTGAATTTCTTTTCTGAGGAAGTTTCTGTTAATTTCTTCTCCCCATTTTTTTATGGGTTTGGAGGTTTTTTTCTCATAAAATTCTACCAGTGTCTTTTACATCCTGGATATTAAGCCCCTATCTGATGGGTACTGAGTAAATATTTTTTCCATTCCATGGGCTCTTTCTGTATTTGAGTCACTTTTTTTTGTTTGTTTTTGGGTCACACCCAGTGACACACGGGTTACTCCTGGCTCTGCGCTCAGGAATTACCCCAGGCGGTGCTCAGGGGACCATATGGGATGCTGGGAATTGAACCCGAGTTGGCCGCGTGCAAGGCAAACGCCCTACCTGCTGTGCTATTGCTCTAGCCCCTCACTGTTTCTTTTGAGGTGCAGAAAGTTCTCAGTTTAATGTAGTCTCATTTGTTTGTATTTGTTTGAACTTGTTTGGTCAGTGGTGTTTCATCCTTGAAGATGCCTTTAGCTTCAATATCATGGAGGGTTCTGCCTACCTTTTTCTCCATATACCTTATGGATTCAGGTCTGATATTGAGGTCTTTAATCCATTTTGATCTCACTTTTGTGCTTGGCATTAGACAGAGGTCTGAGTTCATTCTTTTGCAGGTAGCTGTCCAGTTTTCTCAGCACCACTTGGTGAAGAGGCTTTCCTTGCTCCACTTCACATTTCTTGCTCCTTTATCAAATATTAAGTGATCAGATACTTGAGATACTGTGTCAGAATATTCAATTCTGTTCCATTGGTCTGTGGGTCTGTTTCTATTCCAATACCATGATTTTTAAATTACTAATGCTTTGTAATACAGTTTGAGAATGGAGAAGGTGCTGCAACCCATCTTCTTATTCCCAAGGATTGCTTTGGCTACTGTGGAGATTTATTACTTCATATGAATTTCAGGAGTTTTTTGGTCTATTTCTTTGAAAAATGTCATGGGTATCCTGATAGGGACTGCATTGATCTGTACAATGCTTTGGGGAGTATTGTCATTTTGATGATGTTAATCCTCCTGATCCATGAGCAGGGGACGTGTCTCCATTTCTTAGTGTCCTCTTTTATTTCTTGAAGTAATGTTTTGTAGTGTTCTTTGTATAGTTTCTTCACCTCTTTAGTTCAGCTGATTCCAGGATACTTGATTTTCTGAGGCAGTATTGTGAATGGTATTTAAAAAAAAAATCTGTTGAATCTTTAATCCACGATATTTTTCATCAGTTTTTATGATTTTTTCTCCAGGTCTAATTGTTAGGATGTTAATTTATTTTTTGGCCTCTTGAGTCTCTTTCACAAACTAGCATTTGGGAGCAAATGTATTAAGAATTAGCAGAGAGTGGTCTGTGAGATAGGACAGAGGGTAGGGCACTTGCCTTGCACGTGGCTGACCCAGATTTGATCCCCAACACTGATATGGCCCCTGAGTCTGTCAGAAGTGATCCCTGAGTTTGGAGCTCAGACTAATTCCTGAGCACTTCCAGGGGTGATCCCCCTCCAAGACCTTCTCCCCCAAAGGAAAGAATGAATGAGGAATGATGTTATTATCTATATTCTAGACATCAGGATCAGAGATTCAATTAGAACATTAGGTTTTTCATTGATTTGGCAGTTGGTGACATCACCTTTAGCCAATTAAAAGGCTCATCCTCTATAGCACTTCTGCTGACTCCATTGGCCTCATGTTCCTGGTCTATTGGTTGGTACCTAATGGCAAGCATTGTAGTTGCAGTCTTTGGGCTTTTCTTTTTACATTATGCCAGATGGTACTGTAACCTGCTGGCTGGCATTCTGTGGCTTGGATCATAAGGACATATTTAAAGATTTCTGGCTCCCTGAGGCTTATTCTTGAAGCCACGTTTCAGAAATCCAAAGTTGATGGATAGAGGAAAACAGTCCTTCTGTATGAAGACTACTGCTCCACTGCTTGCTCAGCCTCCTGGGTCCCCCACCAGCTATGCCATCATCTCTTCATTCTCAGGCCATGTCATTTCTTTTTTTTTATGTAGGAAAACTGCTATTATTCAGCCATTGATTAGCTGATTGAATTGGGCACGAACTCCACCTTACTTTTTTATTTTCTTTTTTTTATAATTTTATTTATTGAAGCACCGTGAGAGCAGTTACAAAGCTTTTGGGTTTAAGTCTCGGTCATACAATGAAACACCCATACCTTCACCAGTGTCCATTCTTCACTACCCAAAACCCCAGTATACTCCCATCCCACACCCTCCCCCTGTCTGTGGGGCAGATGATTTCCACATTACTCTCTCCCTACTTTGATCACAATCAATATTTTGACACCAAACCCACCATAATGATTTGGGATTTTACCCCAACAGTCAGATCTGCTGAAAAGTCAACAGTAGACAATTTGTTTTCTATTGCTGGTTATGAATAACATATGATGTCGCGTGGCTGCGCAATTTTGGAATTCCGAAGTTTTAACAATTAAATCTGGAGGGATTTCTGCCACAACCTGCTGGGTTCCGAGATTTGTTCCTGAGTCTCTGGGATCATGGCCATTAAGCAGCATGATCAGGAGCCAGAAAAGCCATTCATGGGCGGCAACTCAGGGTCTCGTTGGGATGGAGAGGAAACGGCCGGCTCCACCCCCATCCCGTGAAGCTCTGCGTGTCTCATCACTGAGGACCCAAACCTGACTGTCTAGTGGCCTCTGGAGAATGGCGGCCACCGAGCTCCTTAGGGTGAGCAGGTGAAGGTACAACACCGTTTCCCCCCTAGGGTGGCCCAGCAACAGTAACCTACTATGGGGTCCAGACGAATTTCTGCCAAAAGTCACTGGGTTCCAAAATTTGTTTGAGTCTCTGGGATCATGGCCTTTAAGCAGCTTGATCAGGAGCCAAAGAGGCTGTTCGTGGGCGACGTTGGGGTGGAGAGGAAAGGGCTGGCTCCACCCCATCCCGTGAGGCCCTGTGTGACTCATCACTGAGGGCCCAAACCTGACTGTCCAATAGCCTCTGGAAGATGGCAGCTACCAAGCCACCTAGGAGAGCAGGCGGAGGGACAGCACCCTTTCCTCCCTGGGGTGGCCCGTCGACAGTAACCTACAGACTCATTTCTGCCAAAACCCACTGGGTTATGAGACTTGTTTCTGAGTCTCTGGGATCATGGCCGTTAAGCAGCTTGATTAAGAGCCAGAGAGGCCGTTCATGGAGGCAACTCTAGGTCTTGTTGGAATGGGATGGAAAGGGCCGGATCCTCCCCCATCCTATGAGGCCCGGCGTGTCTCATCACTATGGGCCCAAACCTGATTGTCCAGTAGCCTCTGGAGGATGGCAGCCACCGGGCCACAAGGGGAAACAGGCCAAGGCATGAAACCTATTCCCACCTGGGTTGACCCAGTGCTGGTAACCTACTGCAGGGACCAGACACATTTCTGCCAAAAGCTGCTGGGTTTCAAGATTTGTTTCTGAGTCTCTGGGATCATAGCCTTTAAACGGCTTGATCAGGAGCCAGAGAGGCTGTTCATGGGTGGCGACTCAGGGTCTCATTGGGATGGGGAGGAAAGGGCCTGCTCCACCCCCATCCCATAAGGCCCCACGTGTCTTGTCACTGCAGGCCCAAACCCGACTGTCCAATGGCCTCTAGCAGATGGTGGTCAGTGAGCCGCCAAGGGGGAGCAGGTGGAGGGACAACACCCTTTCCCCCCTGGGGTGGCCCAGCGACAGTGACCTACTGTGGGGTCTAATGCATTTCTGCCAAAAGTCGCTGGGTTTCGAGATTTGTTTCTGAGTCTCTGGGGTCATGGCCATTAAAAGGCTTGATCAGGAGCCTTAGAGGCCATTCATGGGCGGTGATTCGGGATCTCGTTGGGGTGGTGAGGAAAGGGTCAGCTCCACCCCCATTTCATGAGGCCCCGGATATCTTGTCACTGCGAGCCCAAACCTAACTATCCAGTGGCCTCTGGTGTTGGCGGACACTGATCCGCCAAGGGGGAGCAGGTGGAATGACAGCACTCTTTCCCCCCTAGGTTGGCCTGGCGATTGTAACATACTGTGGGGTCAGATGCATTTCTGCCAAAAGGTGCTGGGTTTCAAGATTTTTTTCTGAGTCTCTGGGATCATGGCAGTTAAGCAGCTTGATCAGGAGCCAGAGAGGCTGTTTATGGGTGGCGACTTGGGATCTCATTGGGGTGGGGAGGAAAGGGCTGGCTCTACCTTCATCCTGTGAGGCCCTGCGTGTCTTGTCATTTCAGGCCCAAATCTGACTGTCCTCTGGTGGATGGCGGCCACTGATCCTCCAAGCGGGGGAATGCGAAGGGTCAGCAACCTTTCCCCCCTGGGGTGGCCTGGCGACAGTAACCTACTGCGGGGTATAGACACATTTCTGTCAAAATCTGCTGGGTTTCGAGATTTGTTTCTGAGTCTCTGGGATCATGGCCATTAAGCAGCTTGATCAGGAGCCAGAGAGGCCATTCGTGGGTGGCAACTCAAGGTCTCGTTGGGGTGGGGAGGAAAGGGCCAGCTCCACCCCCATCCTTTGAGGCCCCATGTGTCTTGTCACTGTGGGCCCAAACCTGACTGTCTAGTGGCCTCCAGAGGATGGCGGCCACCGCTGCCATGGGGAACAGGACAAGGCATGAAACCTATTTCCACCTGTGTTGGCCCAGTGCCAGTAACCTATTGCAGGGACTGGACACATTTCTGCCAAAAACCACTGGGTTTCGAGATTTGTTTCTGAGTCTCTGGGATCATAGGCCATCTTAATCCTACCTTCATCCCATCCTGTCTGCCCTTCCATGCTTCCAATCACTCACGCAGATGTTTGTTCCAAAAGCCTTTTCAGGACAATTACACAAAGCACTTATGAAGTGTCCCACCAAGTTCACCCTCATCTTAATATTAATCGACAAAAGCACCTTTTTTTGTTTGTCCTCCTTTCTTTCCTCTCATCTCCCACAAGCTATTAAACCTCCTTATGTCTCTTTTCCTTCATCTTTGAAATGGAAATAAAAGTAGTGTCTCAGAAGTGCTGTTCTGAGGTGACAGTTCAGGGCAGGTACATACAATGAACTCGGGTTAGTGCTCATTATCTGTCCATCTTAACCCAATGTCCTCCTGTTGCCTCTGACACTGCCCCTTGGCCCCATGGCCTCACAGATACAGCATCATCCTCTTTATACTGTCTTCACCTCTGGTCTCCAAGATGCTTGCTGAGAAGAAGGGCCTCATTGGAATCATGTCTGCTCTGAGTGGTGTGTTCATGAAGTGCACATGGTCTCCAGCCAGGGGACAATGTCTGTAAGTGCACTCACAGGAGCTGGGTTGAAGTAACCTGAAGGACAGAGACACCAATGCCAGGGATTTAAATCCATGGAAGGGAGAGTTGGCAAGGGGTGCAGATTGCATCCTTAGGAATTCTGTGAGGGAATCCAGCTAAGAAGGTCCATAGCAGCTCCCAGGCTGAGGACCCTTATTCAGAGGCTCAGATTTCAGTTTCTAAGTTCTAGCCTGAGGCCTGGGTATTGCCCAGTTGGCTTGCCATATAATTCTCCAGAAAAAAGGCTGATGGGAGCAGATTTTTGGCATTATGAAATGTCCAAAGGGGTAGGGAACTCAAATCAATAACTTTGTTTTGTAGTGAAGATCTAGCCCAGAGTGTAAACATAAACTTTGTCTGACAGTGCTCTGACATGGGGCCAAGGTGAGCTTGCTGCTTACTGATGAGGTGACTGGCTATATTCCTGGCAGCAGACTCCAGAAGAAAGCTGTGCCCTTTACTGTAAGGCTCTAGTCAAGCAGCCTTATTGTTGTGCTGTTAGGTGAGACTCAGGTCCATCCAACCAGTTTGAGCTTCCTTGACTTGCCAAAGGCCAGAGAGGTAGCTCAATAGACTGAGCACACACTTAGCCTATAAGAGGCCCTAGTCTGATATCCAGTACAAAATGATTCTCCCCACCCCGCCAAGTACCACCCAGATCAACACTCAAGTACAGAGCTGCCTAACACCTCCAGGTGTGCTCAAACCCCTACTTCCTCCCCAAAATCAACCCCTTTAAAAAATAATAAATTACTTTTTAACTTATGAATCAATACACAAACAAGACTTTGTTTCCTTAGAGAACCACAGGATTTTCCAAATGCCCTCCTGATTGCATTCCCCTTTGTGTATTCAGCTGTACTCAGCAGGGAACTGGAAATTCCCACTGGCTGTCTCCAGAAAGTTCTTTCTGATTTCTCAGGAAAACCGGAATAAAAACTGGGCATCATGCACTCTCCTAGCTTTACAATCCAGTCAGAAACTGAGGGTGGGTCTGCTCCATCCACATAAGCTTTATTGGATGTTCTCCATCAATGGCAGTGCCACCTTACATTCACTCTCACTCTCCATCCTTCCTACTCACCCATTCTTTTAGTCCCATCGTCTGTGTAACAACAGTCCCATTTCTCCCTTCAACAGAAATTACGGGACATTTAGAGGTGGAAATTTTGCTATGGTACTGACCAAGAGAAATACGGTCCCTAAATCTTACAGTTTATGACCCAAGGAATAGAGGAAAGATGTAAGCTCAGTGTCTGAATAGGTATGCAATTACAATTATATATGGACTGGAAGGAGAATATCTGAGAGAGATGCAGGGTGGTGTAGGATAACATTGGTGTGCTCATTCTCCTCTGCCACAGGGAGCTTAGGTTTTTAGGGTGGTACCCATCACAGTGCTCCTGAAGCACCTCCAATTCTCTGTTTTTATTGGAATGTAGCTCTGAACATTTTAGGATGATATTGGTATGTCCTGTTTCCCTTGTCACAAGGGACTCAGGTTTATCACAATGCTCCTGAGGCACTTCCATTTCACTATGTTTATCTGTGCATCCTCTCTATGCTTCCTACCCCAACCAGTCTATCACCTTTTTCCCTAATCAGACTCTGTTAACTTGTAAGGTCAGATTCTTCAGAAATCTATAATTTTATATGTATGAGTGAAATATTGCTTTTCTCCTCTCCTTATGTCTTTTGAATAGTTTACTTTAAAGCATGTTCTTTTTGTATAGACACAGGAAGACAGTTATTATTATGCTTTTGTAAGTTGGGATTTAATTGGCTTTGAATATTATTCACTCCCAGGCATCTGCTTTCTCTACTTAAGCCTGTTGCTCTTAGTTCCTAGCACCCCAAAAAGCAGGTCCCAACGAGGACCTGAATGGACCCAGGCCAAGCTGTGAGCTACCCTTGCCATGATAAAGTCCCATGATACTCAACTATAAGTTGAGAGCTTGGTCATTGACAGATACTGTCATGTTGAAAAAGTAAAGACGAGATTAGGACCCTACTAGGGATAGGAAAGACTAATCTGGCCTGAGCACTGTAGTCTGAGATTGAGATGACCCCAGGAGAGCGATCCTATAAACTTAATATATCTCTTACTGTGTCCATACAAAATAATTAATATTATGAATGTTCATATGTTTATTGGATTAAGGAGGGGAGAAACACACCTATATTTGCCTTTAGGCCAGATGTCTTGCTGGATAAGAATCTGTCCTGGAAGTAGCTTCCCCTGAGGGAAGGACCTACGTCTGCTGATTGTATGATGATACCCATGTGTAACTGTTACCCCAACCCCTCATGCTGGGGGATTTAATGAGGCTGTCAAGAGGAGAAAGGGATTCCAGAGCCAGAAGGAGAATGAAGGGGGATAAAGGAAGAAAATGAAGTCGCATGGAGGAGTAAGAAGCAGGTGGAGAATCGGAGGAGAATGGAGAGGAGATTGAAATAAACTGCATCTGACACCAACCAGCCTGGCCCTCATTCCTTCCTTCGCCTGCCCATCGCCATTGACCTCCCCAGGGTGGGGGAAGTGTCCCGAGATGACCTAAGGTGGGATATGGGAGAGATAGAGCACCGCTGCACCGCTTTTTGTGTTTACACAGGTGGGGACTCAGGATGGTCACAAACAGAGGATAAATGCTCGCCTTTCATTTACTCTTCCCTCCCTCCCTCCCTCCCTCCCTCCCTCCCTCCCTTCCTTCCTTCCTTCCTTCCTTCCTTCCTTCCTTCCTTCCTTCCTTCCTTCCCTGTGGTGCTCAGGACTTAATCCTGGTTCTTCTCTTAGGGATCGCTCTTGGCAGTGCTCAGGGGACCATATGTAGCGCCAGGAATTGAACCTGGAACTCACATGTAAAACAAGAAACCTACCTGCTCTATTCAACTGCAGTTTTCCCCACTTCTTATTTAGTTAATTTTGGGCCTATGCCCAGAGGTACTTGGTACGAGCTTGGTGCTTGGAGGTTCCCCCTAGTGGTGTTCAAGTGACTTTGAGGTACAGGAGGTAGAATTGATCTTCCCACAGCAAGATACACACACACACACACACACACACATTTAAATCAAGATTGCTTTCTACTTTACATCCTATCAGATGTGGTATGCTACTCCTGGTATATTAGTGGTGTAGAGTATGAGACATCACTCCAGGAATTCTAAAATTTTAAATAGGGTGATATAGCTAGAATTAATTATTCAAGAGCGTCGAAGAAATAGCTAAGAGGACAAAGAACCTCCGGCTCCGGGCACATCTCTTTGATTCCACTGTTCTTCCTGCATTCACATACGCCTCAGAGACCTGGGCCCTACGCAAACAGGATGAGAACGCTATTCGGGTCTCCCAAAGAGGAATTGAAAGAGCTATGCTTGGAGTATCATGTTTCACTCAAATGAGAGAAAGAATTTGGAGTTTCGACCTTCATCGACGATCAAGAATCAGGGATGCTGGCTCGTTTGCCAAGGCATCAAAAATCAGATGGGCTGATCACATAATGAGATTTAGAGGCGACCGCTGGACTAGAGCCGTTATTGACTGGATTCCACGGGATGTCAAAAGACCGCGTGGCTGCCCACCTACCAGATGGTCAGACTTCTTCATCAAGATCATGAACGATCGGTTTGAGGCTCTTCGTGTTCCTAGAACGAACAGACGCCATTGGGCTACACTAGCATGCGACAGGGACAAATGGAGACGTTACTGGCGCCAGCGTGAGCAAATCAACGATTAATGGGAAGTCAAGTGATCAAGTGATCAAGCTAGAATTAATTTTTTTAACTGGATGGTGACTTTGGGGTCTGGAGGCATCTCTGCAGCATGTTGCTTTCTTTCTCTTCTGAGATTTTTTTGAGTCTCTGGATCATGACTGTTAATGAGCTAATATGGTGCCAGAGGCAGTTCATGAGTGTGAATGCCAGGCTCCCAGAAGAACAGGTAGGTGGGGGGAGGCCACCCATCCCCGACTCTATGACAGCCTGGAGATTTTGGTCACAAAACCCGCATACCTGAGTTTTTCAGCAGATCCACACATGGATGAGGCTCGTCCAAACCTGTGAAAATTGGTCATGGGCATGGTGACGATTGGGTTCTAGAGGTTTTGGCTGTTGGGGCAAATGGAGAGACTCACCTACCTGCCTCCGGGTTACCCTTGATGAGATAGCCTGGTAGGGGTTCAGAGACATCTCTGTGGTATCCTCTATTTTCTTAAGCTAAGAACAAACAAACAAGCAAACAAACAAACCGGTTTACCACCTCTTTGATGTTACACAAGCCATTTCCTCTCCTTGGATCTTACTTTCTTAACTGAAAAACAGGTTGAACATGTATTCAAACAATAACAATTGCTCAACAAATACATATGGGCACTTAAAGGAACTGACCTTAGAGGCAGAGATGGGCAGGCATGTGGCCAGCTGGGGAACGGAGACTCTAGCCATGGCAAGCAGATCTGTGAACAGGCCAGGGTGCAAAGATGGTGTATAGAGCATCCTGCAAGGATGATCATCCAGAAGAAGAAAAGGGATGATAGGCAATGGGGGGATGAGGGGCAGAGGGATGGGGGTTGGAGAGCAGGTCTGCTAGTCTTCCTCCTCTGCAAGGTGAGAAAGGACCACTGAGGGGTGGCTCCTCCACCCATTGTCCTAGAGAAGCCAGCGTGGCTAGACAACCATAGTCTCCACGACTCCCTGCCCACGTCTATGTGGTCCTTGCACTTGGTGCAGGCCTGGCCGGGGTCTTGTCTGGGAGGCTCCTGGGTGCTGATCCACTATGTCAGACCCATCCGGGTCCTTCCCCGGCCCCGGAGCAGCCTCCCGCGCAGGCCTGGCTTGTGTCCACAACCCCGGAAGGCAGCTTTGGTCCAGGAGACTGGAGCCCACCTGCAGGACTCACAAGTTGCTGCGGAGACCAGCGGCTGCGGAGACCGACGGAGACTGACGACTGTCGGCCCGGGAGCAGCGGGTGGGTGCGGGGCAGGATCCACCTAGCTGGCTCGGCCCTGCTGCGGGCCCTAGGCCCAGAGGAGAGAAGGGAGCTCCGGGGCAGTCTGGAGTGGAGCACCCTGAGGGAAAGGCAGTAGGGGGCGGGTAAATTGGACCCCACTCTGGCGCTCCGTAGCAGGACCGGAACCCCAGCCTTGAGAGGTACCAGGTCCTGTTGCGCAGCAGCTCATGAGGACCGTGAGGTTTGCAGGCACAGGGGGAGGAATGGATCTTCATGCAGGGGAGGAGCTGCAGGTGCTAGGGTGCAGGTCTTTGGCAAGGAAAGATTTTGTGTTCGTCACCACGGGCAGAGCCTGGCAAGCTCCCCGTGATGTATTTGATATGCCAGACACAGTAACAACAAAGTCTCCAATGGAGACGTTACTGGGCCCGCTCGAGCAAATCGATGATCAACGGGGAGGGCCTTACTTTACTATATCAGCATGGCAAAAGGCTTGAGGATGAGGATGACGGTGGGATGGAGACAATCCGTGGAAGGTAAGTCGATGCACCAATTGGTGCTCTGAATGGTGCGGTACAGAGCAAGAGAACCTTTGAGCGGAGTCATATTATCAAGGAAAAAAATTGCTGTGGGGACTTTGAGTGTCAAGGACTGATGCAAAAATGGACCAGATCTGGCTGGTCCATAGAAGAGAATGGGATCCTGAATGACGTAGAATTATAAGAAGTCTTGATGTTTCTCAATTTTTCCTTCCTTCCTTCCTTCCTTCCTTCCTTCCTTCCTTCCTTCCTTCCCTCCCTCCCTCCCTCTTTCCCTCCTTCCCTCCTTCCCTCCTTCCCTCCTTCCTTCCTTCCTTCCTTCCTTCCTTCCTTCCTTCCTTCCTTCCTTCCTTCCTTCCTTCCTTCCTCTGTTCCTTTATTCCCCAGTGATTAAACTGAGTTTCACACAGGAAGGCAAGTGTTTACCCGAACTACATCCCAGGCTCTTTGTGTGTTTCAGAGAAAAAAAGAAATGGTGTAGATGTCATACTTTCAGAGATAAAGAGACACAAAATCTTCATGTAGGGAAGAAAGCCTGTACGTGTTTCAGCGCTGGCAAAGTGGAGGAGTCCAGTTGGAGGTGGAATTTGACTTGGTGGAGTGCATCTTCCAGGGCATCTAGAGCATTCTGAAGAGCACTTGGCTGCCTGGTTAGCTGATGGCTGAGGGAGAGAGAGACACGGGGCAGCCTGGGTGGCAAATATCTAATGGAAGGCATGGGAGCCCAGGAGAGTTAGAGCATCTGTGAGGCCTGAGCTCTGTCTCAGTTCCGTGACTTCAGGGAAAGTTCATCTCTGAGCATCAGTTTTTAATTCTATAAAAATGGGCTTCATCTTTTCCTTCTGGCCCTGTGACACACCCGCACTTGTTCCTTGCTCTTGTTCCTCTGAAAGAGACACATTGTGTAGAAATGTCCACACCTAGAGCACAGATAGTTGTTTGCAGCCAAGGGGTGAAAAGAGAAGACTGAGCAGAAACTCATGAAAAAACATGAGTGCTTGTTTGCTAAAGTAAAGAAGAGATGTGAGAGAAATCTAAGGCTCATATCTTACACGTGTGTTAGTAAGGGGCAGAATTCTGCTGTGAGTGCCCAGAGACATGCAGAATCTAGAAACATAAACAAGGATTAAATTTAAAATCCCCTCCAGTAATTTTTGTTGTTTCGAGGCAGCAAGCAGGGTACTTAGGGGGCTACTCCTTATTCTGTGCTTGGGGATGACTCCCAGTAGTGCTCAGGGAAACATGGATTCCAGGAATTGAACTTGGGCGGCCTACAGTCAGAGCATGGCTCTGCTCCCCCACTCCACCCCACCCCCACCCAGTACTTCCTGATACACATCTTCCTCATATTCCAGGACCCAGGCCTGGAATTATCCTTGGACAACTTAAACTCATTTTGTTTCAGGCATCAGTGACTTTTGAGGATGTGGCCATCCACTTTTCTAAGAAGAAATGGATCAGCCTCACAACAGCACAGAGGACCCTGTACAGGGATGTGATGCTGGAGAATTATGGAACTGTGGCTTCCTTGGGTAAGAGTTGTTCCCTTTGGGCTCTGCTTCTGCCGTTCCAACTTTCTTGTTGCCTTGTTCTTCAAAGGTTCAGGAGTCTTAGTCTTGGCTTAAAAAACAAAACAAAACAAAACAAAACCTTTGTGACACACCCAGCAGTGTTCAGGGATTATTTCTGGCTCTGTGCTCAGGAGTGATCCCTGGAGGTACTTAGAGGATTGTGTGCGGTGCTGGGGATTGGAACCTAGGTTAACCACATGCAAACAAGCTTCTTAACCCCTGTACTGTCTTTCCAGCCCCAAGCTCTTGGCTTTTATTTTTTTGTTTGTACTTTTATTTATTTTATTTTTTTATGTAGGAGTACTGCTATTTATTCAGGCACTGATTAGCTGATTGAATTGTGCATGAACTCCACCTTACTTTTTATAATTTTATTTATTGAATCACCGTGAGAGCAGTTACAAAGCTTTCGGATCTAAGTCTCGATCATACAATGAAACACCCACACCTTCACCAGTGCCCATTCCCCACCCTCAACAACCCCAGTAGAGCCCCATCCCACACCCTCCCCCTACCTGTGGGGCAGATGATTTCCACATTACTCTCTCTACTTTGATCACATTCAATATTTTGACACCAGACCCACCATTATTATTTGAGATTTTACCCCAACACTCAGATCTGCTGAAAAGGCAACAGTAAACAATTTGTTTTCTATTGCTGGTCATGAATAATATATGATGTCACACAGTTGCAGTAGTGGCTGCGTGATTTTGAAATTCTGAGATTTTAACACTTAAATCTGGAGGGATTTCTGCCAAAACCTGCTGGGTTCCTAGATTTGCTCCTGAGTCTCTGGGATCATGGCCGTTAAGCAGCTTGATCAGGAGTCAGAAAGGCCATTCCTGGGCAATGACTTGGGGTCTCGTTGAGATGGAGAGGACAGGACCGGCTCCATCTCCATCCCGTGAGGCCCAGAATGTCTCATCATTGCGGGCCCAAACCTGACAGTCCAATGGCCTCTGGAGGATGATGGCCACTGAGCCGCCAGGAGGAAGCAGGCACAGGGAAAACACTTTTTCCCCCCTGGAGTGGCCTGGCGACAGTAACCTACTGCGTGGTCTGGATGCATTTCTGCCAAAAGCCGCTGGGTTTTGAATTTTGTTTCTGAGTCTCTGGGATCATGGCCGTTAAGCAGCTTGATCAGGAGCCAGAGAGGCCGTTTGTGGGCGATGACTTGGGTCTCGTTGGGGTGGGGAGGACAGGACCGGCTCCACCCCCATCCCATGAGGCCCAAAATGTCTCATCACTATGGGCCCAAACCTGACTGTCCAATGGCCTCTGGAGGATGGCAGCCACTGGGCCGCCAGGGGGAACAGGCCAAGGCACGAAACCTATTCCCACCTGGGTTGGCCCAGCACTGGTAACCTACTGCAGAGACCGGACACATTTCTGCCAAAAGCTGTTGGGTTTCGAGATTGTTTCTGAGTCTCTGGGATCACAGCCATTAAGCAGTTCAATCAGGAACCAGAGAGGACATGCCTCCAATTATATAGCTGAGCTGGAGGAAGTTTGTGGGTGTGTTTCCCACATACCTAACTTTTGGCTGTTTACTTTCTTGGTAAACTTTGCCCCAAGGTTTTGGGGTCTGGCCAAAGGCACAGCAGCAATTTTGGGGTATCTGGAAGTCTGAAGGCGCCATCAGGCTGCTGATGCACTCACCTCACAGTTACAGATTGACCTGCTGGTGGCACCATACTCCTATGCTCTTGGCTTTTAATGACCCATACTCAGTGGTTGCTGGGAAGTAGGAAGTCCTGACATCTGTTCAGGCCTCACCTTGGACTTTCTTGATCCAGAGGGAGAGCTTTCTGTTTCCTGACCTTTGTGCTGTGGTACAGCGGTGAGAGTGCTTCTTAGTATCCCATTAAAACTGTAGTCCCCCCCCCCCCGCCCGTAAGTTTGGGAGACCATCCTCATGCAGCTCTATGAACTTGTGAATTCTAAGGGCGAGTAGAACAACTCCCAGCTGCTCCATGGGTGACTTCACCCGCTTGTGCTCTCAGATGTTACTGAGTACCTATGACCATGTCTGCATCCTGACCTTGGTAAGTCTCCTGACTCCTCTCTCCTTCACTTTTGCTGGACTTCCTCTCCTTGTTCTCCTTAGTTATTTTTCCTCTTTCCCCTCCTGTCCCTGAAGACATGGGCATGGGGAGAGCCCTGAGATTGCGCCGTGTCACTCTACTAACCTGCTTGTTCCATATCCTTCCCCTAAACAAGTGTTTCCATTTCCCAAATCGGCTCTGATTTCCCAGTTGGCGCGAGGGGAAGCACCTTGCCTGGCTCCTCAGGGAGCTCTGGATGGAGAGGGCTGGAGGGGCATCTCTTCAGGTGAGCGAGGACATGTGTGCCCCTCATTTGAACAGTCCCCATGTCTTAGCTCTAAGTTGTGACAGGTGTGTGTTCCCTTAACCCATGCAGTAGTCCTTTCTCTTTGTGTTCTCGTTTATTGTCTTAAATCTCTTCTTTTAATCATCCTGGCATCGTTGTGTGTCATTTTCATTGATCTGTCTTGCCACTTTCCCATCTTTTATGTTCTTCTAATAACCACAATTTGTGTTTTTTTTACCTTGACTTTTCTGGTTATTCTCTGTTAAGTAGTGTCTTCTACACTCCTGATTTGATGGTAGCCTTCCAGTGAAGATTCTGACTGACCTTTGGGGTATCATGACCATCTTTAGTGTGAGATGACAAGAGATTTCAATAATCCTGAGCCATATTACTCAGGGTTTCTCGTGGGGGGAAGCTCTGACATCCTCTTTTAGCCAAATACAGGGCTCTTCTATTCCTAATTTCCTAGTGAGAATGGCACCCTTCCTGATTGCCTCCTTGTTTCCATTCCATCTTCTCCCCACAAAGGCTCTTCTTAAATTGAGCTCTCAGCTCCCCATTCTTATAGCTTTTTTCCCCTGTGTCTGACAGTCTTTTCATTTGAGGATACTCCTTTTGAGGGTGCTCCCAGGCAGTGCTCAGGGGGCCTGGAGACAACTCCTGGCAATATTTGTCTTCTTAGGTGGTGTCTGAGGAAGCAGTGCTGGGGACCATAGGGCCACCTCTGTGATGCTCAGAGGCTACCAGGGTACTCTAGCGGGGTTATCCTTAAGTGCTGTGGATTGAACTAATGGTCTCCACATACATGCAGAGCATGCACCCCTGATCTCTGTGTTAATTCCTAGACCCTATTTTAGGATACTCTTGATTGCAGTAACTACTTAGTCCAAACTGGTTTAAACAAGAAAGAGAGTCAATTGTAAGTTAGTCCTTAAATAGAATGGGCGGTAGGTACAGTTGATTATAATTTCAGTCTTTGCTCTTCTTTGCCTCCTTCTGTTTTTTTATTTTTTTATTTTTTAAAAATAATTTATTTATTTATTTGGAATACCCGTCCCTCCACCAGTGACCATTTCCCACCACTGCATATCCCACTATCCCTCCAAACCCCCACCCCCCCAACCCACCCTGTCTCTGTGACAGGGCATTCCCTTTTGTTCTCTCTCTCCTATTGGGTGTTGTGTTTTGTATAAGAGTTAAGCCTGATTTTCAGGGAGAGATGTTGGATGATTTACTTTCCATTGATCACTTTGTATATATGGAGATGTCGTGCGGCCACGTAAGCGGCCACACGGTTTGGAGGAAAAGTCCTAGTTCCTGCATACTCGAGCTATGCTTGTAGAGGCTTCTGGTCACCGGGGTTCCATCTGGAGGAGGTGGGATGCGGCACCTACCCCATCTTGAACTTCCCGGTGATCTCGGCTCTTTTGGGAACCGGGTGCCTTCTCTGGGAGCTGTGGAGTCCCCCACACGGCCTTTCTTCTCTGCGGCTGTGTGCTGTAAAGATGGCGCTGGGGGGGGGCAGGTTGTGGGCATGACTTCCGGAATCAGAAGTTACCTGGGAGCCAGGAAGGTCCCGGCAGTTTGGAGGAAAAGTCCTAGTTCCCGCATACTCGAGCTATGCTTGTAGTGCCTCCTTCTGTTTGCTTTGGCTTCTGTCATGGTTGGAAGGTCCTTGGTAGTTGTAATAAGGACTCTACTTCTTTGTATCTAGGAGGAGAATTAGAGTAGGCCTTCCTTAGTCTATGACCACCGCAGTCCAAAGTCCCAATGTACTGCTTTAATGCATGATCTCACATTTTGTGAGAGTTAATTCAATCACTGCCCAGGAAATACTATGTACAGATATGTGTGACCTGGATTGTCAGCCTCTCTCTTGTAAGCAAGATGGGGTGATCTGCCTAACTTCAACCAGTAATTGGGAGCTGGAGTAGGGTCCCTCCCACCCAGAGAGCATGACACCTCATAATGGGGCAGTGGTAGAACGAATGTAGGAGACCCCCAGTGTCCTTTCCATTCTGTTTCTTATACAGTGCTTACTCATTCCACCACCTAAGGGAATTTCCAATCTTTAGAAGGTTAAGGACTAAGTTCTCCTTCAGGAGAACTCCCAGCTGCTTGACCTGCAGAAGACCTTCTTGGAGCATATAATATCCCCAATTCCACTTGTGTCTTAGAGAAGAGAGTATATAGGTGCTACCCAGTCCTTATCTTCAGCAGCATAAAAGATTGTTTCTTAGAAGTTTTTTTTTTTTTTCCCTCCCGTTGATCTTGGAGAATAGATTTTTTTCCTCAGAGTCTTTGGATAATAGTTACAAAGACAGATCTCAATGCTTAAAGACTGTATTACAGTGGGCTGTAATGAGTAGAATTTCCCATCATTAGACTAATTTGTGAATTATAGAAAGAGCTGAGTGTTGCTATGAGGCCACGTCACAGCATCTATGCCATCTGCAGATGTCAAAGACCCATCATCAATTCTTTGTTGAAAAGAGAAGGGAGGAAAGGAGAAAGGCTCAGAGGAGTGAAGAAGGGTGGAAGCAGGAGGAGGGAAGGGGGAGGGAGAGGAGGGAGGAGAGGGGACAAAGGAGGAGGAGGAGGAAGAGGAGGAGGAGGAGGAAGAGGAGGAGGAGGGAAGAGAAAGGAAAAGGAGGGCTAGGGCGATGGTACAATGGGTAGGGTGTTTTCCTTGCATGTGGCTGGCATGGGTTCAATCCCTGGCATCCCATATGGTCGCCTGAGCTCCATCAGGAGTTGTTCCTGACTGCAGAGTCAGGAATAACCCCCAAGCACCACCGGGTGTGGTCCAAAATTTTTTAAAAATTTAAAAAAGGAAAGAGGAGGGGATGGGAAAACTATTTTCCAGCGTAGTCTATTTAGAGAGAGGAAATCCTCAGAAAGGGATCTTTGCAATTCCATGCTATCTTCATTTTTTCTACATGAACTGAATTACTTTCCAGGAGCAAGAGCAGGAGCAGGAGCGACCTCAGTATTTCTTGATTCTTCTTGACACTTGAGATATGTGTAATAAAATGATCATATTTTGGGAAATAATGGAATTGCAACTTCCTTTATCTCTATTTCCTGTCATATATTTTTATCTCCCTCAAATTTCAGGTCATCCATTAACCGTTGTTTCTACCCACTTTTATTCTCCCATTACCACTTGTATTTTTGTTCCTTTCCTGTTGAATTTCACTCTTTCAATGGATCAAGCCTAATTTTTAATCTTGATACTGGCAGGAAATCAAAAACCTCCTGGGATCTTTCATCTTGAGCAAGTGAAAGAACCATTGAATTAAACACTGCGACAAAACATTCGAAGCTGAAATTATTTTGGTAAGTGAGAAGGAATTCAACATTTTCTCCCAGCCACCCCTCCTCACCCCTCCTACTCTGTGTCTCTTATCTCTCTCTCTCTCTTTCTCTCGCTCTCTTCTTCCTTTTCATAATCCAGCAGTGTTCAGGGGTTACTCCTGGCTCTGCACACAGGAATTACTCCTGGTAGTGTTTGTGTGGGAACATATGGGATGCTGGGTTTGAACCCGGATCAACCCTGTCCAAGGTAAATGTCCTAACTGCTGTTCTTATCTTTCCAACCCCCACTTCCTTCTCCCTCCCTCCCTCCCTCCCTCCCTCCCTCCCTCCCTCCTTCCTTCATTCCCTCCTATTTTTCTCTTCCTCTTTGTTTCTCCGTCACTCTATCCCTTCTTCCCTTCTCATATTTTCTTTTGTTAAAAGAAAATGCTAAAAGTCAATTTTCAGTTTCTGCTTTAAATAAAAAGTCTTCTTTAAAATACCCCTGGGCTGGAGCGATAGCACAGCGGTAGGGCGTTCGCCTTACAAGCGGCCAACATGGCTGACCCGAGTTCGATTCCTCCACCCCTCTCAGAGAGCCCGGCAAGCTACTGAGAGTATTCGATATGCCAAACACAGTAACAACAAAGTCTCCAATGGAGACGTTACTGGGCCCGCTCGAGCAAATTGACGATCAACGGGAGGGCCTTTACTTTTAAAATACCCCAATAAACTCATCAATTCATTAAATTGGTTAGTTTTAGGTCTTTGGCTCAAACTGAACAGATGACCTGCCTCTCTGGCTAGTATAGTCAGCCAAGATTTTACTCATGTCTTAATTGCTAGGCATCAAAAAACAAACAAAATATGACTTTTGCTCCCACGGGGCTCACAGTCTGATGAATTATATATGAATGTAGCAAAATATGATACTGTGATAGTGTAAATGAGACAGTATGAGATTAAATAGGTAGGGGTTTTGCCCAGTTCTGCAGAACAGTGAGGAGATGCATTTTTCATGGTAGATCTTGTGATGGGAATGAATGACACTACATTTATTTTCAGTGTTGAAAAGTTTGAGGGAGATTAGTTTTACCTCTTTGCCTGGGTGGATAAGCTCAGTTCCATCAGACATACCACAAAAAATTCTTTATTCTAAATGGTTTTCTGCTCTGAATTTTAGCCTGTTCTCATGTTATAAAGTGGAACCACCTAAAAGAAATTGCAACTTGTCTCTCTTAGATTAAACTCAACACTTTTTAAAAAGAAATCTCCTCAAGTCCATGCTAGGGCTGGTGCTAAGAATCACAACGCTTAGAACTTTCTGCTTAGTTTATGCCTTTTGCTCTTAATTATTTTTAGGATATTAGCACCGTTTTTCCATTTTCAAGGCTATTGAAACAGGGGTAGTACTTGCAGAGAAATGGGTATTAATATCATTTTGTGATTATAGTTACTCTGACATAGAAAATGCACTTCAAGATATGGTTTCTTCTTTCAGAGAGTGAGAAAGATTTTATTCTGTAGAAAAGGGTTTCTAAGAAGGCACTGAATCACATGGTACTATCAAGTGGATACCGGTGGTGTGACTACCAGAAACTAGGGTTTGAAAAGACCCATGAAAAAGACAAAATCAGATTAAGGAGATTGCCTTTTTATTCCAATGGGGGAAGAAAGGAGAGCACTGCAGATGATATAGAAGTGATTGCTAAAGTAAGACAATCTTAGTAGAACATTAAAAAAATACAAATGCAAGTATACAGGAATTCTGTGTACGTGAACAATGTGGTGAGTATTCTAATAGAAATAAAGACTTTTATTAGTACCAGAGAACTCATAATGGTGAGGTCTATAGATGTAAGGAATATGGTAAGACTTTCACTTTTAGATCACATTGCATTGCACGTGAGAGAATTCACACTGGAGAGAAGCCCTACGTGTGTAGAGAATGTAATAGAGCCCTTTTATGGAGGTCAAATCTAGGTCAACACTGGCTATTACATACAGGAAAGAAGCCTTTAAATGTAAGGAACTGAAACCCAAGCACAAAAATTTGTAAGTCTACAACTGTACCTCATGGTGTTTCACTAATAATAAAGAAAGAAAGAAAGAAAAAAATGTAAGGAATGTGGGGTGAGCTTTATTCAAAATGAAAGTCTTATGTAACATCAGCCATTTATACTAGGGAAAGGCTTACACATGTAAGAAATGTGGGAAAAGCTTTTCCCAGAACCCAGACCTCATTCACCAACAGAGAATCCGCCTAGGGAAAAGCCATATAAATGTAAGGATTGTACGAGAGGCCTCATGTGGAACTCAGATCTTGCTCAGCACCAGCATGCCTACAATGGGGAGAAACCCTATAAATGTACTGACTGTGGGAAAGGCTTCGTTTGTAAGGCACATCAGAGAATCCATACTGGGAAAGACCCTATAAATGTGATGATTATGGGAAGGTCTGCAGTCAGAATTCTGTTCTGATTCAGCACAAGCAATGCCATGCTAGAGAAAAATAACATAACATATACCTCTCATCTTGGATATTTAGAAAATATATAATGGAGATACTTGTTTATAATTCTTATGCTACAGATACCCCAGAGACAGAATAAGTTGACAGTCTAGGATTTGTTGCAACTTTAATGTCCCTTTTTTTCTGGACATATACCCTGTACTCAATTAAGACTGAATCCTCTATTTAATCATGTTCATCTTAAGCAAGATTTAATTGAATATCTTTGACAGAAACTCTGCTAACTACTTACATTATTTAATATTTTTAACAATCCATTTACAGTAGATAATCCTCACTTTACAAATGCATAATATATTGACAGAGGTCATGAAAGTCAAGATTATTTAGATAATAATTGGAAGGGCCAAGCTTCCAAGATTCCAATAATATGATTGGAGTCAAGTTTTCCTGACTTCAGAATATAAATTTTGCTTCTATTTTATTTGCTTATGCTTTTTTCCCATTAGAGATTCATTTATTCTACCTATAATCAGTACCACCCACGTTGGTACTTCATTATGTTATCTTATTTTTTTTGCAATAGAATCATATCCTTAGTCTTAACTCCATCTCAGTGGCTCTTTGAGGACTAATGTCAAATTTATTTATGTTTTTAAAATTAAAACTTATTTTTTCTTTTTGGGTCGCACCCGGTGATGCACAGGGGTTACTCCTGGCTCATGCATTCAGGAATTACTCCTGGTGATGCTTGGGGGACCATATGGGATGCTGGGAATCAAACCCAGGTCAGCTGTGTGCAAGGCAAACGTCCTACCTGCTGTGCTATGGCTCCAGACCCTCAAAACTTATTCTTGACTATACATACCACGCTAATGAATTTTAAATAATTAAAAAATGTTCAGTGAAAAATAAATTTTCTTATCTTTCCTGTATCCCAGTCCTTCTGAGAGACATTCATTGTTACTGGTTGTGTATCTTCCTGGATATATTGAAAGAATTAGAAAGCCAAAGCCCTTTTCAGGAACTCTAGTCAAAACAGACTTGAAAACATCTGTTACAGGCTTTTTGTGTGTGTAGTATTGATGGTGGAACCCAGTTCTCCTGCAAGCAAGACATGAATTCTACCACTGAATCACATCATTTCAGACTCTACCTTAGCCAGTTTTTGTTTTGTTTTTGGGTCACATCCAACCATGTTCAGGTCTTTATTCCTGGCTTTGCACTCAAGAATTACTCCTGGTAGGGATGGAACCTGGGTGGGCCGTGTGCAAGGAAAACGTCCTATCCAGTACCCTAGAATTCAAGATTTTGTTTGTTCGGCTTTTTTGGGTCACACTCGTTGATGCTCAGGGTGGCTCTGTACTCAAGAATTAAGCTGGTTGTGCTCGGGGGATCATATGGGATGCCAGGATCGAGGCCTGGCACATGCAAGGCAAAAGCCCCAGCTCCTTGCTATTGCTCCAACCTCAGTACTTTGTGACCACTGCCAGTACTTGGCTAGCCTACCTCTCCAGGTCCAAAACTCGGACTCTGCAATGTGCTGGGCGGTGGGATGAATTCGGGGATATATACAGAAGGGCTCCATGTGGTTTAAGTCTGATTTAGATCTGCTTACAGATCTGGTTACAACCAACCTCTTCACCTGATTACAGTGGAATGAGTGCCCAGTTTTTTGCTCCAGCCTTGGACTCCACCTCCTTTCAGAGGCGGTCTATTCGTTAAATCCACTTCAAAGCCGGAATTGGAAGCTTGGGAGAAAGATAGAAATCTAACTAGGTTGAAATCTAACTGGGTTGAAACTGGAAGCCTGGGAGAAAGATAGAAATCTAATCTCTGGGTTGTCTCACCAGAACAAGGAAGAACCACAGAGACGCTGATTCCTCCAAAAGTACTAGAGAGAAAATTTCAGGGAAGGCACCGATTGGCTAGCTGTGCAATGACGTACTTCCGGCTCAGCCGCGGCCCTATTTAAGGCCTGCCGTTTCGGTTTCCGAACACTCGAAGCCGTCGCCGAGACAGCAGTTGAGGGAAGGTCGTGGAGGTTACGGTGAGCCAGCCTAGGTTAACTTGAGGAGGGCTGGAAGGGCGTGTAGGGGAGGCCGGGACTGTTGATACTTGGAGAAGACTGGACACCCGCAGGCCTTGCCGTCCTCGGTCTCCTGCCCCTCACTTTTCTTGTTCGGTGGCCATTCCACCGTATATTTAGATTCTGTGGTGACGAAACTGAGGTTGACTCCGCGGCCTCTGCAGAGTTTTTGTAGTCCTTCTGGACTCGCTGCCGAGAGAGAACATGGCCCTTGGTCGCTCCCGTTCTCTCAACGTCCGGGCACAGGGTGCCCTCTTGGTCGCTCCCGTTCCCTCACGCCTGGGTGGCAGAGCTTACAGCCCAGCGCCCCTACACCCTCACAAACTTTCCCCCTGATGAGGCGGCCCCAGAAATTTCGTCTGTGGTGGCCTTATTAATGTCGCTCCCCTCGGCGGGGCCGCGTGCTCATTCTCGGGCTTTCCTGAAATGGCGGCTCCGCCATCTTGCCACGCAGAGAACATGGCGGCCAGGGCCGGCATTCTCCTCAGGCCTCTCCCGCGAGCTGTGGGCAGCCAAAGCTTCGTGTATGTCTGGTGTATAGCGTCCAGCGCCCCGCGAATGGTCCTGGGAAGATTTTTCTCAATGGGGTTCTCCTCCAGGAATCCGGCTCTTTGACTTCGTTCTCGCAACAGCCCCTTCCCGTTCACCTCACCGTGACTCAGGAGCTAGCGTCCCGCCGCCATTACTGACTAACGGTGGCGGTTGGGAGTGGGGGCTGGGCTCTGGGAAGCGCGCTCTGCCGGGTCTCTCTCCCCGGAACAGAGGAGGAGGAGGGCGCGATTTGTGTTTTGCAGGTTTGCTTCTGTGGATGAGAGCTTTTCTGTCAAGTTCAAAATGCCAATAGAAAGTAAATGACTTTAAAAGAAAATTTTTTTTTTATTAGTGAAACATAGCACAGCGGTAGGGCGTTCGCCTTACAAGCGGCCAACATGGCCGACCCGAGTTCGATTCCTCCGCCCCTCTCGGAGAGCCCGGCAAGCTACCGAGAGTATTCGATATGCCAGACACAGTAACAACAAAGTCTCCAATGGAGACGTTACTGGGCCCGCTCGAGCAAATCGATGATCAACGGGAGGGCCTTTACCTTTTTTACCTTATTAGTGAAACACCATGAGGTACAGTTGTAGACTTACAAATTTTTGTGGAAAAAAAAAAGAACCCCTGAGCATTGCTGGGTGTGACCCCCCTCCCACAAAATAAAATAAAAAGCATTTGAAAAAAAAAAGTAAATGACTTTCTATTAATAGAAAGTAATGACTGTCCCGACTTAGCTAGAGGACATGGGTGCCTAGCAGCCCTTGCGAGAATCACAGCTTTGAATCCCTCTGGACAGAAACCCTCCCTGAACCCAGCAGGGTTCAAACTGTATAGGTATTTTTTTAAAAATATTTTTTACTGTTCAAACTGTATAGGTTTGGGTTGCATTTCCCTTGTCCCTTCCCTCTCCCCACAGTTTTCCCCATCCCCTCCATTGCCCTTCCTCTTTACCCTTCCATCTCCTCCCCCTCCCCTTCCTCCACCATCCCCCCTTCTTCTACCCCTTGTCCCTTCCCTTCCTCCTCCCCTTCTCCCTTCCTTCCCCCTGCTCTCCTCTTCTTCCCCTTCCCCTTTTCCCCCTCCCCTTCCCTCCTGACACTTTCCTCTCCCTCCCTCCTTTTACGGAGGGGAAAGACCCCTCCCGCTTCCATCTCTCCCCCACCACTCCTTTCCTTCTTATCCTTTCCCTCCCCGACTCTGGAATGTCAGTACCGCCCAGTGGTGCCCAGAGCCCGATTTAGTCTCCTTAAAACTCTGCCACTGTCCAGTGCTCCGAGACTGCCGCCATCCCCCGACGTCCCACTGGGGTCGGCACTCGCGGCGGGAGACCAGACGGTTGGGGTCAGACTATCCAAGGGGAACCCATGTTCACTCACGCAGTAATTTGGGGACCCTGTTGGGTGTTAAGAGAGCTGACACCTGCTGTCCCTCCAGCACTGTTATTTGATCCGGAACTCTGGATTTTAGAGATCTTAACTGGAGTTCCAGCTGTCTTGGAATTTACAACTAGGTCCGCTGTCCACCCTAGTTTCTCTTTTTGTCTCTCTTAGCTAACTGAAAATTAGTTTTCTCACTTTACTTTCTCAGTCCATGTTCTTGAGAATTGTTCCTTTTTGTGTTCCACTGTGCTTTCTCTCTCCTTTTAGAGAAGAATTGGCCACTAGGACATGGCAGTAATTGGACAGTATTCAGTGTAGCCTCAAAAAAAGATTGTCATGTGTGTACAGGAGTTAAGGCAGGCAGTGTTATGGTTTCTATTGCTTTTTTACCTTCATTTTTTGAATTTATTTTCAAGATAGGAATAAAAGACACCTGATGACTGCCATGTCGGAACTTGTCAAGATCCGGGTAAGTTATGGTTTCTCAGCTTTTGCCATTACAGATGTTCATATGCATAAGTAATTGAAATTATGTACATGTAATTTATGTGCATACAATTTAAGTTTATATAAATTAATGTAGAAATACACAAATTTACTTTCTCATATAACTTAAATATAAACTATATAGTGGCTGGAATGATAGTACAGTGGATAGGATATTTGCCTTTCATAGGGCCAATCTGAGTTTGATTCCCCAGTACCTCATATATAACCCTGCTTAGAGTGACCCTGGGCACAGAGCCAGGAGTCATCCCTGACACATTGCTGGGTGTGGCCTGAATATACATACAAAAAATGAACTATATAATTCATTTTATAGAAATAGACACTTTTATCACCTTATTTTGACATAAAATATCACCAGAGTCTTATCTTGTGCAGCAGTATATCTCGATTGGTCTTCCCTGATGTTGACTGATTTTGCTACCTCTGTTGTCATAGTTTTTTGTTCTTGAAGGTTCTATAAATGAAAACACTCAACATGTTCTTTTGTATCTGATATCTGTTGCCAATATTTAGTATTTACTTCACTCACATTGCAATGGCAGTGATTATTTTTTTTTTGCTGAATAATTTTCCATCATGTGACTATACCACATTTTACTACCTGTAAATGGACATTTTAGTTTTTGATCTCTGAATAAGTATGCTGAGCGGCCAGAGAGATCTCAAAATATATGAACACATACTTTGCATGTGGGACTACATGGGGCTTCGTGTTCACCAGACACTGTGGATAACCCAGAGCACAGAACCAAGAATAGTCTTAAGAACTGCTGGGCATACTAAAAAAAATGCAGTGAACATACTTCACTTTCTGCTTTCTGGTTAGCTTTCTGGTGAATACATTTAATCAGTTCTTTTGGGTATATCTTTAGGAGTTACATCGGTAGGTCAGAGGATAGGGTTTTAGTGAATGCTGGCCTCTAATTTTTTGAAATGATTGTTTCAGTTTATCCTTTAGCAGTATATATGGATGCTCTATCTTCTTGCCAACTTGTTCTTTGATGTTTTAAAATTTCTTTTTCCCCCAGTAGGCCATGATGCAAGAACATAATTTCATGTGCTTATTAGAATATGGCTATTTTATGCACGTTCACATATTTATTTCTACATTTTTCAGTTACGTTGTATGTCTTTTTCCCCTTCCCATAGTCCTTTATTATAGATTTGAGTTCTATCTTTTCTCAATCTTGTTTTTCTACTCTAAATGGTATTCTTTGAAAAACAGGTTTTCTGTAACATATACCAAGTAAGTAGTTTTCCATTACCCTACCAGCCTCAATGCTTTGCATGGAAATGGGACATCATTGATAGATCTGATTTATGCCTGGGGTAGTGAGATGAAAGAATTGGAAAAAGTCGGTAATGAGAGGAGCCCAAATAACCATCCATATATATTAGAGAGTGGAGGGACAAAGATCAAGCTATATGTTCTCATTTTTTTGGGGGGGGGGCAGAGTGCAGAATGATCTCCCTAGTGATGGTCAGGGGCTTCCAAGGTCTGCACACAGCCAGCATTGCTCTATGGACCATGAAGTGTTGCAGTTGAATCAGGACTTCCTGTGTGCACTACCCCTTTGAGCTATGTCAACCCTAACTCTCTTCATTATTATCGTTTAGTATCACACTCTGGCCCATGTCCAACACGTACGTATTAGTCTATGTAAAAGGTATATGTGTTTGGAGGTTCAGAGTAAAGATATTTGGTTCAAACTGGAATAGTGTGCAAAATTTTGGATGTCTGCTTCTAATTTTGTTTTCTCATATACTTTTAAAATCTGGTGCCAGAGAGCTAATACAGCAGGTTAAGGCACTTTTCCTTGCATATGACAAACCACGGTTTGATCCCAACCCCCTATATGGTCTCCTGAGCCCACCAGGAGTGATCCCTGAACACAGAGCTAGGAGTAAGCCCTGAGCACAGCTGGGTATGCCCCCAAAACTAAAAGAAAAACATTGCCACAATTTTTTTTTATGGTACTAGTACATGTAATTGTATATGCCTTTTCCATGCACCCCATTGACAGTTTCAGCCACCACCAAAGTTCCAGAAACTGAAACAGGAACTTTGTGTTTCAGGAATCACCTATTTTTGAAGCCGGGACCGTGTACTTCACTGAGAAGGAATACGCCCGCCTGAAACCTGCTGAGAAGACCTTGTATGAGAAGCTGATAAAGAACTTTGATACTTATGAGGCCCTTCTGGGTAAGACCTCTCTACTGTTGGTCCCCATGTGGGCCCATGGGGGGGTTACATGATTTATAGTCAATGGATCCCCAAACCCAAAAGCTTAATTTCAAAGGTTGCCAGATCTGGAGAAGCCTGGTCCATTAACTTCCAAGAAGGCTCTCCTTTTTCCATCATACAAGCCTTATTTTAGCTGCCTTAGAAGTGATTATCTGAGTCCAACAAAGTTGATCTGTACCTTGGTATCCTCACCCTAGTACTGAACCTGCAGATTATTTTGAGAGAATTTAGGTCTTTAGTTATCCTGGGTCAGGGTAGCAATGGGAGGGGGGAATTATTTCTGGAAGCTGTTTGTTTCCCCATAATGGTTAAGTTTTTAGAATTGAATCACTGTGAGATATGCAGTTACAAAGTTGTTCATGATTGGGTTTTAGTCATAGAATTTTCCAGTACTCCTCTTACTCATCTTTCCAGTACTCACCTTAGTTCAGCATATATTTTCCAACAATAATGGGTAATTAAAAAAAATCTCTTTAACAAAGTAAGACTTTGTTGTTTAAGTAGGTATTTGCTGCCCCCCCACCCTCCAGTTTATCAGGTTTCCTTGGGAGCACTATCCCAGGACCTTTGCCTATAATACTTTGGGGTACCCATTGCTCAGTCAATCCAGAAATTACTATTTTTGTAACCATAGAGGTAACTCTGCTTATTGCTCTGATCTGATCT
The DNA here is from genome assembly GCF_029834395.1 of Sorex fumeus. Taxonomy (NCBI): domain Eukaryota; kingdom Metazoa; phylum Chordata; class Mammalia; order Eulipotyphla; family Soricidae; genus Sorex; species Sorex fumeus. Next base: position 44,950,865 of record NW_026606129.1, read on the forward strand.
CCTCCCCTCTGCCTCACCCCTCCACCCCACTTCCACCCCTGGAAATAGCATCTGCTTCCTCTCAGCCTAAGCAAGGCCAAGACCAAGAGCCCCAGGGAGATCCAAGAGGAAGAGCCTGTTATTTAGGCCCTGCAGGTGAGTTAAAGCACAATAAAGCACAAGGTGATCATTCAACTTTGTCTCTTTCTTTGCTTTTATTTCACACAAATGAAAGGTGTGTTCTTTGTGCCATGAATTATATTAAGATTCTTGATCACATTCTGGCTAGGTTCTCACTGCTTACTATCCCTTTGAACCTGAATATAATACCCTACTCATGGAATTCTTGTATTCCTCGGTGTTGTGGAAATTCCTTTCTGAATAATGGTTTTATGTGATCACCTTTTTTGTTTCCCCCAGTTTCTTAAGAATTTGATAAAAAAAAAGTGTATTATCTACTAACCAATACTAATAGGAAACTTAATTTTTTGCTTTTTATGATAATAAAACAATTTTTGTGAAGTATTTTAAAAGACTTAACAAATATTACGATTTTGTTCCCTTTTTAGGTTACATACTAAAACTGAGAAGATTGGCTTACTTAATTGAAACGGTAACAAATGCATTACGTTTTCAACATCCCGAAAGAAGTGGAAGTCGTCAGTTCTGTAGAGCTAGGAAAAGGGCTTAATTCTTTAAATGTTTAAATACCAGTTTTTAAACTAAAGAGTTCATTCAAAAGCCATCTTAAATGGTAGTTCCTTTTTCTGTAGACTCATAGATTTAATTTTTTCATTAATTAAAATTGTTTACTTTGTGCATAAAGTATATTCTCCTGTCCTTTTTTAAAAATAGCTATTGTAACTTAATTTTCAAATGCATACTGTTGACCTGTTTGAACTATTGTTCAATGATTTTAACTCATTAAAATTTCTCCTTTGTAGTTGGGGTGACAGAATTGGCAGTGGGACACACACACTTGGTAGGGGTTCTTACACATACTTATGTTATGGTACTTGCTGGTAGCCATACTTGGTATGGTGCTCACATTTGTGTTGGCTGGGTTGCACATCAGGTTGTGTGCTTACTGTGGCTGAAGTGCTTGCTGAGGTTGCGACTGTAGTTGAAAACTTACACATATGTGATCCAGGGTGGTACCCTTTACTGTGCTCACAAATGCCTGCCTGTAGTAAAATTACCTGAGCTTGGAATCATAACAGGGTTGCAGTACTCAAGTAAAACTCCCAGGATCTTCAGGTATAAGTGGTAGCCAGAGGGATTGTACCTATGACTTTGTACTTGGAAGATGGGGTATTCTGAGTGACTGGGCTATTTTATTGTGCCTACAGCATGTGCTGAGTTCTTTTTTTATTTTGTTATTTTGGGGGGCGGGGGAGGGGAGGATGGAAACCCACCCAGCAATGCTTGGGTTATTTCTGGCTCTGTACTCAGGAATGACTCTTGGCAATGCTATGGGATGCTGGGGGATCAAATCTGAGTCAGCTGCATGCAAGGAAAAGGCCTTACCCACTGCACTATCTTCGATCCATTCTTTTTTTTGGCTTTTTGGGACACACCTGGCAATGCACAGGGGTTACTCCTGGCTCTGCACTCAGGAATTACCCCTGGCGGTGCTCAGGGGACCATTTGGGATGTTGGGAATCAAACCCGGGTTGGCTGCGTACAAGGCAAGTGCCCTACGCGCTGTGCTATTGCTCCAGCCTCTCCGGTCCATTCTTTGTAGAATTCATTGTTAACTTACAGAAGAGTGATTCTCATTTTTACTTTGATCTCCTAGAATTAATAAAGCACCTTCAGGCATTTTCATTACAGCAAGTAAATAATTCTGATAACATTGCTCTATAATGACCCATGATATGTGTTTAAATTATTTTTTAAATTAATGTTTGAAAATCAAGTGAAAATATTTCATAGAAAAATAAAAACTACAGGGAAAAAACCTACAAGTCTTGCTAATGGTTTTTTCCAGATACGATAATACCCCATATTCAGCCAAATATAAAACGACTAATAAATCTTTTCCCAGAGGCTAATGTTGCTCCTGCGATGGCAGGCAAAGTGGAATGAAAGTTGGGGGTAGGTAGTACTCTTGGTAGATTTTCTGTTGTTACATTGCTGTAATGTTTTAGAAAATGTGGTATAAATACTCAGCAGATTAATATTTCCGTGAGGTCCATCCCAAGACAGTGAAATTCAAAAGGGGACATGGCGATTTTGAATTGTGGAAGCAAGTGACTAGCCAGGGCTCTGGGCAGATCCACCCTCCTCTAATCTACCCCAGTCTGTTCAGCCTTTTATGGGTCTGAGATTAACTGCAGCTTTTGATCTCCTTCAAGATTTATTTATGAGTCTTAGAGCAAGGCTAAGTTTGTATGACTGAGCCAGAGGTAGTTTGTGGGCATGACTCCCACATACGTGCTTTGGTGGTTTCTCTGAAAACTTGATGTTTAACCTGCATGATTAACTTGTTGACTGTATTATCTCTCCAGTCTCTCATAGAGAATTTATTTATTTATTTTTGCTTTTTGGGTCACACCTGGCAATGCACAGGGATTAATCCTGACTCCTGGCTCTGCACTCAGAAATTACCCTGGCGGTGCTCAGGGGACCAGATGGGATGCTGGAAATCAACCCGGGTCGGCCACATGCATGGCAAATGCCCTACTCACTGTGCTATTGCTCCAGCCCCTCTCATAGAGAACTTTCAACATCTGGGTTTATGTTCACCAGAAAGCATTTTCTAGGAAAGGATCATGTGAAGATGTTTGTATCTCTGAGTGTCAAATTCCAGATGGCATTTCTGATAAGGAGTGAGTCAAGGCTTCAGAGATTGAGAGGATCAGATTTTGGACAGAATCAGCAGGACCATTCCTGGGAACACAGCCCATGACAGGAGAAGGGAGGGAGGGTTGGAAAACAAGGTGGTCGAATGGAGAGACTTAAACTAAGGGCCTTAGAGAGGGAAGAATTAGTTGGGTGACAGGACACTTGCCTTGCACATGGCCAACCGGAGTTTGAGTCCTGGTATTCCCAAGACCCACCACGAGTCATTTCCTGAGTACAGAGTCAGGAGAGTCTTGAGTGCCACTGGTGTGGCCCAAATACAAACAAAAGATTCTTCAACACTTAGGTGTGTGAATAGGAAGAGGCCATTTTAGGTTTTGGTTTCATCCATCTTCACCTCTGATGCCACAGGGAGGTCAACAGGCCCTGTGGAACGCTGTAGGACTCTTCCATCCTTTGTGATGCAGGCGGTGCTTATATAAACCAGAGCCACGCACTCACACTTCATTTGCCTCAGGCGGCTTGTCATCAGGATAATGGAGTTTGGTGTATGGAATCTGATCCTCTTGGTGAGGATGTGCACCGAGATCTTCTTGGGCTTAGACTCAAAGCTACTCAGTAGTGACCCCACCACTCTTTTTCCGGGGGTGCAGGAGTTGCTCTTTCTTCTCATTGTTTACCTGGCAGTAAGATCTTTTTGGACCTTCTGCAAAAAGAAGGCCAAGCAAAAGGTAGGAACTAGGGCCAGTGCCTGAACAATTTTATGTGGTAATGGTGATATATGGTTCTCCTAGAACATCAAAGAATGAGCTTGCTTGGTTCAGAGAAATACCATAGTTGGCTATTCTGAGAAGGTAGTATTTTACTCTTCTAGGAGGCCAGACCTGGAGGGTAGAGATTCAGGCAAGACATGGTCCCCTGACATTCACAGACTATTCTGTGGGGTGGCAGGTTCCCAAACCTCTAGAATGATCCTAGAGACCGTTCCCCTTTCTGCAAACATTAAGGTGTCCAGAGAACAGAAATCTCCCAGTGCAACCCCACGGGTCGGGAGGCCAGCATCAAGCCTTTCTCTGTGTCAGCTCATCAGGAGAGCAGAGAAGGGATTGAGGCCCTGGTCCAGAACTTGGGTCCTGGGCTGGAGAGATAGTATAGTGGGGAGGGCACATGACCAACCTGGATTCAATCAACTACCTCCATATGGTCCTCTGAGCACTGCTAGGAGTAATTCTTGAGTACAGAGCCAGGAGTAAGCCCTGAGCATTGCTGGGTGCAGCCCCCTCAAGTAAGCCCCCCCAAAAAACGTAACCCATAATTTGGGTTCTGAGGAAACACAGGAAACACAACCCCTTAGCAGGCTTTCCCTAAACAGGGGCATTCTGTCAGCATCAAAATCCTTGTATTTACAGGAGGAAAACAAGAAAAAAACAAAACAGTTGATCACAACTAACTGTGAATATAAGAGATAAACCCACCACCCTGTTGCAGATATTCTGTTGGTTTTGGGTCATGAAGGTCTGAGATTTAGAAAGAGAAGTGAAAAACTCTTGAGGGTCCCACACACTCATTGCTTTCTATTTCTTCTCAGTGGCAGGCCAGAGCTAGGATGAGAAGGCGCACAACCCTAAGGGGTGAGTTTCTGCCTTTCCCACCTTTCCAGGGCGACCCTTTCTCTTCTTTTCCTGCAGTCCCAGGGCCCTGATCTCTGAGGGTGGCCATTGCTTCCACAGGACCCTCAGAAAGCTCAGAGGAGATGCTGAGGGGAAGGCGGTCACAAGCTGAGATCCTTGTCAGATCCTGCTCTGCCCAGCCCTGGGCACTTGAAGCACTGATTGACGAGACAATGGGTGTTACCCCCAAGGGTGATGGTGTGAAGACAGGACTGGCTGTGTGTTTGTCAGAGTACATGAAGTGTGCTGAGATCTGATTCCCCTGGGAGGTAACCGCCAACCTCTGAGCCTCCCAGCGGAACTCAACTTCCCAGTGGTGATGGCTGTGAAAGGGCTTTGGAAAGGAAGCAACGGGCCTTTGTGCATCTTTGGTCCTTTGCTCCTGCTTGTTGTTGTTTGAGGCTGTCAGAGAAGTGCATCCCCACAGTGTCCTGCCTGGAGCCCTGTGTCGGTATCAGTGCAACAACCTTCGTTAACAGATGCCACTCTCCCACATTCCTAGGTTTGAGGAGGTGGTACTTTGGGGATGCTGTGGCAGAGTTACAAGAAATAAAGCGCTTGGGAGCTGAGTGGGAGGAAAAGATGAGACTCATTCATCTGCAAAGGTGACTGTCTCCCTCTTTCCAACCTAGTAGAGAGAGTGGTGCTGCTGGTCTGGTCTGGGGAGGGGAGCCACAGAACAGGGATGGGAAGGCAGGCCTTGGGGTGAGGTTGTGGGGTAGATTGGGAAGTCATGGGAGTGAGACAGTGGGGAGGGGACTGATTTCAAGACCCTACCCCCCAGGTTGAGCGATAGCACAGTGGTGGGGCGTTTGCCTTGCACGCAGCCGGCCCGGCTGAGCTGGGTTTGATTCCTTCGCCCCTCTCAGAGAGCCCAGCAAGCTATCAAGAGTATCTCGCCCGCACGGCAAAGCCTGGCAAGCTATTCGTGACATATTCGATATGCCAAGCACAGTAACAAGTGTCATAATGGAAATGGAGACGTTACTGGGCCCACTCGAGCAAATCGATGAACAACAGGAGGATGCTAACTAACAGTGCTACCCTCCAGGTTACCTGGCCTGCAGGTCCTACTCTGATTTTCTTTATATTTCCTGTTTTCTGCAGCCCCTTGGAGCAGTACAAGAACTATCCACTGTTTGAGCACTTGTTGTGCATTAATTCATCCTGCCTCGTCTGCAGGAAAAAGAACATCAAGTTTCCTCAGAGTTGCCCAGCAGCTGCAGACCAGGCATCTCTTTGTGGATCTTTTTCGCCCTCCATGTTCCCATTGGCCTGTGCTTCACGACTTCTGGGCCCTGCGCTCTCTTCAGCCCCTCCAGGGAAGCCAGTGCTTGTTCTTCTGCTCCAGACTGCCTCCTCAGCAGGCTCCACACTCCCATCTCGCGCTGTCACCCCTTTAAGGGGCCTGGTTTTTCTCTTCCCCACTTTGTTGCTCCTGCCCACCACACTGTCCTGGGAAAACTTCCAGCCCTTCCCTGTTTCACCTGCTCCTGTGGACCCCCCTCATTTTTCTTTGCCCTCCCACCTTAACTACCCTAATAGAGCAGAGGAGGAACAATGTACTGGAAGCTGCCTTTCCAATCCTGTCTGGACCCCAACTTCTCCCTCCCTCTGAGGTTCCTCCATCTCCCAGGAGGTGAGACAGAGCCCAAAACAATGAAACCAGAAACCAGCAGAATCTCCAGGAGGGGTGAGGCAGCAGCGGATAGACAGGGAACAAAAGAGGCCCTCTACCCTTGCCCCCTCATCTCATCATGACCAACATGCTAATAGGGGCTCCCTGACCACCCCTCTGGGCATCAATACAAATACTGCCCCATCTTACCTATTCCCTGCTATATGGAAGTGAGTGTCCTAGGCAGAGAGCAGCTCCCGAGCTGTAGACCCTGAACAAGGGCCATCCCCCACCAACTGCAAACCGTTTAAGTCTCTGCAGTTGCATCTTAAGCTTCTGTCATTATATCAGGCAGCCCCGGAGCCCAGGCAGAAGGGGACAGGTGCCCAGTGTGGGCCCTCTCGGCAGAGTCCTATGGTAGGAACAGCTCATGAGATGGAGCTGACAGTGAATCCTCCCAGGGATGAAACTCCCTCTTCCCATGGTAGCCCATCCTCTTTATTAGAGTCCCCACCCTACCTCCTACCCCCACCTTGTGAAAGGAAGCCTGTGCCTAACCCAAACACAATCCCATGATGGGCCAAGGGGATGACAGTCCCACACCACTCCACCCAGGGTCCCACAAAGGCACAGAAAACAGGCTAACACCCACCCTAATTCTGGACTATCCCTCATTAAATAATCTTGAATCCTAAAGAAGTGTTTTGTGTGTTGTGTTGGGGGTTGGGGTTGGAGTTACTGAGAGCCTGATCTCAGGGAAAGGAAGGAATTCTTTCAGCTCTTAAAAAGTCAGCCCCTTCCCAGAGCTCATGGGAATCAGGAGGAATCACATGTGCCTGCCCCAGCTGTTCCGCTGGGAGGAACTGCAGGATATCTTAGTGGTCCTGAAGATGCAGAGCAGCCCAACTCCCCTTCATTGAATGCTTTCTCACCACTTGAGGTACAGGGGGTGTCCCTGAAGAGACTCAAGGACCCGGATAATTCTCAGTAAAACAGTTACGAAGAATGAGCACCTCCTCAGTTTTCAGAAGTCAGTGATAAGAGGATGCTACCAGGGGGTGAAGACTAAATGTGGGACCATGTGGAAGGGGAAGCAGCTGCCACAAACCATTGGATCTAGACCTGAATGGGGGGAAGTACTCTGACCTGATGGGGGAAGGGACCCTGACCTGATTGGAGAAGGGGCCCTGAACTGATTGTGGGAGGGGATCCTGATCAGGTTGAGGAGGGATTCCTGACTGGTTTTGACTATAGGACCCTCTGCTAGTTGGAGTTGGAGTATGGCCAAGTATCAGCAGAGATGCTGCATTGTGTGCTGGGAAACATGATTTACTTCTGGCTTGGGGGAAAACCCAATGGTGCGCCAGGGTTTACTCCTAGCTCTGTGCTCAGGGATCACTCCTGGTGGAGTTCAGAGCACCATATTAGGTGTTGAGGATTGAACCTGGGTCTGTCACATGTAAGGGAAGCACCAGCCCGCTGTAGTGTCTCACCAGCTCTGGAGAAGCATCCTTTAAACTTGACCCTGAGATTAACCCACTGGAAAGGCTGGCTCTTTAGTGATTTTCTCCCCCAAGCATGTTCCTCTGGTCCCTGGGGAAGATAACCTATTTTCAGGACAGAAGCATTTACCTGATCAGTAGGATTGGTGATCAGACTGCCACCTGCTCCCAGAGCAGAATCAAATTGAGAGTAAGGTCATGTTTCTTGGTGGTGGATGGACAGTGAAAACTGGGGAGGTAAAAGGAGGACTTTGTAGTGGGACCAAGGTTTGTGCCCCGTCCCTCCTTCCTGTCCTCACCTCTCAGCACATCACTTTGCTAATCTTTAATGTAGGAGCTTGGATCCCACAGAGGAATCACCACTGTCAATGTTTTTTGAGCTGACTTAAGTGAAAGCTCTCTGTGGAACTCTTAGAGACCCTGAACTAGAAGAGAAGCTTGGATAGTTTATTGACAACATCTCCATCTGAACTTGACACACAGTGGGCATGTCATAAATACCTGTGGGCTGAACAGAAGAGTATTCCAGGTGAGCCTTCATGACAAGTCTGTGTAGAGGAGGAGGCATCTAGAGAAGTGAAAAGTCTTGTTGGAAGGCGCAAGGACAGGAAATTCCAAAGTCTAGGTTTGGCTTCAAGTGCGATGCAAATCAGAAGGGAAAAGAGGATCCAGTGCCACATCTCGAGAAGAAGATAGCACTGATGAATCTTCCTGGGTAGACTGATCTGGGCTGACAACTCCAAGGCCTTCTCAAAATGGAGGTCTGTCTGCTTGAAGACACAGCAGCTCATAGCCACACCCAACAGCCTCTAATAGGAAATGGAGCAGTAGTACCACTGCTAAGCCACCAAATTGTTCCAGGTTTAAAGCTTCTGTACTATGCAGTCACATATGTGGTCACACAACACCTCACAATTTCATAGTACTGTCAGCTCAGTAGAATCACAGCAAATCTGATTGGAAAGTTGCATAACCAAGATCAATAATGAGCTTTAACAACACAAAAGACTCAACTAGCACTAACCAGTACAATAGAATCTCAGACAATAATATTAGTAACATCATTGTGATAGATAACAATTATCACAAACTGACCAGTATTGATATAAAGTTTGATAATTCCATTTACCTTTGTATTGTAACAAACAGTATAAAGTAAATCTTTTGTGCCTACAAGAGAGCAGGCTGGGATGAGAAACTGGGGACACTGGTAGTTGGAAGGTCACACTGGTGGTGGGATTGTGGTGGAATTTGGTGTTGAAATGTTTAAGGCTTGAAACAACTGAATTATGAACAAATTGGTAAACCTCAATGCTATAATAAAAATATTTTTAAAAAAGAAGAGAACTCAGATCCACTTGACAGCAAATGTGAACTGGGAGTCATTGGAACATAAGATAAAGAGAAAATAGGAATTGTCAAATGGGACCCCAGCTCTCTGGTTTCTGTCCCAGATCCTCACCCTAAGGACTTGTGAGACCGAGACATTGGACCCCTAGGAAATTGTGTTCACTTTGTAGATCCCTTTGTTCTGTGTGACTACCCTCCAAGGTGTGTTGGGATAAAGAGGATGGGGATCTGGTGGGTTTATAGCAATAAAGCATCTCTACTGGAGACTTTCCTGGAATCTTTAAGGGGTGAGGCAGAATTGCTTACGATCCTACGAGACAGGGTGTAAGTTGTGTGTCTGTATCTTGTGATCTGAATCACATCTCACGTGATTTTAATGAAAAGATGGAAAGGAAGGGGTTCCAGAAGTTCCTGAACTCACTGTGGGGCTCATGGTGTGTCCTGTGGAAAAGGTAATGACAAAGCTCAATATTGTCCCAATGTTCTCTCTGTTTTAATCAAATTGCTCCACAACCTCCCAAAGCTGTTGATTTGGTTTTCTCTAACCTAAAGATTGATGGCATACAGCAGAGAGCCAGCATTTGCTTTCAGACATTACTGCCACAAATGTAAGAGATCTAAAGTTCTCTCCCCAGTCCTCGGATTGTCTTAAGTTCTCTCCTGAACTTGAGGAGAGAATCACAATGGCTCTCCCTGAAAGCCTGTCTGTCCCTCTCACTTGGCTGATTTGGAGTCAGAGGCTAGACTTCTTGGAACAACTGTGGATTCAGTCCAGCGATGTGACTCCAGGTCAGGAACCATCTCAGGTGAGTGTATTCATGGGTTTCATGAGCTGGTACTAATAAAACTTTCTCTAAGTTTACATCAAGTGCAGACACTCCGGGACTACCTGACAGAAGCACCCATTCTTCTGGCAAAAGACACCATTTCTTCAGAATCATCCCTCTGCGGTAGAGTCTTAGGTGTATCTGGGATGACAAAAGCCTGTCTGGCAGTAAGAGTGTTGCCCCTTCCTTCCAAGTGCAAAGTTGAGTTCAACAAGGGATGTGCATGTGTTCAAGGTCTGCCCACCTGCCCAGGTGTCCTGGGGCTGGGGACTTGGCCTCACCAGGATGCTTGAGCAGCACTTCACAGCAGGATCCCTGGCCCCACATAATGTCTTCTGAGCCCCCAGTGATCCCTGAGCACAGAGCCAGAAGTAATACCTGAGCACTACTAGATGTGGCCCAACAACAAACAAACAAAAGACTGAAAAGGAGGGAAAGGAGAGGTTAAGGACCAAAGAAATCAGGGGGCTGGGGACAGAGTGCAAAAGGCACATGTCTTGCTGTGGGAACATCGATTCCACCTCCTGTACCTCAAAGTCACTTGAACACCACCAGGGGGAACCTTCAAGTACCAAGCTGGTACCAAGTGCCTCTGGGCGTAGGCTCAAAATTAACTAAGTAAGAAGTGGAGAAAACTGCGGTTGAATAGAGCAGGTAGGTTGCTTGTTTTGCATGTGGCTTCCAGGTTCAATTCCTGGCACCACACATGGTCCACTGAGAACTGCCAGGAGTGATCCCTGAGAGCAGAGCCAGGACTAAGCCTGAGCACCATAGCAAAAGAAGGAAGGAAGGGAGGGAGGGAGGGAGGGAAGGTGGGAGGGAGGGAGGGGTGAAAGGTGACCATTTATCACCTGACTGTGACCATCCTGAGTCCCCACTCACTTCCCTCTCTAATATTCTCCTTCCAGCCCATATATAATTGTAATTGCATACATACCTATTCAGACAGTGATCTTACATCTTTCCTCTATTGCTTGGGTCATAAACTGTAAGATTTAGAGACCGTATTTCTCTTGGTCAATACCATAGCAAAATTTCCACCACTAAATGCCCCGTAATTTCTGTTGAAGGGAGAAATGGGACTGTTGTTACACAGACAACGGGACTAAAAGGATAGGTGAGTAGGAAGGATGGAGAGTGAGAGTGAATGTAAGGTGGCACTGCCATTGATGGAGAACCATCCAATAAAGCTTATGTGGATGGAGCAGACCCACCCTCAGTTTCTGACTGGATTGTAAAGCTAGGAGAGTGCATGATGCCCAGTTTTTATTCCGGTTTTCCTGAGAAATCAGAAAGAGCTTTCTGGAGGCAGCCAGTGGGCATTTCCAGTTCCCTGCTGAGTGCAGCTGAATACAGCAAGGGGAATGCAATCAGGAGGGCATTTGGAAAATCCTGTGGTTCTCTGAGGAGACAAAGTCTTGTTTGTGCATTGATTCATAAGTTAAAAAGTAATTTATTATTTTTTAAAGGGGTTGATTTTGGGGAGGAAGTAGGGGTTTGAGCACACCTGGAGGTGTTAGGCAGCTCTGTACTTGAGTATTAATCTGGGTGGTACTTGGCGGGGTGGGAGAATCATTTTGTACTGGATATCAGACTAGGGCCTCTTATAGGCTAAGTGTGTACTCAGTCCATTGAGCTACCTCTCCGGCCCTTGGCAAGTCGAGGAGGCTCAAACTGGTTGGATGGACCTGAGTCTCACCTGTCAGCACAACAATAAGGCTGCTTGACTAGAGCCTTACAGTAAAGGGCACAGCTTTCTCCTGGAGCCTGCTGCCGGGAACCTACCCAGCCACCTCATCAGTAAGCAGCAAGCTCACCTTGGCCCCATGTCAGAGCACTGTCAGACAAAGTTTATGTTTACACTCTGGGCTAGGTCTTCAGTACAAAACGAAAGTTATTGATTTGAGCTCCCTACCCCTTTGGACATTTCATAATGCCAAAAATCTGCCCCCATCAGCCTTTTTCTGGAGAATTATATGGCAAGCCAATTGGGCAATACCCAGGCCTCAGGCTAGAACTTAGAAACTGAAATCTGAGCCTCTGAATAAGGGTCCTCAGCCTGGGAGCTGCTATGGACCTTCTTAGCTCGATTCCCTCACAGAATTCCTAAGGATGCAATCAACACCCCTTGCCAACTCTCCCTTCCATGGATTTAAATCCCTGGCATTGGTGTCTCTGTCCTTCAGGCTAGATCAACCCAGCTCCTGTGAATGCACTTACAGACATTGTCCCCTGGCTGGAGACCATGTGCACTTCATGAACACACCACTCAGAGCAGACATGATTCCAACGAGGCCCTTCTTCTCAGCAAGCATCTTGGAGACCAGAGGTGAAGACAGTATAAAGAGGATGATGATGTATCTGTGGGGCCATGGGGCCAAGGGGCAGTGGCAGAGGCAACAGGAGGACATTGGGTTAAGATGGACAGATAATGAGCACTAACCCGAGTTCATTGTATGTACCTGCCCTGAACTGTCACCTCAGAACAGCACTTCTGAGACACTACTTTTATTTCCATTTCAAAGATGAAGGAAAAGAGACATAATGAGGTTTAATAACTTGTGGAAGATGAGAGGAAGGAGAGAAGGGCAAACTAGATAAAGGTGCTTCTGTCGATTCACAGCAAGATGAGGATGAACTTGGTGGGACACTTAAAAAGTGCTTTGTGAATTTGTGCTGAAAGGGCTAGCGAATTTTGGAAAAAATGTCTGTGTGAGTGAATGGAAATATCGAAGGGCAGTCAGGATGGGATGTAGGTAGGATTAAGAAATGACATGGCACTAATCATTAGGGAGATGCAGATCAAAACAACAATGAGATATCATCTCACACCAAAGAGTCTGGCCCACATCCAAAAGAACAAAAACAACCAGTATTGGTGCCGATGTGGCGAGAAAGAGACCCTCCTTCACTGCTGGTGGAAATGCCGACTGGTTCAACCCTTTTGGAAAACAGTATGGATGATTCTCAAAAAATTAGAAATTGAGCTCCCACTATATATATCTGGCAATACCACTCCTGGGAATATATTCCGGAGAGGCAAAAAAGTATAGTCAAAATGACATCTGCACTTGTATGTTCATTGCTGCACTGTTCACAATAGCCAAAATCTGGAAAAAACCCAAGTGTCCGACAACAGATAACTGGTTAAAGAAACTTTGGTACATCTACACAATGGAATACTATGCAGCTGTTAGAAAAGATGGAATCATGAAATTTGTATATAAGGGTTCTACATGGAAAGTATCATGCTAAGTGAAAACAGTCAGAAAGAGAGGGACAGACGTAGAAAGTCTGCACTCATCTGGGGAATATAAAGTAACAGAAGGGAGACAAACACCCAAGAATAGTTGAGATAAGTACCAGGAAGTCTGCTCCATGGCTTGGGATCCGGCAGCAGATGCTGGGGGGAAAGGCAGCTCAGATAGAGAAGGGAACACCAAGTAAAGGGTGTTTGAAGGACTCGCTCGAGATGCAAGATGCGTGCTGAAAGTAAACTATAGCCTGAGCAGGATGGCCACTCAATACCTCTATTGAAAACCACAACACCCTATAGAAAAGAGAGAGTGAAAGGGAATTCCTTGCCACAGAGGTGGGGCAGGGTGAGGGGGACGGGGTAGGGGGTGGGAGGGCTACTGGGTTCATTGGTGGTGGAGAATGGGAACTGGTGAAGGGATGGGTACTCGATCATTGTATAACTGAAACCCAAGCATGAAAGTTTGTAAGTCTACAACTGTACCTCATGGTGATTCAATAATAAAAAAAGAAATGACATGGCCTGAGACTGAGCAGATGAACGCAAAGCTGATGGGGGACCCAGGAGACTGAGCAAGCACTGGAGCAGTAGTCTTCGTACTGCTTCCCTCTATCCACGAACTTGGATTTCTGATATGTGGCTTCAAGAATAAGCATCAGGCCAGCTCGGGTTGGGAGATGCAAGCCGAATGTAGACTATAGATCAAACACAATGGCCACTCAATGCCTCAAGTGCAAACTACAGCACCCAAAGGAAAGAGAGAACAAAAGGGAATGCCTTGCCACAGAGGCAGGGTGGGGTGGGGGGATGGGTTGGGGTCATGGGAGGGATACTGGGATCATTGGTGGTGGAGAATGCTGGTGGAGAATGGGCACTGGTAGAGGGATCATTGTATGACTGAAACACAAGCATGAAAGTTTGAAAGTTTGTACTCCACGGTGATTCACTAATAAAAAATTAAAAAATAAAAGAATAAGCGACAGGGAGTGAGAAGTCTTAGAAATATATCCTTATGAGCCAAGCCACAGGATGCCAGACAGCAGGTTACAGTACAATCTGGCATCATGAAAAAAGAAAAGCCCAAAGATGGCTAACTGCAGCTACAGTGCTTGCCATTAGGTACCAACCAAAGCACTCAAGGAACATTAGTCCAATGGGGTCAGCAGAAGTGCTGAAGAGGATGAGCCTTTTAATGGGCTAAAGGTGATTTCACCAACTGCCAAATCAAATGAAAAACCCAATGCTCTAATTGGGATCTCTGATTCTAATATCTGGAATATAGATAATAATATCATTCCTCATTCATTCTTTCCTTTGGGGGGAGGGATTTTGAGGGGGCAGTTGTGGCAGTGCTCAGTAATTAGTCTGAGCTCCGAGCTCAGGGGTCACTCCTGACAGACTCACAGGGCCATATCAGTGCCGGGGGTCAAATCTGGGTCAGCCGTGTGCTGTTAAGGCAAGTGCCCTAACAGTTATCCTATCTTGCAGACCACTCTCTGTTCATTCTTAATATATTTGCTCCCAAATGCTAGTTTGTGAAAGTGACTCAAGAGGCAAAAAAATGAATTAACATTCTAACAATAAGATTTGGAGAAAAAGTCATAAAAACTGATGGAAAAAATCGTGGACTAAAGATCCAACAGATATTAAAAAAAAATTCCATTCACAATACTGCCTCAGAAAATCAAGTACCTTGGAATCAGCTGAATTAAAGAGGTGAAGGACCTATATAGAGAAAAACTACAAAACATTACTTAAGAAATAAAAGAGGACACTAGGAAATGGAGACACATCCCCTGCTCATGGATCAGGAGGATTAACATCATCAAAATGGCAATACTCCCCAAAGTATTGTACAGATTCAATGCAGTTCCTATCAGGATACCCATGATATTTTTCAAAGATATAGACAAAACAGCCCTGAAATTCATATGAAGTAATAAACCCCCCAAAATAGCCAAAGCTATCCTTGGGAAAAGGAAGATGGGTGGCATCATCTTTCCCAATCCCAAACAGTATTACAAAGCAGTAGTAATTAAAACAGCATGGTATTGACATAGAAACAGACCCACAGACCAATGGAATAGAGTTGAATATTCTGACACAGCCTCTCAAGTATACGATCACTAAATCTTTGATAAAGGAGCAAGAAATGTGAAGTGGAGCAAGGAAAGCCTCTTCACCAAGTGGTGCTGAGAAAACAGGACAGCTACCTGCAAAAGAATGAACTCAGACCTCTACTGCCAAATAAAAAAGTGAGATCAAAATGTACTAAAGACCTCAATATCAGACCTGAATCCATAAGGTACATGGAGAAAAATGTAGGCAGAACCCTCCATGATATTGAAGCTAAAGGCATCTTCAAGGATGAAACATCACTGACCAAGCAAGTTCAAACAAATATAAACAAATGAGACTACATTAAACTAAGAAGTCTGCATCTCAATAGAAACAGTGACTCAAATACAGAAAGTTCATGGAATGGGAAAAATATTTACCCAATACCCATCAAGCAGGGCTTAATATCCAGGATATACAAGACACTGGTAAAACTTTACAAGAAAAAATCCTCCAACCCCACCAAAAAATGGGGAGAAGAAATGAACAGAAAATTCCTCAAAAAAAGAAATTCAAATGTCCAAAAGGTGCATGAAAAAAGGCTCTACAGCACTACATCAGGGAGATGCAAATCCAAACAACAATAAGGTATCATCTTACACCACAGAAACTGGCACACATCAATAAGAACAAGAAAAACCAGTGTTGGCATTGATGCGGGGAGAAAGAGACTCTCATTCATTGTTGGTGGGAATGCTGACTGGTCCAGACTTTTTGAAAAACAATATGGACATTCCTCCAAAAACTAGAAATTGAGGTCCCATATGACTCAGCAATATCGCTCTTGGGAATACATCCTGGAGATGCAAAAAAAAAAAAACCAATAGAAATGACATCTGCACTTCTATGTTTATTGCAGCACTGTCCACAATAGCCGAAATCTGGAAAAAGCCTGAGTTCCCGAAAACAGATAACTGGTTAAAGAAACTTTGGACATCTACATAATGGAACTTTATGCAGTTGTTAGAAGAGATGAAATCATGAAATTTGCATTTAAGTGGACGGACATGGAGAGTATCATGCTAAGTGAATTAATCAGAAAGAGAGGGATAGACATAGAATGACTGCACTCATTTGTGGAATACAAAGCAGCATAAAATGAGACTAACACCTAAGAACAGTAGAGATAAGGACCACGAGGATCACACCGTGGTTTGAAAGCTGTCCCCACGTGCTAGGGGAAAAGGCAGCTGGGTTGGAGAAGGGACCATTAAGTAAATGATGTTTGGAGGGATCACTCAGGATGGGAGATGTGTGCTGAAAGTAGACTAAGGACCAAAATGATGACTTTTTAGTATCTGTAATGCAAACCATAATGCCCCAAATTAGAGAGAGTGTAAGAAGGAAAGTACCTGCCTTAAAGGCAGGGAGTTTGATGGGGTGGGGGTGACTGAAGGGGCACTGGGAACAATGGTGGTGGAAAATGTGCACTGGTGGAGGGATGGTAGTTCGATCATTGTATGACTGAAACGTAATCATGAAAGTTTGTAACTGTATCTCACAGTCATCCAATATAAATAAACAAATACATAAATAAGTTAAATTATTCCAAAATGAAAAAAAAAGATAAAACAGACAAAATTTATATATACTTTCTTTTTCTTTTTTTTGGTCACACCCAGTGATGCACAGTGACTACTCCTGGCTCATGCACTCAGGAATTACTCTTGGCAGTGCTCCGAGCACCATATGGGATGCTGGGAATTGAACCAGGATCGGCCACGTGCAAGGCTAAAGCTCTATCTGCTGTGTTATTGCTCCAGCCCCCATTTATACTTTTTTAAACATTTGCAAACTCTGTCAACTTATTATTGGCATCTTAACATATAAGTATATAAATAAAGAATTCTCAATGCTGCCTTATTGGTGAAGCCTTCAGGGTCGGGGGAATGAGACCCATTGTAATTACTGGTTTTGGCATATTGAATACACAATGGATAGCTTGCGAGGCTGTGCCGTGTGGGCAGAATACTCTTGGTAGCTTGCCAGGCTTTCCGAGAGGAATAGAGGCTTTTGGGGCGACCTCTAATAGTCCTTGTAGGTGTTACCATATTTGAACCCTAGCAAATATGGTACAGCAATTTCGGAAGATGGGTATTTAGTGTCTTATAACGTGTCACACGACCACAAAGCGGCCGCGCAGGTCCGGAAAACATCCTGGAGTGTGGCGGCGGCTGAGTAGTGGAGGTAGTGTTCAATATGAAGCATTGAGAAGGATGAGAAAGGAGAGGCCGATAAAATCTCAAGACCGAACTAGGCTGCCACAACGAAGGAATACAAAAATGATCATCTGTACTTTCAATGCACGTACGCTAGCATCAGATGCATCCATCGAGGACCTGATGGTGCAAGTGCGAAAGATCAAGATCATTGGTCTCACCGAGACAAGAAGGCACCAATCTCATCATGCCGTTTTCTACACTGGAGAAGAATTGTTCCTCGGAACATGTGATAAAAGAGGTGTCGGAGGCGTCGGTGTCCTTGTCAACACAAACTTGGCCATGAGCATTGATTCATTCGAATGCCTAACAACCCGAATCAGACGTTTACATTTGAATAGATGTGGCTCACTGCCAGCAGTTTCTATCTTCATTGTCTATGCACCAACATCTTATTATGATGAAGAAGAAATTGAGAAATTCTACATGGAGCTGGAGAAGTTCTATAAAGAAGACCACACCTTATACAAGATCATTGTGGGTGATTTTAATGCCAAGATAGGACCGAGAAGATAGGCCGAAGAACTCCACATCAGGACCCATGGCCTAGAATGGAACGAACAGGGTGAGAGACTGTCTGAGTTCATCATG
Organism: Sorex fumeus; assembly: GCF_029834395.1. Taxonomy (NCBI): domain Eukaryota; kingdom Metazoa; phylum Chordata; class Mammalia; order Eulipotyphla; family Soricidae; genus Sorex; species Sorex fumeus. Next base: position 44,968,800 of record NW_026606129.1, read on the forward strand.
TTGACCAAGACCATCCATGGTAACTCACAGTTCCAGAAGGCCGAATCTAAACATTGGACATGGGAGTCTCCCAGTGGATGATTCCACAATGAAATAGACCACATCATATTCAATCGACGGTTTTGCCTGACTGATGTCGCTGTTGTCCCAAAATTCCAAATGGGATCGGACCACCATCTCCTTCGTGCAAAATTCTACTTCACAGAGTGGGGAGAAAGGGCTGCAGAGTTTAAAAAGAGAACTCCCGGAACAACCACCAACTGGGAGCTCTTTGGCACTATTGCTGCAACATGGGAAGATGCCATTGTTGACAACATTGACGAGGAATACAATCAACTGGTTCAGAACCTCCATGATTGTGCGAGGAACGCCGAGAGAGATAGCCACAAAAAAAACGCCTTTCTTTGAAAACTCTTGAGCTTATTTGCCAATGTGGTTTGGCGCATGCCTCAGGCAACCGCAAGCGAACGTCCGAGCTCACAAAGCAGTGCAGAGATGCGATCAAGGAAGACCTCAAAGAGAGAAGGGCAGAAATGCTGGTAGATGCGGCAGAAGCCGGGAAAAGTATTCCTAACGCCCACCTGTCCTTCGCCAACTACAAGAACAAGACGACTGCCCTCCAACGTCCTGATGGATCCATCACATCTTCCAGAACGGCAATGGAGAAGATTATCCATGACTTCTACTCAAATCTCTTCAATAGCCATGTCCACCTGCCCACATACCAAATTCCACAGGATGGATATGTCGTTCCCAATGATCTCCCTTCTGAAATCCGACACGCCATTTTGTCAGTAAAGAAATGAACAGCACCCAGCCCAGACAAGGTCAGACCTGAACACCTGAAGAATCTGCCGTCGGTACACATCAATACGCTGGCTCGGCTTTTCACATGCTACCTGTCTGAATGCAAGTTTCCATCCCAATGGAAAAACAGCGGGACTGTACTACTGTACAAGAAGGGAGTCATCCATGACATTGGCAACTATCACCCGATCTGCCTATTGTCTGTCATCTACAAGTTGTTCACTCAAGTCATCCTATATAGGATTGGCAGAACACTAGATGAAGGACAACCATGCGAGCAAGCCGGGTTCCGCAAAGGATTCAGCACCACCGACCATATCCACACGATAACCAAGCTCTTTGAGGTTTCTCGGGAGTTCAAGATGCAGCTCTGTCTAACGTTCATTGATTTAAAGAAGGCCTTTGATTCTGTTGAGACAGAAGCGGTCATTGAAGCCCTAGCCAATCAGGGCATTCAAGCCCAATACATCAGGATCCTCTGTGAGCTGTATTGCGGATTCACTACCAGGATCTCACCATTCTACAAAGAAGTGATCGTTGATGTCAAGAGAGGGGTTCGGCAGGGTGATACCATTTCACCGAAACTCTTCAGTGCCACCCTCGAAAACATCATGCGATGACTGGAATGGGAAGGAATGGGAGTGAAGATAGATGGTCAGCAACTACACCACCTCCGCTTCGCTGATGACATTGTTTTAATAACACCAAACATTAGCCAAGTGGGCACAAATGCTGACCAACTTTGATCTTGAGTGTGGAAAGGTCGGACTACAGCTGAATCTTATGAAGACAATGTTTATGAGAAACAGCCTCGTTCCTGATGCCTCATTCGCTCTCAATGGAACGACCTTCTCCAAATGCAACAGCTTTGTGTACCTAGATCGAGAGGTCAACATGACAAATGACCTGGCACCCGAGCTTCGCAGGAGGTAGAGAGCAGCTTGGAACACCTTCAAGAGCGTCGAAGAAATAGTTAAGAAGACGAAGAACCTCCGGCTCCTGGCACATCTCTTTGATTCCACTGTTCTTCCTGCATTAACATATGCCTCAGAGACCTGGGCCCTATGTAAACAGGATGAGAATGCTATTCAGGTCTCCCAAAGAGGAATTGAAAGAGCTATGCTTGGAATATCACGTTTCACTCAAATGAGAGAAAGAATCCGGAGTTCCAACCTCCGTCGACGATCAAGAATCAGGGACGCTGTCTCGTTTGCCAAGGCATCAAAAATCAGATGGGCTGATCACGTAATGAGATTTAGAGACGACCGCTGGACTAGAGCTGTTACCGACTGGATTCCACGGGATGTCAAAAGACAGCGTGGCCGTCCACCTACCAGATGGTCAGACTTCTTCATCAAGATCATGAACGATCAGTTTGAGGCTCTTCGTGTTCCTAGAGCGAACAGACGCCATTGGGCTACACTAGCATGCGACAGGGACAAATGGAGACATTATTGGCATCCGCTCGAGCAAATCGACGATTAACGGAGATTAAAGAACCTGCTCTGGCAGGTTCTTTGCCTTCAGCGAGATAAAACTCTTTGTCCTCATGAGTCAAGTGATCAAGTGAAATAAAGAATTAACCTGAAGCTTCCCTTTGGTCCTCCTCCCACACCTACCTGCTCTCCTACAAAATCAAGCATCAACAAAATCAATAAAACCAGGGTAAGTACTTTTGCCCCAAGGCACTATCTCTCTCTCTCTCTTCTCGTTCTTTCTCTCTGTTTATTTACCAGAATTTATGGTCACAGGACAAGGTCAACTGGGCTGGCCTTTCATCTGATTTTATTTAAATGTGCACAAAACTCCATTGGCAGAGACTAGTGCTCAGACTGTAAGAACACAGCCTTGGTGTTCTGGACTCCAGTGCTGGGAGCCCTGCTGGTGGCTGTGTTTGGGTACTTGTGCCTTTTGCAGCTTCTCCGGCAATGCAGTCCCCAGGAGCCCCCTCTGGACAAAGGCCCTGTACCCTGGCTGGGCCATGCCATGGCTTATCGGAACAATATGTTTGAATTCCTGAAGCACATGTGGGCCAAACATGGGGACGTGTTCACGTTGCAGCTGGGGGGCCAATACTTCACCTTTGTCATGGATCCCTTTTCCTTCGGCCCCATCTTCAAGGGAGAACGGAAAAATCTAAACTTCATCGCATTTGCCAAAAAACTGGCGCTATAGGTATTTGGATATCAGTCAGTGGAGGGAGATTTCCAAATGATGCACTATAGCAGCGTCAAGCATCTCAAGGGGGTCAGCTTGGAGGAGCTCAACGAAGTTATGCTGGACAAACTCTCCCTTTTTATCCTGGAGCCCCTGGGCCAGAATCCAGACTCTAGTTGGCACGAGGATGACCTCTTTGACTTCTGCTACAAGGTGTTGTTCAAAGCTGGCTACCTGAGCCTGTTTGGCTACACCAAAGACAAGAAACAGGACCAGCTCCAGGAGGAAGAGATCTTTAAGGAGTTCCTCAAGTTTGACCGCATGGTCCCCAGGTTTGTTTACTCTCTGTTATGGCCCCAGGAGTGGCGGGAGATCCGCCGGCTCCAGCATTTCTTCCACAAGACACTCTCTGTACAGCACAACCTGGAGAAAAATGGTTCCAGTATCTGGATATTGGACATACTTCAGGGATCATGATGTCATAGCAGACATGCAGGACAAATTCAACTTCATGATGCTCTGGGCCTCTCAGGGGAACACGGGGCCTAGCTCATTCTGGACACTCTTGTTCCTCCTGAAGGACCCAGAGGCTTTCCAGGCTGTGAGGAAAGAGGCCATCCAGGCTCTGCGGGAGGCCAGACAGGATGGTAAGCCAAGCTTTGACAAGGTGGTCAGCATCCTGCAGCACACCCCTGTGCTGGACAGCGTGATGGAAGAGTCCCTGCGGCTGGGTATTGCTCCCACCCTCTACAGGCTAGTTGAAGAGGACTATACTCTCAAGATGGCCTGTGGGCAGGAGTTCCTGATCCGCAAGGGAGACATACTCACCCTCTTCCCTTACCTCTCTGTGCACATGGACCCTGAGATCCACCCTGAGCCAGGTACCTTCAAGTATGATCGTTTCCTCAATCCCAACGGCACCCGCAAAACAGACTTCTACAAGGACGGCAAGAAGATCCACCACTACACCATGCCATGGGGTGCAGGCGTGTCCATGTGCCCTGGCAGGTTCTTTGCCCTCAGGGAGATAAAACTCTTTGTCCTCATGATGGTTGTGCATTTTGACCTGGAGCTGCTGGACCCGAATGCACCTGTGCCTCCCATAGACCCCCACCGCATGGACTTTGGAACCACCCATCCCAGTCATGATGTACGCTTCCGCTACCGGTGGCGGCCCATCCTGTAAGCTTGACCACATGGCCGAACACCTGACCTGCACGGCTCCTTTGGGGTTGCCGTGTCTCTTAACTCTCTGAAGCCCCAGACTCCCACTAACCACTGTTCATCTGGATCTCTGGGGACAGCCCCCCATCCCACCTCCTGCTGCTGGGATGGCCAAAAAAGCATTTTCCGGAAGTGCCTGGCTGCCTCTCAGGCTCAGCAACTCCATGCCACTTCACATTTCAGTTTTGCAAATGTTCGTTCCCAAATGTTCAGCCAGGCATTTGACTTTGCTAGCTTCCTCTAATTGAATTAGTCAGAAAGTACCATTTCTTGTTTTCACTGCCTTATCTTGTTTTCTAGTCCTGAGAACCTTCTAGAATCTTGGCCCTCCCATCCTCTGGCTTGAAGTGGCCTTCATCCGGATACCTTCTGCTTGGTAGGTCTCACAGATGACCTGTCATGTGTTGTTTATGTTCGGTTTTCCTAGGGCTTAGGTTTCTTATTCCGTCACTGATGGGGTCCTGTTTTCTAAGTGTGGATTAAAATGCAGAAACCTGATTTCCACTCTGCTAACTTGTCTCAAGTCATTTCTTCCTTTCTCCCCCACCCTTCCATCTGGGCCTTATTCAGCTCTCCATCATGTGCAATGGAAACAATCGGGTTCCAAACACACTGACGGTCTGGGCAAAGGTAGGAGGCTGCTGTCCTTGGGGCTGCCTTGTGGGTGGGCTCCAGCAGGAGCTGGGGCAGTGGATAGCAGGTTGTTTTTCATTTCATCCTCTCAGCCCTTTGCTTCTTAGGACACTAGAGAAGAGCCACTTTCTGGGACTAGCTTATATTCAAGAACAGTCAGAGGGAGCACACCAGGGGTGGGAGGGGGACACCTGGGAAAAAACAGAAACTTCAGCATGGGTGGTAACTGCTGAGAAGGCTCCCATGAAGCTTCTCAGTTGGAGTGAGGACAGTTTTGCTCCCAGACAGAGTCATCCTGCCTTCCTCCCCAGCCCAGCCCAGGGAACTACCCCTCTGGCCTCTAGCCTAAGAACAAGAGAAACTAGAAATTTTCCTGGGACACTGGTGGGTAGGACAGTACAGACAGGGAATAGCAGGGGAGACAGGTTCCAGGCTGGAAAGTGAAGGTGAGTGCAAAGGGCTCTGTCCAGATGGCACCTGTGAGGGGCAGCACAGGCTGGGCCTCTGACCAGTGCCAGTGTGTCGTCTTGTTACCAGTGCTGAGAGGGGGGGAGCGGCTGTACAGGACATGTATGATAGTGAGAGGGACCAGTGGGTCACCTATAGCCAGCCCTTCTCTCCTTTGGGCAGTTTCAGGGCATTTCTTATCTCCCTGTTTTCTCGAACACATATTCACACCCAGACCACTTGAGAAAACAACATAGAAAACCCAAAGGTGTTTTTACATGCCCAGACCACATGGCCACAGCAACACCCCACCCACAGAGCTCATGACCTCTGCACAACCCGCACAGCAGCACAAACACATGCTGTGGACATCACTCACGCTGTCGGGGCTGGTAACAGGGAGCTCTTTGCTGAGCAACCACGACCCTGTTGACTGTTCAAGTTGTATCTTACATAGGCAGGACTGAGGACCTGTGTCAGGTACAATTTCAGGAACTCCAAAATGCAACTCTACGTGGCCCCCCAACTCATCCACTACCACCCCCACCACACACTCACACATCCTGCAGTGGGCATCTTTAATGCCAGAGCTTCATTTCCCAGGGGTTCAAGGGAACTCCTGAGATTAGGAAGACTTTGGCCTTGGTAGGGGTAGGGGTGGGGAGTGAGAAGGCACAGAGACAAGAGATACTAAGAGGATTTCAGGAAACTTCAGGGACTGCCCTGATGCTGGTGAATGCTGTGACTCGACTCTCTGATGCTCTGGAGGAGGAGAGAGAGAGTGGAAAAAACACTGACCACCTGCATGATTCTCTACCCACTCAGCCAGTCACTAAACTCTTATAAAATATGTGGGGCCGGAGAGATAGTACAGTTGGTAGGTCACATGGATGACTTATATTTGATCCCTGATACCCCATATAGTCCTCCAAACACTGCTAGGGGTAATCCTTGAGCACAGAGCCAGGAGTAATCCCTGAGAACTGCTGGGTGTACAAAAAAAAAACCAAAAAACAAAAAAAATTAAAACAACATAAAATACATGAATTGGGAGTGTGTCTCAGTAGGAGCACACATGCCTTGTGTATGTGAGACCCTGATCAACACTGCTTTAGAAACACACCACACATCCCTAAGTGAACACCTACCTCATTGGCTACACTCACTGAAGCACGGGGATGTAGGGTTTCACATGGCAAGACCCAACTCTCCTGGGGCTTCCATGCACCCAGTGTGGGTTCTCCCACCCTCCATCCCACCCACCAAAGTTTCCATCCACATGCTGCTGTCTGCCATATTCTGTGCTTGATTGAGCAGGACTGACAGACCAGTCCTGTCAGTCAGGAAGTGAGACCAGGGCAGATTTTTGCTAAGTGATTCTGTGAGGTGAGGGAACAGAGATGTCAGAGTGAGCTCTGGCCCAGAGTTCCCCGTGGCAGGGCTTTATAGCTGCCCTGTCAGTGCACCAGGGAGGAGGACTGAGCCCTGCATGCATCAGCACCCACCTCCTCAAGACAGAGCCTCCCATCAGGATTCCTTAGACTTCATAACAAAACACTCCTACTTCACAGAGGAAAGGATTTTATTAAGTTGTGTAGCTGTCAAGTTCAGGATTGGAAGGAGCTTCGTTCTTCCTAGATTCTGGAATCTAACCTGGTGCCCAGACCTGACTCATTCGCTGGGCCATGACGGCAACATGTGAAGTTCAGGCTATCGAAGGAACAGCTCAGGTCTCATAGTCTCTTAGCTTTGGTTTCATGACTTTGTTCAAGCAGACTCCCACTCAGCCTGGAGCACGTGCTCATGCTGAAATGTAGCACTGTCCTCAGAAACACAGTCCAGAAATGACCCAAGTGCCCTGCTCTATCCAACCTCCGCCCAAAGCAGGGGGCAAAATGACCAATGAATGGTTATCCAGAGCAAGTGGGGCTCCTTCACAAGACAAAGGTAAGTGGGTGTCTAAAAAAATAAAAGGGTACCCACCAGGAAGCTGCCAACACAATGTTGGGAGGTGGGTGGAAGTGTGCAGAGAGAATCTAAGGCACCGGAACCCAGGGAATGAAAGGGAAGTGGAAGATGGAAAAAGATACATAATGAGAATACATCCTATGCTGAGAGTAGATAAAGGACCAAACATGATAACCTCTCAGTATCTGTACTGCAAACCATAATGCCCAAATGGAGAGAGAGAGAGAGAGAGAGAGAGAGAGAGAGAGAGAGAGAGAGAGAGAGAGAGAGAATGAGGAAAATTGTCTGCCATGGAAGCAGGGGGAGGGTTGCAAAGGGGGGGGTGTATACTGGGGAAATTGGTGGTGGAGAATGCACTGGTCAAGGGATGGGTGTTCGATCATTGTATGACTGAAACTCAAACATGAAAGTTTTGTAATTGTATCTCACGGTGATTCAATTTAAAAAAGAAATAAAATAGGGGTGCTGTGTAGATATGCACTTACATATGCATAGGTTACATTGGAAAGACGTAAAATTGCTGCTTCAGAATCAGACTCAGGGGTAAGAGAATGATTGTTCTATTGTTTAGAGTTTTTCAGTCTCTGATCCCTTGCTCCCTGCTATCTTTGTTCTTCATGTATTTACCTCAATGTAAAAAAAAAAAAAACCCTTCTCTTTATTGCAATGCCATGAACAATTAGACCATAAAAGTCACCAGTCACACTTCTTTGAGTGTGTTAAATATATGGTGTAATATTCCCAAAACTTTACCAAGTTTTTCATGAATCATATTCCTATTTTATCTAATTTTGTGGCTTACATGCATTCAAATATGACATCTGTAAGACTGCGAGTATGAATCCAACTATTACTAAATCCAGTCTCAGGAGCAGTGTATTAGATTTTAGAATCTAGAATCAGTTTTCCTGAGTCTTTACTCATTGGCCTCCTCTTCTTTCTCACAGGAATTATTCTTTTTTTCCCCTGGCTTTTTTGGGTCATACCCAGTGATGCTCAAGGCTCTGCACTCAGGAATTACTTCTGGTGATGCTCAGGCGACCATATGGGATACTGAGAATTGAACCCAGGTAGTTCGTGTACAAGGCAAATGCCCTATCTGCTGAACTATTGCTCTAGCCAGAATTATTCTTGACAGGGTATTCAAAGAAGAAAACCCAGCAGTTAGAACTGTTCCCTCTACCCCTCCAATCTTTACCTGTTGCAAGTGCCTAGCAGCTGTGGTTTTGATGCTGAATGTGGAAAGCACAAAGGTGAGAATGCTGAAAAGATTCAAGCCAGCCAATCAACAAAAAATGAGAGAGAGAGAGAGAGAGAAGAAGAGCCACAGGGTGAAATGTGGCACATTTGATCCCTATTTCTACCAGCCCCTCTTCTTTTTTATTTGTTTGTTTGTTTATTTATTTATTTAGAATACCCATCCCTCCACCATTGACTATTTCCCACCACCATAGATCCCAGTATCCCCCCCACCCCCATTCCCCCCATCCCACCCTGCCTCTGTGGCAGAACATTCCCTTTTGTTCTCTCTCCTATTGGGTGTTGTGGTTTGTAAAAGAGCTAAGCCTGATTTTCAGGGAGAAATGTTGGATGATTTACTTTCCATTGATCACTTTGTATATAAGGAGATGTCGCGCAGCCGCGTAAGTGGCCACGCAGTTTGGAGTAAAAGTCCTGGTTCCCACATGCCCGAGCTATGCTTGTAGAGGCTCATGGTCACTGGGGTTCCATCTGGAGGAGGCGGGATGCGGCACCTACCCCATCTGGGACTTCCCGGTGATCTCGGCTTTGTTTGGAACCTGGAGCATTCTCCGGGAGCTGGAGCCTCCCAGCGGCCTTTCTTCTGTTGCTGTGTGCTGTAAAGATGGCACTGGGGGGGGGGGGGGGCGGGTTGTGGGCGTGACTTCCAGAATCAGAGGTTACCTGGGAACCGGGGCAGTCCCGGCAGTTTGGAGTAAAAGTTCTGGTTCCCGCATGCCCGAGCTATGCTTGTAGAGGCTCATGGTCACCGGGGTTCCATCTGGAGAAGGCGGGATGTGGCACCTACCCCATCTGGGACTTCCCGGTGATCTCATGTCCCTCTTCTTTTTACTCAGGTTTGATTGTGCAGGAACAGAAGGATAAAACCTTGCTCTTTCCCACCACAGAATTCTTCCTGGAGCTCTTGCAGAAAGCATGCAGCATGCAGTTCCAGGTGGGGTATGGTGAAGGATGGACTTGGATTTAATTCAGTCCCTTGTGCAAACCCAGGGAAAATTATAAAGGGTTCAGTTTTGATATTTCTTTTTTTTAATAATGTAGGAGTACTGCTATTTATTCAGCCATTGATTAAGCTGATTGAATTGGGCATAAACTCCACATTATTTTTTAAAAATTTTTTAAATTTAAATCCATGACATTGGCAACTATCGCCCGATCTGCCTATTGTCTGTCATCTACAAGTTGTTCACTCGAGTCATCCTAAATAGGATTGGCAGAACACTAGATGAAGGACAACCATGCGAGCAAGCCGGGTTCCGCAAAGGATTCAGCACCATCGACCATATCCACACGATAACCAAGCTCATTGAGGTTTCTTGGGAGTTCAAGATGCTGCTCTGTTTAACGTTCATTGATTTAAAGAAGGCCTTTGATTCTGTTGAGACGGAAGCGGTCATTGAAGTCCTAGCCAATCAGGGCATTCAAGCCCAATACATCAGGATCCTCCGTGAGCTGTATTGCGGATTCACTACCAGGATCTCACCATTCTACAAAGAAGTGATCGTTGATGTCAAGAGAGGGGTGAGGCAGGGTGATACCATTTCACCGAAACTCTTCAGTGCCACCCTCGAGAACATCACGCGACGACTGGAATGGGAAGGAATGGGAGTGAAGATAGATGGTCGGCAACTACACCACCTCCGCTTTGCTGATGACATTGTTTTAATAACACCAAACATCAGTCAAGCGGCACAAATGCTGGCTGACTTTGACCGTGAGTGTGGAAAGGTAGGACTACAGCTGAATCTTACGAAGACAATGTTTATGAGAAACAGCCTCGTTCCTGACGCCCCATTCGCTCTCAACGGAATGACCATCTCCGAATGCAACAGCTATGTGTACCTAGGTCGAGAGGTCAACATGACAAATGACCTGGCACCCGAGCTGCGCAGGAGGAAGAGAGCGGCTTGGAACGCCTTCAAGAACGTCGAAGAAATAGCTAAGAGGAGGAAGAACCTCCGGCTCCTGGCACATCTCTTTGATTCCACTGTTCTTCCTGCATTAACATATGCCTCAGAGACCTGGGCCCTATGTAAACAAGATGAGAACGCTATTCAGGTCTCCCAAAGAAGAATAGAAAGAGCTATGCTTGGAATATCACGTTTCACTCAAATGAGAGAAAGAATCCGGAGTTCTGACATCCGTCGACGATCAAGAATCAGGGACGCTGTCTCATTTGCCAAGGTGTCGAAAATCAGATGGGCTGGTCACGTAATGAGATTTAAAGATGACCGCTGGACTAGAGTTGTTACCGACTGGATTCCACGGGATGTCAAAAGACCGCGTGGCCGCCCACCTACCAGATGGTCAGACTTCTTCGTGAAGATCATGAACGATCGGTTTGAGGCCCTTCATGTTCCTGGAGCGAACAGATGCCATTAGGCTACACTAGCACGCGACAGGGACAAATGGAGACGTTACTGGTGTCCGCTCGAGCAAACCGACGACTAACGGGAAGTTAAGTGATTAAGTGAGTTCATAATGTTTGATTACACTCAATATTCAAACGCTCCACCACCATTACACCTTCCCTCAACCAAATTTGGGATGTTTCCATCCCAAACCCCAGTCCCTGTCACAAAACACAACCAAAGTAATACATTTTGTATTGTCTGTTATGAAGAACTGCTGAATATGCTTACAAAAAAGTTTTCATATAGGAAACAGCGTGAAGATTGTTCTATTTTGGCAGGAGCCATTAAGACATTCTATAAGATATCACTAATATGTTGTTAAAGTTTGGGTGGTGTGAGCTTTAGTATACATATCTGAAAATATGCATATATGCATATATATATTTCTCTCTATGATTTGTTGCCTACTATCTGAACCCCATCAAATGTTTATTCATATGTGAGGCTCTGCCCAAGCGAGTGGGGAGTGGCATTGAGCATGGCAACATTTGGGTTGTGGAAGTCTTTGGCTGCTGGGTCCCTTGGAGCAGGGAGGGCTCTCACATGCCCCCCTCTAGGGCGCCCCATGTGAAGCAGCCTGGCACGGAGTCCAGTGGCATGGTTATGGGGGTCTCATTTTATGCTCCCTTTAGGGTGAAGCAGCAATGTGATCTGGATGGTGGCTGATGGATGACAGGATTATCTGGCGCAGGCAGGAGGTGGCTTATGGGCGTGACCCCTGGGTCACTGGAGGATGGGGGAAGCGGGCAGAGGATCTCCACTCCTGGTCCTGTTGAGCCCAGAGTCCAAGGTCACAAAGTTCCACATTGCCTGGGTTCCATAGGACTCCATTCATGCATGAGGCTCAGCCTGAGCACATGGGGAGTAGCCCTGAGCGTGGCACAGGTTCCTGCCTACCTCTGCGCTACAGGCCCTAACTGCATATTTTGATCTCTTTTGAGGTTTATGGGTCTCTGAAATAAGGGCAATAAATGAGCTTATATAGCTGAGCTGGAGGTGGTTTGTGGGTGTGTCTCCCACATACCTAACTTTTGGCCATTTAATTTCTTGGTAAACTTGGCCCCAAGTTGTTGGGGTCTGGCCAAAGGCACAGCAGCAATTTTGAGGTATCTGAAGTCTGAAGACACCATCAGGAGGCTGATGCACTCGCCCCACAGGTACAGGATGACCTGCTGGTGGCATCATACCCCCAGTTTTGACATTTTTTAGATGAAAAAAAGTTTCCCCAAAGTCCGAGTCAGAGATACAGATAGGACAGACAGCCAGACACACAACACAAACAGCACTTCAGTTTGGCCACAGGACCGTCATACACTCTGGCAGTGGCAGAAGGGGTTTTGAGGGACTTTTTGGTGAAAAGTTGGTTGGGATCTGTTCAGTGTTTCTAGCTCTGCCCATGAATAGCAATGTAGTACCTTTGCTGAGCACAAGGGGGAGTTGGTCTCAATTGAAGGAAAATGAAGGAAATTTGGAGCAGCAGCAGAGGAAGAATGGAATGAAGAGAGGTAAATTCCATTTAATTGAGTCATATGTTAGTGTCCTGGACGCGTTCTTCATTTCTGGGTCAATTATTTCCTGAACCTGGAAGTGGTGTGGAACCAGTAGGCTGCACTGGAGACTTAATACAAACTTAACCCAGTCCCTTGGAAGAGAGCATTTCTGGGAAAATGAAAAGATGGGATTTCTCCAGAGAAGAAGAGGAATCCTTGGATGACATTGGAGAAAAAAAGGAAAAGGGGATGAGGGAGCTTGGTGGATAAATAAGGAGTAAGTAAATGAAGTGGTCGGGAGTTGAAAAATGAAGCTGAAAAGTTATGGGGTGAGGTGGACAAGTAAGACATCACTGGAACATTGCAGAGGGCAGGAGCTGTCACAAGAATGAGCCCTGGAGGGGTAGTGGCTGACCAGAGAGCAAGACCAGAGAGCACCAGGTATGGCAAGTGGGACTCTGCTGATCTGTCCACGTGAAGGTGAGTGTCCTCCACAGCTCCACCAAGGCAGGCATCCTAGTGCCCAGTTCTTGCTCTTCTCGGGTGCCCACAGAACTTCCGTTCTTCCTACCACCCTAAGCTTCAGATATTGAGGTTGGTGGTATACCTATGGCCTAGTAGACAAAGTGTGGCAGTGATAGAGGGCTGATGTGAACTTGTATTTTGGGCGTGCTTTCTTGTTTTAGCCCCCCCCCCCATGTATTCAGAAAAATTAGCTTCAGGCATTTTTTAGAAAATTCACTAATTTTTGAGACCCAGTGACTTCTCTCAAAACTTCTCTTTTAATTGTAAGCATTTGTAAGATGATTTTATTGGAGACAGGACTTGACCATTTACTAATCTGCAGGCCCTGTTGTTAATCAAGCTCTTTCATGATTTGTTAGAATAATAATCATCATAAAAACAAAAGTTGGTATTCATGCTATCTTAGCCAGAATCATTGATGGGGGCGTCTATATTGGTCGACCAACTATCTGAAATCCAATCTCCGGTTTGAGGTGCAGATGTTCTGGGCAAATCTTCTCCGGCTCCAGTATGTCTCTGCATATCTCAGGTGGCACCTCCCCTCGGATAGTTGAACTGGACATACTCAAGGTTGGGTATTTTATGTTGTTGTCAAATGTGAATATAAACAAGGCAACATGATAAACTTAAACAAAGAGGAGAGGCCAATCTGACACAGCCCCGCAGGTCTAGTCTGGCGCGCACACCACCACAAAGGGCAGCGGGATGCGGTGCAGAGTTCCCAGAGCATCAGCGTAGTGGTGCCCGAGCGACTATGGGCATGAGAGATGGGGACAGGGTGGAGACAGGTAATAAACCTTGGTCCAGCCACAAGATCCTTCTTTCCCCCTCCATGGTTTTCTCATTGTCCCTCACACCCCTGAGAATCTTGCCCTTTCCTCTACGTGAGTTTACCCTGGGGCCATGTGACTGTCTGCTAACCTCTCCTCCTGCTCACCTCACCACCTAAGCACTTCTGTCCTGAAGTGAGGTCACACTGCCACCCTCCATGGGCAGCCTGAGGACCAACTTGGGCAAAAAAATCTCTTGCTAAGAAGCCTTTTCCAGTGCGACGATTTGAGTGGCAAGTTTAAAGGACATTTCCTAGCTCACGACGCAGCAGCACTGCTGAACCTTGGTTCTGCTCCAACTAGTTCAAATCCCCAACAACCAAAATGGTTAGTGTCCCCTACCCCAGAGTGTCAGGGTCCACTACTCCAACCTCCTCAGCATCACCACCCATTCAGATCATGAACCCCTCTCCCTGCCCCTTGCAAACAGTTCTTGCCTCCTAATAGTCCCACATCCAGGCTTTACCCCCTGTGGTATCCTCTGATCACTGACCTCAGAATATTGAGAATGAGGTCACTCATTCTTTATGTTTGATTTTCTGGGGAATAACCTGTCCTTGATTTCCTTCAGAAGCCCCCTACTTCTCTGAAGGCTGTAAAATATTCAGTGAGGGGAAGGTTGGGTTGCTCTGCATTTTCAAGAACAGAAAGAGACCTCAAACTCCTCATAGGAGAACTGTGTGGCACATGATTTCTCCTTTTTAAATGGGCTCCCAGGAACTGATGTTTTTGTAAGATCTGGACAAACTCTTTTCTCTAAGCTCAAATCCCTAGTAACTCAAACCCCACACTCACAATACAGCAGATGAAAACTCAGTTATTAGAAAGAATTTACTGGGGAGAGTCAAGGAGTTAATTTGGGCCTGATTGTGCATTTCATTGCTTGGACACGCCCTGAGTAGAGTGATAAGGGGCTGGTGGTTCTGCACATCTTGCTGCCCACAGGTGATGTTTAGATGGGACACAGGTTCTCTGTGAGACATGGCAAGGGGAGGCAGTGAGGTTCTCAGGCTTGCTGCCCGCAGGAGACCCCAAGAAGGATTCTGAGCTGTGAGGACCTGGCGGTGGCCTAAGGGATGCCATGCTGTGGACAGTGCTGGGGTGTCCTGGGATGCCCCCTGCATGTCCAGTTCCTGCATGTTCCCTGTAGCTTTGTTAAGTGAAGGTGACCTGGGATCAAGTTCCAAGAAATGGGGGTCAGGTTTTATTGGTGTAAGATCACTGAGTAGGAGCATTGCACTTGGAATCTGCCATAGCCGGCATCTCTCTGGTTCCTGCTCTCCATCCAGTGCTGGAGTTTTAAGCCTGGCACTGAAGAGCTGGGGTTTGGGGGGTTGAGAATGAATGACATCAGGTGTCCATTGACACTCCTTAGACTATACTAACTCGAGGGTCTCCATGGAAACTGCCTGTACGTTATCAACCAGATTAGGAATTCTTCTGTGATGTGGCTATGAATACGGCCACTGGGAAAATAGATGTGAACTGTGAATGTGTTCCCTAAAGATCAGGGCCATGGTCAGCTGTCTTAAATCAATTCGTTTCCTTTGGTGAGAAAACTCAAAGGAAGATGAGAAGATTCAGGATGAAAACTGAAACTTTCTTGTGAATACCTTGCATAGGTGGATTCTTAAATACTATCGGAGAAAGGATGGCCGTCATCGCTGGGTCACCAAGTTAAAGTAAAAGCCAAAAGAAAAGAAAGTTTTATGGAATCACCAATAGTTAAGGGATCACTTGTTGGAACAACCAGACATATGCATCATTCTAAAAGATGCTGTTCCTATGAGCATGGCAAGCAATGCCCAATGACAGTAATACTAGCAAAGCTCCCCCATCACAGGTCACCCTAATAGATAGTAGAACAGTGAAAATATTTGAAATATTGCAAGAATTACCAGTGTTTGACATAGAAACATGATGTCAGCACATGTTATTGGAAACCAGTACCAATGGACTCACCCCACATAGAGTTGCCATAGAATGTCAACTAGAGGAGACAATGCAGCATCTGTTAAGGCCCAGGAATGGAGCACAGCATAATACAACGTTGTTAATTTAAACTATTTTTTACTGTACTGCATTATACATTAAACTTGTTCAGACTTATTGCTTGTTTGCTCAGAAACCTGCAGACCAAAAGATAAAAATATATCATAAAGACACACCATCACACACAGGAATTATGACTCTTTGGTTGGGGCCAATTGGGGCAATTGAGCCCAGTGGAGTTCAGGGCTTACTCTTGGCTTTGTGCTTGGGGATCACTCTTCGTGGTGCTTCAGGGACCACAAGAATTGGGTGGGATTTAGCTGAAATCTGCCACGTGCAGGGAAAGTGTCTGATACCCTGTAAAATCTTTCTGGCCCTTAAGAATTGATTTTCAGATCAGAGGAATAATGCACTGACCTCATAGTAAGATTTGAGGGAGGTCCATTTCACACAGCATGTGAACACCCAGTTATGCTTATGAATCACACGAGGATCAGTGGTTTAATAATTTTATTAGGCCTTTCCAAGACTAACTTTCTATTGTATATTTTATTTATGTTTTATTAATATTAGGACTTATTCTAGGTTCTGTGCTCAGGGATCACTCCTAGTAGAACTCAGAGGAATAAATGTTATCAGAAATCACTCCCAGCTTGGCAGCTCATTTATTATAATATTTTTTTCCCTTTCACCCTTTGTATTACTTTTTTGTGGTGGGGCCATACACCTTACTATGTTCAGGAAACCATATGGAGTGCTGGGGAACCAAACCTAGGTTGGTTACATGCAAGACAAACAAGCTTATACTGTGCTATCACTTCAGCCTTGCTTTTTTTGCACTTGGGCTGGTGCTTATCTTTTTATAACATCTTAAGGGTTTTTTAAAAAAATATGTGAATTTATAAAGTAATTTCTCCTATGTACACTGCTTTATCTGTATCTTCAAACTTTATTATAGTTGTATCTTAAAATTCCTCATCTCAGCATACCTGCTGCCAATTTCTCATGAAAATTTGCAGTAAGTATGCTGATGGATATTAGCTAGACTTATTGGGACTATTTAACAATATTATCAATGTTAAATAAAATGTTGCACACCTGAAATAAATATATTGCATGTCAATTATACCTCAATAAGAAAGTGGAATGATTTATGAACTCAGAGGTTACACTATATACTGGACAGCTTAATCATTTCAACCTCTGTTTATTCAAAAATGCGTATTTAGATCTGTGCCAAACATCATGATGTATGGATCTGTGAATAATTATGGTCATGATATATTGTGCAGGGAAACTCACAAGAAGAGAGCCACGTATGGTGGAAGTGCAAGACTCTGATGAGAAATACAGTTGCATGAATCCAATGTTGACCAACTAGCAGTGAAAAGGAATGGGGTGGGGTTTGCCAGATCAAAGCCTATGTCGAGGTTCTTGAAGCAGAACCTGTAAGTGAGGCACTAAAGTCAAGGATGTCACCTAGACACAGATATTTTTGGGGGGTGTTTAAGATATTGTGGATCTAATGTAATTACCTCCCTGTTTATGTTTTAGTTCTCTCCATCCTGCCAGGACATTCTGTAGTGGCTAAGAAAATTCCCATTATTGAACAGTTGCCATGTGGACTACTGGCCACAAGGTGATGCTATTTACTTCTTTATCCCCTCATTTTATATATTCTTGGGAGAGGGTGGCTTCCTAAATGGAGTTCAGGGAAACTGGGGGGCCTTACTGGTGATTCTCAGTCAACTCAGGCAGCAAGTCAAATGCATGAAATCAAGGATGGGGTGCTCGGTGGGTCTCCAGGGTGTGTGGGGACCAACCATGGTCAGCTGCATGCAAGACATTTGCCTTAACTCGTGTACTCTCTCTAGTAGTACCAAACTCTCCTTACTTATGATATTTCTCTTATACTTTTCATTCTGGGACTAGCCCAGAGGAACTAAATCTTACCTAAGTGCCCTGAAACTGAGGTGATTTCCTACTTTCATTCTTTCTGAGAGAATTTCTGTATGTCAACTGGTGAGAGTTATTTCGGATATCCATTCCTGTGAGTCCTCAGAAGTAATCTGGGGTCTTGAATGAACTGAACAGTGTCTCCAGCCCTTGACAAAGGTGATTGCCCTCAGGAAGCATGTTGTGGCTCTTCGTTGATTCTCTAGATTGCTGCGTGGATACTGGAAGGGGTTGTCAGAGCCTGCATTGGAGGGAAGGCTCTGCGAGCAAGGCCAGGAAGAAATGGAGAGCTACCACCTAATGAGCCCCTCTCAGATATAAGGCCTTTTCCAGTGCCTATTCAAACTTTCTAATAAACTTCATGGGGTAGGTTTTCTCATTTTAGAGGCAAGGAACATGATACTGGTTGTCTTAATCTGTCCACCCCAAAGTGGGGAGGCTCCATTTCAAACCCAGACCTTGATTATCTTCATGGTGCCACATTCTCTTTCTTCATCTGTGAGATGTGCAAGATGAAGTCCCCTCCCTGTAACTCCCTTTGTAATATGTTAGAGGTCAAAGCATGAGGTACCTTCCTTGAGGGACAATGTGACTCAACATAACAAAAAAGAAGGCTTAATTATTTTGACTTATCTTATTATTATTATTATTTCTATTTTAATTCACGGGCCACATCCAGCCTTGCTCAGGGGTTATTCCTGGCTTTGTGCTTGTGGGTCACTTCTCTTCTCTTCAAGGGATCGAACCAGGGTCACTGTATGCGAGGCAAGCACCTAAACCCCTCTCTCTTCAGTCCCTTGGCTTAGTCAATGCCAGGTAGAAGGACACCTACAACTGCATTATGGAGGGGAATAAACACAACAGAGTACACAGGTCATGATGCAGAAAATACCTTGAGGTCCAGCATCTTAGAGAAGGAGACATGCAAGTAGGTATATGGACAGAAGTCCATACTCAGTATGGGATGTGATAGGTAAACACTTATAAGTTGAAAGATTTTTATTGTTCTTTTCTTCCCCCAAAGATGCCAATGCTCATGAAAATTCCAAGAGGGAATATATATGTATATGTGTGAATGTATACATACATTTATATATAAATACACATATAAATGTGTATATATATGTGCATATATATACATATATACGCGCATATATATTACTGTATAATTTCCTCAATAGCTCTTGGAGACTGAGTAAAATTATATTTCCTGATTCAGAGGTTATAACTTAAATATTCTGTGTGTAATCAAAAGGGGAAATTTGGAAATAGATGCATTGATTCTTGCAATCTACACGAATACTTACACGTTCTACAGTATTTCAAGTGATGCATCTAATTATGGCAACAAAAGCTATTGCCCCTTGCAAGTAGGAGAAAAATGGAGTTTCAAATAATCTTCTTGATATCTATTAAAATCTCTATAAAAGTAAGCCAGAAGCAGAAGAAGAGATACAAGATGACTTCACTTCTCTGTGGTACATAGAAAACCAAATCAAGGGTATGGGAAATATCAGTCGATAATAAACCTTGGAGACTAGAAATTGGATTCGAGAGTGCTAAGTTGAGGGGTGGGCGGTGAATGGATTGCTGGGAGGCAGAACAGAAACATAAGGGTAAGGTATTGAGCACACGGGTGGTGCTAAGGGAAGTAACTGTACCAGAGCTATAACTGTCAGTTGTCAGTTAACAAACAATGGTGCAGGGGTAGGAGGGAGGGAAGGCTGGACCTCAGTGGACTTAGGAATGGGAAGGAGGCTCATGGGCAGTGGCGTGGGCAGATCTTTGTGCATCACCATCAGAAACTTGAACACTATTGTAACTCTGTCACCTAAACTATAATAAGTACTTAAAAAAAATCAGAAACAGAAGAGTCTTTATATCTTAACCAAATACAAACTAGATTTTGCTCATTGAGCCCAAAGTCTAACAGAGAGTGAAAATATAAATCTATCAAATTTTTGCTCATTCTATAAATGTCTTTCTTACTACAGGAAAAGAGAATATTTTTTTTCTGTTAATTTATCCATATATTTTGTATACAGAAAGAATTGCTTAAAATGGGTGTTGTTTGCTTACCTGTGGTGTGGAGGTTTTATAAGGAAAGTCTTGGGTCACTTCTCAGTTTTCTCAAAGCCTGAAGAAGCCCTTTATGCTCTTTGAAGAGGCCACAGGAGCCCAGAGCAGAGGGAGCCACACCTGAGCCCTCTGTGTAGCACTGCAGCACTGTCCTCCTGTTGTTCATCGATTTGCTAGAGTAGGCGCCAGTAATGTAGCCATTGTGAGTCCTGTTACTGTTTTTGGTATATCGAATACACCACGGGTAGCTTGCCAGGCTATGCCATGCGGTGGGCTACTCTCCGTAGCTTGCCGGCCTCTCCGAGAGGGACGAGCCCTCTGTGTGGGCTACAGGAAAGACTCAGAGCAAAACAAATTGACTACGAGACAATTTCAGAACTCCAAAGGTATCACCAGAAAGAGTGTGGCATGGTCCTCTGAGTCCCCACTGGGAAATGGCCCTGAGCAGTACTGGGTGTGATCCTCAAGTAAAAACTAACAACACGAAACAACCCCACCAGTATAGCTTCTAAGTTGATTAACCAGAAAAAAAAATAGGTAAAATCAAAGCAGGTTGGGAAGGGGTAAGCTCAGAGTTCAGTGGCCAAGGTATCCATCCCTGGCCTCATGAGGTGAGTGTGAGTTGAACCTGGGATCTCTGCTGGCTGGTTCCAGCTGCAGGGAGGCCAGGTGTGTGGGAGCACTGCCACTGAAGAGTACCCTTCACCAAGAGCATGCGAATGAGCCCTGAGTACTGTGACCAGGATATGTGTTAGTGCCAATCTGAAAGAGAGTGAGCACGTGTGCAAGCATCACCCCTACCAAGGAGTGAAGTCCGGGGCATACCACAGTCCAGTGTGTGAGCCCCACAACCTGGCATGTGACCCCAGCAAGCACCCCCAGTCAGGTGTGAATGGGACCCCATCATTACACTGTCCCTGAAGGAAGGGAGGGGGAACATCTGAGAGAAATGTATCATTTATTTTATTTTATTTTAGGGTTTAATTGGCCTCTCCTTTCTCATCCTTCTCAATGCTGCCATATTGGTGAAGCCTTCAGGGTCAGGGGAATGAGACCCATTGTAATTACTGGTTTTGGCATATCGAATACACAATGGATAGCTTGCAAGGCTCTGCCGTGCAGGCGGAATACTCTTGGTAGCTTGCCAGGCTCTCCGAGAGGGATAGAGGCTTTTGGAGCGGCCTCTAATCGCCCTTGTAGGTGTTCCCATGGCTAAAACCATATTTGAACCTTATCATATTCCCAGAGTGAACAGATGCCAGTGGGCTACACTAGCATGTGACAGGGACAAATGGAGATGTTACTGGCGCCTGCTCGAGCAAATCGACGACTAACAGAAAGTTAAGTGATTAAATGATTAAGTGATCAAATATGGTACAGCAATTATGGAAGATGGCAGCATTGAGAAGGATGAGAAAGGAGAGGCCGATAAAATCTCAAGGCTAAACTAGGCTGCCACAACGAAGAAAGACAAAAATGATCGTCTGTACTTTCAATGCACGTACACTAGCATCAGATGCATCCATCGAGAACCTGATGGTATAAGCGCGAAAGATCAAGTACAACATCATTGGTCTGACCGAGACAAGAAGGCACCAATCTCATCACGCCGTTTTCTACACTGGAGAATTGTTTCTCGGAACATGCGATAAAAGAGGTGTCGGAGGCATCGGTGTCCTTGTCAACACAAACTTGGCCATGAGCATTGATTCATTCTAATGCAACCCGAATCGAACGTTTACATTTGAATAGATGTGGCTCACTGCCAGCAGTTTCTATCTTCATTGTCTACACACCAACATCTAATTATGATAAAGGAGAAATTGAGAAGTTCTACACGGAGCTGGAGAAGTTCTATAAAGAAGATCACACCTTCTACAAGATCATTATGGGTGATTTTAATGCCAAGATAGGACCGAGAAGATCAGCTGAAGAACTTCACATCGGGACCCATGGCCTAGAATGGAACAAACAGGGTGAGAGACTGTCTGAGTTCATCATGTTGACCAAGACCATCCATGGTAACTCACAGTTCCAGAAGGCCGAATCTAAATGTTGGACATGAGAGTCTCCCGGTGGATGATTCCACAACGAAATAGACCACATCATATTCAATCTACAGTTTTGCCTGACTGATGTCGCTGTTTTCCCAAAATTCCAAACGGGATAGGACCACCGTCTCCTTCGTGCAAAATTCTACTTCACAGAGCGGGGAGAAAGGGCTGCAGAGTTTAAAAAGAGAACTCCCAGAACGACCACCAACTGGGAGCTTTTTGGCACTATTGCTGCAACATGGCAAAATGCCATTGTTGACACCATTGACGAGGAATACGATTGACTGGTTCAGCACCTCCATGATTGTGAGAGGGACACCAAGAGAGAGATAGCCACAAAAAAAGTCTGTCGTCTTCAAAAACTCTTGAGCTTATTCACCAATGTGGTTTGGCGCATGCCTCAGGCAACCGCAAGTGAATGTCCGAGCTCTCAAAGCAGTGCAGAAATGCGATCAAGGAAGACCTTAAAGAGAGAAGAGCAGAAATGCTGGTAGATGCAACAGAAGCTGGGAAAAGCATTCGTAACACCCATCTATCCTTCGCCAACTACAAGACCAAGATGACTGCCCTCCGACGTCCTGATGGATCTATCACATCTTCCAGAATGGCAATGGAGAAGATTATCCATGACTTCTACTCAAATCTCTTCGATAGCCATGTCCACCTGCCCACATATCAAATTCTGCAGGATGGATATGTCGTTCCCAATGTTCTCCCTTCCGAAATCTGACATGCCATTTCATCAGTAAAGAAATGAACAGCACCCGGCCCAGACAAGGTCAGACCTGAACACCTGAAGAACTTGCCATCAGTACTCATCAATACGCTGGCTCAGCTCTTCACACGCTACCTGTCTGAATGCAAGGTTCCGTCCCAACGGAAAACCAGCAGGACTGTACTACTGTACAAGAAGGGAGACATCCATGACATTGGCAACTATCGCCCGATTTGCCTATTGTCTGTCCTCTACAAGTTGTTCACTCGAGTCATCCTGAATAGGATTGGCAGAACACTAGATGAAGGACAACCATGCAAGCAAGCCGGGTTCCACAAAGGATTCAGCACCATCAACCATATCCACACGATAACCAAACTCATTGAGGTTTCTTGGGTATTCAAAATGCCGCTCTGTCTAGCGTCATTGATTTAAAGAAGGCCTTTGATTCTGTTGAGACAGAAGCGGTCATTGAAGCCCTAGCCAATCAGGGCATTCAAACTCAATACATCAGGATCCTCCATGAGCTGTATTACGGATTCACTACCAGAATCTCACCATTCTACAAAGAAGTAATCATTGATGTCAAGAGAGGGGTGCGGCAGGGTGATACCATTTCACCGAAACTCTTCAGTGCCACCCTCGAGAACATCATGTGATGACTGGAAAGGGAGGGAATGGGAGTGAAGATAGATGGTCAGAAACTACACCACCTCCGCTTTGCTGATGACATTGTTTTAATAACACCAAACATTAGCAAAGTGACACAAATGCTGGCCGACTTTGACCGTGAGTGTGGAAAGATCGGACTACAGCTGAATCTTATGAAGACAATGTTTATGAGAAACAGCCTCGTTCCTTATGCCCCATTCGCTCTCAATGGAACGACCATCTCTGAATGCAACAGCTATGTGTACCTAGGTTGAGAGGTCAACATGACAAATGACCTGGCACCTGAGCTGTGCAGGAGGAAGAGAGTGGCTTGGAACGCCTTCAAAAGCTTTGAAGAAATAGCTAAGAGGGCAAAGAACCTCCGGCTCCTGGCACATCTCTTTGATTCCACTGTTCTTCCTGCATTAACATATGCCTCAGAGACCTGGGCCCTATGTAAACAGGATGAGAACGCTATTCGGGTCTCCCAAAGAGGAATTGAAAGAGCTATGCTTGGAATACCACGTTTCACTCAAATGAGAGAAAGAATCCAGAATTCCGACTTCCGTCGACGATCAAGAATCAGGGACGCTGTCTCGTTTGCCAAGGCATCAAAAATCAGATGGGCTGGTCATGTAATGAGATTTAAAGACGATCGCTGGACTAGAGCTGTTACCGACTGGATTCCACGGGATGTCAAAAGACCGTGTGGCCGCCCACCTACCAGGTGGTCAGACTTCTTCATCAAGATCATGAATGATCGGTTTGAGGCTCTTCGTGTTCCTAGAACGAACTGATGCCATTGGGCTACACTAGCACACACTCACTTCTCTCCCTCTCTCTTCCTCCACCCCCATCTCTCTCTGTGTCTCTGTCTCTTTATTGTTCCTCATCTACTCCAGCACTGTTCACTTCAGATCCCACTACCCCTACTGGTAGGGACAAATGGAGATGTTACTGGTGCCCGCTCAAGCAAATCAACGATTAATGGGAAGTCGAGTGATCAAGTGATTTTAGGGTTTTGGGCTATGCGCAAGGCTTACTCCTGGCTCTGTGCTTAGGGATCACTCCTGGCAGGGCTCCGGGAACCAAATGGGGATGTTGGGAATTGAACCTGCCTGCGAAAAAAGCGCCCTATCTGCTGTATTACTGCTCTGGCCTGGATGTGTAATTTAAGCACAGTTGTGAGGAAGGGAGTGCAGGTGAGAAGAGACATGCAGGTAGTGAGAAAAATCCTAGCACATCAGTCTGAGGACCAGTAGGAGTAGTGGGATCTGAAGTGAACAGTGTTGGGAGTAGATGAGGAACAATAAAGAGACAGAGACACAGAGAGAGATGGGGGTGGAGGAAGGGAGAGGTAGAGAAGTGCATGCATTAGGAAAGCTACAAGGACCCAAATGTGGACCAGTTTGGAGGCTCTAGGGACATTACTGAGGGTAAGGTAAGGCCTCTGGAGGTGAATCAAAGGAGGAAATACCCCTGATTTATGTTTCTTCTTATGTAAGCTTTTTCAAAAGTAATTTTATTAATGTAAGATGGACTCAGTTCTGCTCCATTACTGACTAAGGTTTGAATTTTATGATTTAACACAAACATTTCCTTATTTTTGCAGGCTATCGAATGTAGCCTGCCCACAGGGCAGAGTCTGCAAACTCCCCGTGGCGTACCAAATATGCCAAATAGCCTTGAATATAATCTCAGGGCTAAGATGAAAGAGACGTTACTGGGGCCTGCTCGAGGCAATCGATGAATGATGAAATGAAAAAATTTCCTTATTTACTTTGATTTCTGGGCTGGAGCGATAGCACAGTGGGTAGGGCATTTGCCTTGCACGCAGCCGACCTGGGTTTGATTCCTTCACCCCTCTTGGAGAGATCGGCAAGCTACCGAGAGTATCTCGCCCGCATGGCAAAGCCTGGCAAGTTACCTGTGACATATCTAATATGCCAAAAACAGTAACAAGAAGTCTCACAATTTGTTGTGAGATGTTACTGGTATCTGCTTGAGCAAATCGATGAACAATGGGAGGACAGTGCTACAGTGCCACTTTGATTTCTAATGAAGGCTCTCAGGAACTCTGCTCATCATGGTCACATAGAGACAGAAAGGACACATGTTTTTCAGTCACTGTTTTCATGACTTATGACTCCCACCCAGAAGTGAGTTCATACTTACAGCCTCCTGACAAGAGCAAGTAATTTGACTATCCCAACTTCATATGATATGGAGAAACTCATCCCAGCCTTTGTCTGGAAAATGGGGAGTGTTATGTTGGCAAACAGTTCGAGTAATTTTTATAATTCAGCTTCTTAGAAATATAGCCTTGCAAATCTGTATTTCAAATGAGAATCCTGCACAATCAAGAGCTCCACTAGTATGTATATGTGTTGTGCATGTGTGTGTGTGTGTGTATTGTGTGTGTGTATGTGGAGGGAGATGGAATTTAAGACTTTCCTGTTATCATAGAAGCAAAGAGTGGTGAAATCCAAAATATAAATCTCTCTGAAACCAAGTTGGCTCAGAAGTTGAAACAGAAACTTGCCTTGCTTTCTTCATGTACTCCTGGATTCAGCCTGATTTAGAGCTCATGTAGCAGGTCTTGTTAACAGAGACGGTTCTGCAGGAAGGCCTGTCCACACCCTCAAGCCTTAGCTCAGGCAAATCCTCTGAGGTGGAAGAGAAGAAGGTAGAAGTTCTACCTCAAGGCACCTTCTGTATTTCTTCTATTTCTTTTCCTTTCTTTTTAAAAATCACACTAGATAGCCTACCATTGAAACTGTCAGTGGTTTTCAAAACAAGTCATCCAGTGTGGAGGAGGGTGTGGAAAGAAAACATTTTTCTTTCTAGCCTGTTCTGTTAGTGATACTTTATATTTCCGCTCTTAAAACCTCACCCTTTCAAAATCTCTTGGTTGTGGTTTGAAAAGTTTTAAAGTAGAAAGACAATAAAACGGCTCACTGAAGGACCTTGTAAATATGTCCTGCATTTATTGGAGGATGCAATCACCCATTTGTTTCTATGGTGAAAGACCAACCACGTTGGAGGCTGCTGGTATGTGTAGATAATGAGGCCTGCAATCTGGGACTGTGTCAGGTAGCTTTTAATTGAAATTTAATACATAAAGTGAAAGGAACATCCTGAGAGTTACCTATAAATGTTCATCTGGTATCAGTAGCTAGGAGTCACTAAACTCTGGAAGTACCACAAGAGCTCGTTCTATTTCCTTCCAAGTCATGATCTCTCCCAGGGAAGGCCTTCACCTCACTTCTCACAGAAGAAATGAGGAAGGTTTCTGGGAGAAGATCCCTTACACAGAGTCATGGGCAGATGTATTTTTGTGGCTGACCACCTCCCCTCCCCTTCTGTCTGAAAGTGGTTGCAATTTACAAATTCTCACAACTACAAAATACTTCAAGGGCTGGAGCGATAGCACAGCGGGTAGGGCGTCTGCCTTACAAGCAGCCAACATGGCCGACCTGAGTTCGATTCCTCTGCCCCTCTCGGAGAGCCCGGCAAGCTACCGAGAGTATTCGATATGCCAAACACAGTAACAACAAAGTCTCCAATGGAGACGTTACTGGGCCCGCTCGAGCAAATCGACGATCAACGGGAGGGCCTTTACCTTTACCTTTACAAAATACTTCACTGGGTGAATATATCAGAATTGACTTCTCCTCTCTGCTCTGCAGAAGTGTTTGGGTTGGTTCCTGGTTGTGACTATTGCACTAACACTGTCTGGCCATTCTTCTTAGGTGGCTCTGGGGCTGGTGCCGGCATTTCTGGGAGTGGATTTGCTGGGTCACACACGGCCTGTTTTTTCATTTGGTGGCACAGTTCTGTGGAGAAGGCTGTGGTCAGAGAAGTGTGTGAATACATCCAAGAAAATGTGAGCTGCTGGCTAGGGTGGTAAGGTTTCCGGCATCAGTGCAAGTGGGAACTTGCCAGGAGAGGACATTGATTGCTCAAGTCCAGCTCCTGTGAAGATCTGGTGAGTTCCCTGCAGATCCCTGGTGGATGGTTGGGAGCTCAATTTTATCTGTTCGCTCTGTTGAGTTGTTCCAGGAGTATTCAGTGTCCTGGTCAGTTGTTCATCTATAAACAGAGTCACTCTACTCACCACTTGGGCTTCTCCTTTACTGAGCCTGAGCATGGAGCATAGCACTGTAGAACTGTCCTCCTGTTGTTCATCAATTTGCTCGAGCGAATAAGTCACGGGTAACTTGCCAGGCTTTGCTGTGTGGCGAGATACTATTGGTAGCTTGCTGGGTTCTCCGAGAGGGCGGAGGAATTAAACTCTGGTCGGCTGGGTCAGCCACCTGCAAGGCAAACACCCTACCTGCTGTGCTATCGTGGTGAGCGAAATGGCATTGAGCTAGGAAGGTGGGCTTCAGCACAGAGGGGTGTGTGCTGAGATATTTTGTTACCTTCCCTAGGCTAGTCCTGGGCCAGATCCTGGAGTTGCTCATAGCAAGTGACTTCCCGGAGACCTCGGGGCAGGGGCTTGGTCCTCTCTGAAGACAAAGTTCCATCCAGTACACCCGAGGGAAATTGGGCAGTTGCTTCCTGTCCCAAGAATCTCGGTGCATGTCAGCATGAAAGACTGGTGTGCTGCCCATCTGTTTACCTGGGCCTGTTTTTCTCTAATGTGACCAGGAGCATCGCTGCTTCTTACATGCTTCCAGTGTCTCCCTCTTCCTCTGGAGCAAATTGATGTTGGTTTGCTAAAGGATTTACTCTCTGGTCTCTGGAATGTTCCCTTAAACTCCCTATTCCTTGGTTGCCTCATTTGTGAAATGGGGATGATAAATTTCTCTCTTCAGACTGTGATGATGAAATGAAACAACCCATGGAGAACCATCTACAATGTAGTAAGAGTTGAAAAAAATACTTTCTCTTCCGGTTCTTTTCCTCTCCTGTTTCCCAGTGATAATTTAAGGAGACCATCTGGATCTTTTTTTTTTTAAGCATCATCCAGGGGGGAGGAGAGAAAATGAGCAGGTAAGGTACCTTGCACATGGCTGACTTGGGTTTGATCCTTGACATCTTGTTTGGTCCCCCAGGCACTGCCAGGAGTGATCCCTGAGCACAGCACCAATGCGCCCCACCCCCCAAATATCCTAAGTATTACCCATGACCCCCTCAGAGCTTTCTGCTGTAGGGGGTTGAGGAAGATGCCATAATCTGTCCATTTAACTTCGATTTTTGTTAGTGTCAATATTTCACCCTGGTTTGCAGCTTCTCAGCGTGTCTCCAGCCCCATCTCCCGGCCAGAAGCTCTTAAGAATCACTGCATCTGGGGCATGGGATGAGTGGAGTCTGGGGTTCATCCAGTATCTGCCAAAAGTTGTTCCATACTTAGGAACACGGGCCTCACAGCTACAAACACCGGACCCGATTCTCATTCCAACGTGCTTTTTTCAGACCTCTGGGTACCACCCACTCACCGCAACCGGCTATAGGTAACCCAGGCACTGTCCATGCATCTGTAAGCCAAGGAGGGGGTCGATTTATAAATCACTTCAGCGGCTGTAACGCCGGTCCATTCTCAAGGAGAAAAAATTTCACTGTTCATGACCGTAAGTGGTCAAAGGATCCTGGTTCTGTATATTCTGCCCAAACCGCTCTTGGCACGGCGCCCACACAAGGCTCGGAGGCGCCAGTAAAGAAGACTCGCAGAGGAGCGGGGTACCTCAGGGTTGCCCTGATCTCCCTGCCCACCCTGCAGACAGCCGAGGTCCCCGCAGAGCCCACAGACTGCGGCGCTGGAGCCCCGGGCCCCACACTGCAGGGCGAGGTGCTGGCGGCGTTTCCCGGGCTCGAGTCCCGGCCGGCGGGCGGCTGTTGGCGCGGGTTCCCTGCGAGCACCTGGACCCCAGCCCCGAGCCAGCAGCCTCGGTCAGGGCTTTTATTGTGAAAGGAGCCCCACCCCCCGCCCTTCGCTTTCGGGGCCGGGCTCGGCCAACTCTGCAAACGTCCCGGGACCCCCGCGGCGCGCAGCTCGCGCACTCGCGGAGCCTCGCGGCGGTTCGTGGACCCCCGGGGAGCGTGTGCCCCGGGAAACTCACCCTCGGGGGCGCCCGGGCGAGCCACTAGGAGCTGGAGAAGTCCCCCGATTG
Organism: Sorex fumeus; assembly: GCF_029834395.1. NCBI lineage: Eukaryota > Metazoa > Chordata > Mammalia > Eulipotyphla > Soricidae > Sorex > Sorex fumeus. The sequence goes on from NW_026606129.1 coordinate 44,998,118, forward strand.
ACCGTGGGGGACATGGTAGGGATCTGCTGAGGGTAGCGCGCGGGGCGGCGGGGGCTGGGGGCACCCGGCAGGTGGGCAGGAGCCTGCACGGCCTCCCCGTGAAACGCCGGATGGGGGTCTGGGGCAGGGAGGGCTCTCTCCTTTCTACACCCAGGATGGGGCTGGGGGTGTATGGCAATGGGTTTTGTTGCTTTGCCTGGGAGGATCGTAATAACGGGGTGGTGTTTCAGATGTCTGGTCCCCTGACTGAGCTGTAATCCACTTTGGGGGCTGTTCCAATCTTATCCCTTCCGCCCGGCAGGGAGAGGAGATTCCAGGACGCACCGTGGGCAGCTCTGATAAGCGAGACGCCTTAGACGTCTCGTTTTCCCTCTGATACATGCATATGAATTTTGTATCTTCTTCCATCATCTAGTTCTGTTTTTGTTTTAAATGAACTTAATTTTTTTTTATTTGGGGAGGAAAGGCATACCCTAGCAGTGCCTGGGAGACTGCTCCCGTCTCATTGCTCAGAGATCACTCCCAGCAATACTTTGGGGACCAAGTGGTCCTAGGGGACTAAACGGAATTCCGGCAGGGAAGGCATGTGCTCCAGCCCTTTGAGCCGTCTCCCCAGCTCAACTCAGTCATATTATAGTATTTGAAAAGGTATCTTACATTGGTTGCCTTAGAATTAAAGCAGCCCTGGAAACATCTCAATGCCCTGGTCCCTGGGCCACCACCTACCCCTCTCCCGCTCCTACCACCTCCAGAACCTTAGGGTAGGTGTGAGAGGACTGGAGTGTGGGGGCAATGCATCTTGTGGAGAAGGTCATTATCCCACTGATAAAACCCAGGATAAAAAAAAGCCAGAAGCAGCAAGGAAGGAGTCTTGGATGGCGCCTGCAGGAAGTTGCTGACACATTTTATGTGTGTGTGTGTGTGTGTGTGTGTGTGTGAGAGAGAGAGAGAGAGAGAGAGTGAGTTTGAGTCACTAGGACGAGTGTTAAGTTGCTTTCCTTTCCTTGCACACAGATAACCTGGCTTCTATTCCCAGCAGCATGTACAGTCCCTTGAGCCCCACCAGGGGGGAGGGATCCTTGAGTGGAAGCCTAGCATAAGCCCTGAACCCCAGTGTGGCCTAATCCTCCCATAAATAGCTTCGTTAACATGGAAATGCAAACACCCCCAAGTTATTTGAATGTGATCGCTTGCTTTACCCAGTCATTCCTTAAGAATATCCTGATGCTGATCCAAAGTGGATCTTGTGGGATACCCTGGCTTAAAAATTTGAAGCAAAAAGTGTGGACTTCTTCCAAGTCTTTCACAAAAGCAAAAAATGAGCCGCAGGACCTGAAGGAGCATTTTGGATCGTCCTGAGGGGTCCATGGGTCTCTGTCAGGGTTGGGTGCGTCTGTATCTCAAGCTAAGAGTGGGACTCTTGTAACTTTCTTTACAGTTAGAGGTGCGCCAAGGACTCTGAAGTTGGATGATAAATATCAGTAGAAGAAATTTTGACCATTAGGGCCAGTTTTAGAAAATTCTCCCTGATTCTTAAAAAGCAAAACAAAACAAAGCAAACAAACAAAGGAAAGCCCAAAATCAACTTCCTGAATGAATGCATTTATGTACAATGGTCTTATTGCCAGCTTCGACAGATAACCCTGTTGTGTTGATATCAAACACGCAGTTTTGTGATGCGGCTGTTTTTCTTCCCTTTTTATTAAAGCCCACTCCCATGCCTGCATATGGGAAGATTCTTTATAGCCATCCCTTGCATGGACATCTTTCTGCTCATGGACTCTAGGTCATTTCTAGTTTGGGTCTGTTTATGGTGGCAGGTGGCCAGCTTCTGATTGGCCATGGAAATGGGGATCTGAGAACCCCACTAAGTGGCAATCAGACAAACTCAGGAGAACAAATTGCTTCCACTTTACTGCAATACCCTCAAGGGCTCAGGATAAGGGCCTGGGGGGAGAATTTTTTCCAAACCTCTTCATTTTGTGCTGTTGGGGCACGTTATTGTAGGAAGAAGAGAGTCCCAAGAAAAGGGGGTAAGGTGGCTGTTCTCCGAGAAAATCCAGGAGCTAAAATCCCTGGAGACAGAATCTCCATTTATAGAGAAGAGCCACTGGGCCCTGGGCTGAGCTCAGGTCTCCCACTTCTCTGGCTCTTTTCCTGAGTTTTAACGTCATATTCATGTCTGTGCCATATGTGGTCACGGTGTGTGGCTGTGAGAAAGCACTCCAATGCTCTGAGTTGGTTGCTCTGGCTGAGAGAGCCTGTAGGTCCCTGGGCTCAGCTGGCAAAGAGGTAGGAGCCAGAACTGGAAATCAGGACAAGCAACTTTCAGGAAACTGGGAAACTGGATCCCCCTTCCCTCCCTCTCTCTTTCTCTCTCCCTCCCTCCCCTCTCCATCTCTCCCCACCCCCCAAGAGACCAGCTGCCCCCACAAGGACCAGTTCTGCTGCCTCTTCGAGCCCAGCTTTGTCTAGTGCTGGGTGGTTTTTAAACCCACAGGCGCTATCATCCATCTGAGCAAGGATCAGTTACAAAGTTGTCGGAGTGGGGTTCAGGACTCACAAAGAACTGAGCCTCACAGCTATTCAGGAGCCAGTGAGAACAACAAACTTCCCTTAGGTCCCCTAAGCACTAACCACCCTTTAGAACAGGTGGTTAGCTGCCCAGTCCGAGGGTCTCATTGGGGGGGGGGGGGCGGAGAGGAATCTAAGGGGGTGGAGACAATCTCTCTGAGCCTGATTATCTGAGTGAACTGGGGGCACTTTGGCTCAGATCAGTTTTTCATGTGACTACTGATATCTTTCCAACTGGGGATTTAGGGCGGGTGTGTAATCCTGCTGTTTAGATACAGGCCTGTTTGAAGGACCACTTGGTCTGAGAGTAAGAATAGAGAGATGGTTTGTGGGTGTCCCCCACACCCCCCATCCCCAGCTGCTATTCTCTGTGTGGAACACCTCCAATCCCCCACATACACTATATATAGTCTCAGCAGTGGTGGTCTGGGGTCTGGCCATATTATTCCTGACACCTTGGTCTGCTGACTCAGTGCAAGCCAGAGTGGCCATATGACAGCAAGGTTGAATCCAGGGGCGAGTAGGGTTCAGAATGAAAGGGATGGGCCAGAATGATAGTACAGCAGGAGAGGCACTTACCTTGCATGCAGCTGACCCTGGATCCCTGGCATCCCATGTTGTCCCCCAAGTCCCACCAGGAGTGATCCCTGAGTACAGAGTTCAGGAGGAAGCCCTGAGCACAGCTGGGGCTGGCCCCTCCCCAAAGAATAAAAAGGGAGGAGGGCAGTGGAGAATGAGGGAGAAGTAGGCCCTAGGCGAGTCCCTGGGGTGGTTTCTTCAGTGAGCACTGTCCCCCTTGGGAGGCAAGTATCTTACTCTCTAGTGGCTTTGGAATACTTCAATGGCCTGCCCAGATGCCATGAAAGGGTAATTTACAAACTCTCTCTCTCTCTCTCTCTCTCTCTCTCTCTCTCTTTTGCTTTTTGGGTCACACCCAGCGATGGGGGGGGGGGCGGGGGGAGGGAGGATGCTAGGATATTATTCCTGGCTCTGCAATCAGGAATCACCCCTGGCAATGCTCCGGGGACCTTACGGGATACTGGGAATCGAACCCAGGTCGGCCATGTGCAAGGCAAATGCCTGATCCGCTGTGCTATTGCTCCAGCCCCCAGACTCTCTTAAGAATGGGGCCAGACACAAAAACTCAGACACCCAGGCACCCATTTCTGACAGACCTCTGCTGTGATCTCAGAGCGGGTTGGGCCAGCTCCTGCCCTAACAAAGCCTGAGCAGCTGCTCTGCTCTCACACCCTAAATCTGCTGCCTGGCCGAATTGCCCAATTAAATATTCTGGGTTTTCTGAAGCAACATCTCCAAACTCTACAACACTGACATCACAGTAGTGGCATATCAGATCAGATGGGATGTAACTTGGAGATTTACAGCAGGTAGGGTGCTTGCCTAGCATGTGGCCACCCTGGGTTCGATTCTGGCGTTCCATCTGGTTCCCTGAGTACTGCCAGAAGACCAAGGAGACTGTAGGGAATGGAGGCCCGGGGGTGAGTCTGGTGAATGGTCCTGTCTGGGTGGAAGATGGAAGAACAGCCTGCAGCTGGCCAGAGGGATAAAGGCCGTCAAGACTCAGGAAAAGAGCTGGTGCCAGGGACTTCTCTCAGGGGCCAGAGGGTTGCCAAGTTTCTTGGCCTGGTGTCTGGGTACATGGGCCTCTGTCTGCTTTTTTCTCCTTCTTTTATTCTTTTATTCTCATTTTTCTTACTGTGGCCTTTAGTCACACTTAGAAGTAATCATAACATAGAAATGTTATGTGGAACATTGTGTACAAGGGCGTGTGTAAAATGATACTCTGCTTAGTTCTATAAAATAACTTGTTTCTCAAAAACAAGTTCAAGAATATTTCAAAAAGCTAAAATTCATTTCACAAACAGTATTGTCTTGAAAAATAAAGTTGATTGTTAAAGTCTTCAGGCAAAGTGTTTGTCATTTCTTCCTTAGTCATCTTACTGGCTTTTGTCTTTCTAATGTTTAACCTAAAATTGGAGCCCGTTAAAGAGGTAAAGTGTGTTTATTAGTGGGTAAGGAATTGAAATTTGGGGAACACAGATTTAGGTCGAGACTTAAAAACATGGTTCAAGAAGAGACAAAAGTTAGGGGGTTTTACGGGAAGAAAAGAGGAAGAAAAGAGATTGAAGGCTAAAGAAAATAGTTAAGAGTCAATTAGCTTGTTTCTTTGCATGTATTTTACGTATTTTATTTGCTTCATCTAGTAAATAAAATTATTCTATGAAAAAAGAGTCAATTAGTTTGACAATTTTAAGCTATTTGTGACTGTATAAAATTAGTTCCCACTTGGTTCTGTTCTCTGGCATTCAGTGTCAGGCATCAATCATTATGATCAGGGTTTCTGTTCTGCTGACTTCAACAACTACTACACGCAAGACACAATTGCCATTTGGTCTGTTCTAGTGGCCTTTGGTCCAATCCAAACAAGACTCTGAAGTGGGCTTTTTCTACCGTGGCACTAGTGGCCTCATGTTAAAATGGTTTCACAGTTTTTGACAAATCATGCAGGGAGACAGATTTGTCAGTTGATAGACATTTGTCAGCTTTTCACTAATCATACAGGACAGAGGACAGAGATAATTACCCTGATAATGAGTATAGTCCAGCCACCCTAACCACCTTACCTGTGGTTCCCGAGATCTTGTCTGACGTACGGTGGCAGATTTCTTCCTCCAGGCCCTCACCCACTATCTAGCCCCACCAGTGGGTGGGCAGGGGCTGTGGCTTCTCTGCCTTTCCAAGCCCAGCTTTCCCACCTGTCTCAGGCTTGGGTTTCTTCTAAGTGGCTGCGGGAAGGAGCTGTGTCTCATGCTGTTTATTTGTGGGAAGATTCTGTTTGGCTTTCAAGGGTGTTTGCTTGCAATGAGCAAACAGTCTCTTCCAAAGCATCTGGAGAATTTAAATCCATCTTGGCTTGGGCAGTGGGTGCAGGTTTAGGAGCCAAGTTGGGTAGGGATTTTTTTCAGTAACGCCATCAGCCAGAATACTGGTCAAAGGTTAAAGGGCTGGGAGAGGAAAAAGGAGGAACATAAACCCCTTTGGAGCCATTGAAGTAAGTTGGTATTGAAGTAAGAGAAGAGAGTCCCAGACATGGGCCATCTCCGCAGGGCTCCTTGTTACCTCCTGGGTCCTGTCCTGGAGAAGCAGGCACTGCTCCCAGCTCATATGAGAGCCACTTGGGGTCCCGGGGGTCCTAGGCTATGCTGGGCTGGATGACAGCAGGGCTCTCTGGTAGAGTAGTGGTATTCTTGGATGGCCTGGCTGTGAGGGTGATTTTATATCCCTCTGAACACTTGTGCCTTCAGGTATGGCTCAGTGCTCCTGCCTGCCCTTCCTTCTAAGACAAACACGCTGACCTTGGTGGCTTTCCTGGCCTTGGCCCATGCTGGTCTGGCAGTGCTGTGAGGTGGCTTCCCACTATCCCAGGTTCTGGGAGAGTCTTAGGACCTTCTGGCAAGGATTACAAAAGCTTCTTTGGCTATTTTAAATGATTGGCACCAGGTTTGAGGTGGGGAAGGCAAACCTAGGTAGGGTCAGGCCTCCAGTACAGAAGGGGCAGCCATCCTGTCCGCTTGGGCTCTTCAAGGTCCAGAAGGCCCTAGATCTTCCCAATCTTTTGAACCTGGAGTTGAAGTCGGGACTTGGGAAGCCTGGATCCTCAAGAATAACCTTGCTGCTTTTCCCTCCCACCTAATCCTGGGAGATTTTCCCTTTCGGCTTTCCTCTGTGGCCTGAGAGCATTTTTTCCAAAGCTCTCACTGTCTCCCTTTCTCCTTCAGTGAGAAGCGGCTGCTTGGTTGGGGCATGGGGGGTGGGGTGGGGGTGGGGATGGGGATGGATGTGGAGAGTTGGGATGGCCCTTGGGTCTCCCTGGCCTAGTCCCACTGAGTAGACCTCCCCCTGGTGAGGGGGGCACAATGTCAGCCCCTTGAAGGCGCCTCCTCAGAGGTGGATTCCAGACCAACCTTTTTCGGGGCAGCTCCTGGGACTAGAGCACAGTCAGTTGTGGGGGTGGTGACAAAGGGCGCCCATGTTCGCTATGGTCAGTAGACACAGAGGCACCTGCTGATCAGGTCCCTGTGAGTGCCTCCCCCTCTCCATCATCCCGGTCTTGGGGGAGGAGGATGAGTCTCCTGAATCCCACTTGTGGGACACTCCCCCCCAGGAGAGGGTTTGTTGCCTCCCAGGTATGTGTGGTGCAGCCAACTCTGCCTTTTATAGATGCGGAACCTAAGCTCATCTTGTTCAGCTTGTGGCTGGGAGTGGGGTGTGGGGTGGGAAGGCAGGGCCCCATCCTATTTTGTATTGCTTTGTTTCGAAGTTTGTGCTCAGCCTTATCCCTGACTCTGTGCTCAAGGATCACTCCTGGCAGGGCTCACGGCACCATATGCAGCATCAGGGATCAAAACCAGGTTGGCTGAGTGCAGGGAAGTGCCTTAACTCCTTTGCCATCTTGTGGACCCTGGATCCCATCTTTAATGAGTGACAGGCTGCGTCTTTGTCCTGAATCTTTAAAAGTAGGGGAGAGAGTGCAAAGGGCAAGGACGCAAATAGTGGCAGAGAGCTTGTCCTCTTCCAACGCGGCCACCAGTCAGCCAGCTGGGGGAACATCTGGGAACCCGGAAAGGAGCCCTGAAGTCAAAACAGTGGGGTGTGGTGGAAGTGGGGGCCAGGCAGGATTGCCCTGAGCCAGGGAATGTCCCAATAAAGATGACTCCTGAGGTCTTGGAAACCCCTTGGGAGCCTCTTCTTGAAGTTTCCTTCTCGTTGTATCTCAGTTCATACTGCCCCCATCCCCACAACACACACACACACACACACACACACAAACACACACACACAGTCACTCCCCAAAACTCTCACCCTGGATACTAGCACCCCATGTGCCTTCACATACACTTGAACACCACAGAGAAGCCTCAGGTTGGGCTCCTAGCACGCCAGTACTCCACTCCAAAGGCGGGGGTGGGGGCTGCTTGGGAGAATGATGGGGTGAGGGGTCCAGAGCCAGGCCCAAGTTTGCCCAGGCTGGAGTGGGGCCGCAGGGTCTGCCCTGGACGCCTGAGCCAGTGGAGGTGGAGGCTGAGCTCTGGGGGCGGGGCTGGCCAGAGAATGGACCGTTTGGATGCCTGTCCTGTGTGGTGGGCAGGACACACACAGCCTCCTTCTCCAGGACAGAGGGGCTCTGTTGTCTGTCCACACAGAGGCCCAGTGTGTACCTTCTGGGGGGCCTGGATCCTGGTTCAGGGACTGGCCTCCTCGACAGCAGGAGGCTGCCGGCTGTTGCATACCGGCCACTCTCTGTAGACCGTGTGAGTCCCTCACTGAGCCGTCTCCTGCCCCCCCCCTCCCCCCAACGGCGCCCTGGAGATCATGCTGTATGTACAGAGATGCTATTGTGTTTCTTTCTTTCAGAACCTTCTCCGAGGAGGACTCCAGTTACAGCCCCCTCGCCCCCTCGGTGGGAGGGTGTGTAGACGGGTTGGCTGGGCCATGTTGCTCCATTTAGTCTCTCCAGCATAGCACTGTAGCACTGTAGCACTGTCCTTCCGTTGTTCATTGATTTGCTCGAGCAGGCACCAGTAACGTCTCCATTGTGAGACTGGTTGTTACTGTTTTTGTTACTGTTTTTGGCATATTGAATATGCCACAGGGAGCTTGCCAGGCTCTGCTATGCAGGCAGAATGCTCTTGGTAGCTTTCCAGGCTCTCCGAGAGGGATGGAGGAATCAAACCTGGGTCGGCTGCATGCAAGGCAAACTCCCTACCTGCTGTGCAACTAGTCTCTCCACCATGAGGCAGAAGAACACTCCTTGATCGTTTGTCTTTTGAAGTGGCCCAGGGTGAATAGGTTTAGACTGTGCCTATTCCTGGCCTTAGGGTTCCGAGAGTGAGTGCTAATGAGACACACTTGGGCATGCCATGAACCTTGTACCTTCCAGCCTCAGTTGCCCCATGAAGAGAACACTGCTCCCCTGGGGAGGTGGGTGTTGGTGAGGTTCCTGGGCACATACTAAATACTAAGCTAGTGGAGGCTGGCTCCACTGTCCTTAGTCTGCAGAGAGGGAGCACAGCGAGGCCCTCTGGGCTGTTTACTGGATCCTTTAATATAGGCAGGTGAGCAGGACCTGGGGAGAGCTCTTCCTGGCCCCCAGTCATCTGCCCCAGTGCCCGGGAAGTGAGGCAGAGGCTGTGCCTCATCCTAAGGATTGTCACTATTCCGTCGCCTCCCATATATGTGTTGTATTTGTTCTGTTTTACTGCTTTTGAAATGTATACAGATTTCTTTTTTTTATGTAGGAGTACTGCTATTTATTCAGCTACTGATTAGCCGATTGAATTGTGCATGAACTCCACCTTACTTTTAAAAAAATTTATAATTTTATTTATTTATTTATTTAATTTTATTTATTGAATCACCGTGAGAGCAGTTACAAAGCTTTCAGGTCTAAGTCTCGGTCATACAATGAAACAACTGTACCTTCACCAGTTCCCATTCTCCACCCCCCAACAACCCCAGTATACCCCCATCCCACACATGGGGCAGATGATTTCCACATTACTCTCTCTCTACTTTGATCACATTCAATATTTTGACACCAGACTCACCATTATTATTTGAGATTTTACCCCAACACTCAGATTTGCTGAAAAGGCAAGAGTAGACAATTTGTTTTCTACTGCTGGTTATGAATAACATATGATGTTGCATGGCTGCAATAGTGGTTGCGCAATTTTGAAATTCCGAAATTTTAACACTTAAATCTGGAGGGATTTCTGCCAAAACTTACTGGATTCCGAGATTTGCTCCTGAGTCTCTGGGATCATGACCGTTAAGCAGCTTGATCAGGAGCCAGAGACGCCGTTCTTGGGCGGTGACTTGGGGTCTTGTTGGGATGGGGAGGACAGGACCGGCTCCGCCCCCATCCCGTGAGGCCCAACAAGTTTCATCCCTGCGGGCCCAAACCTGACTGTCCAATAGCCTCTGGAGGATGACAGCCACTGAGCCGCCAGGGGGAAGCAGGTGGAGGGACAACACCCTTTCCCCCCTGGGGTGGCCCAGAGAAAGTAACCTACTGTGGGGTCCGGACACATTTCTGCCAAAAGCCACTGGGTTTTGAGATTTGTTTCTGAGTCTCTGGGATCATGGCCATGAAGCAGCTTGATCAGGAGCCAGAAAGGCCATTTGTGGGCGATGACTTGGGGTCTCGTTGGGGTGGGAAGCACAGAATCGGCTTCCCCCCATCCCGTGAGGCCCAAAATGTCTCATCACTGTGGTCCCAAACCTGACTGTCCAGTGGCCTCTGGAGGATGGTGGGCACTGGGCTGCCAGGGTGAACAGGCCAAGACACGAAACCTATTCCCACCAGGGTTGGCCCAGCACCAGTAACTTACTACAGGGACTGGACGCATTTTTGCCAAAAGCCACTGGGTTTTGAGATTTGTTTCTGAGTCTCTGGGATCATGGCCATTAAGCAGTTCAATCAGGAACCAGAGAGGCCATGCCTCCAATTATATAGTTGAACCGGAGGTGGTTTGTGGGTATGTCTCCCACATACCTAACTTTTGGCCATTTACTTATTTGGTAAACTTTGCCCCAAGTTTTTGGGGTCTGGTCAAAGGCATAGCAACGATTTTGGGGTATCTGGAAGTCTGAAGGTGCCATCAGGCTGCTGATGCACTCTCCTCACAGGTACAGATTGACCTGCTGGTGGCACTATACCCTCTGAATACAGATTTCTTGAGACATATGAGGCATTTGTAGAGAAATAATTAAGTGGCATGTCACATGACTTTTAAGGTACACATGTGTTTAAATCATTGTACATTTGTATCTGTGTGTGTGTGTGTGTGTGTGTGTGTGTGTGTGGTGTTGGCAATTTAACCCAGGGCCAAACACATGCTAGGTAAGTGCCCTAGCCCTGAGCCACATCCCAGCATTTGAAATATATCATTTGAAAATTATAAATATATATATATTTAATGATAAGTCTTTGACCAAGAAGGTAAAATCATTGGTGAAAGGGAGTCAGAAGTAGATTTTGAGGGCCTTGAGGTTGTGTTTAGGTATAATGCTCAACACCCCCAGTTCAATCTCGACACCACCCCACATTGCTGACTGTCATCTCCTGCACTGCTGAGTGCTGTCCCAGTGCAAAAACGAGTAAGACCCTGGAAATATGCATCAAGCAAACCACCTCCGACGACACAGCATGTGTGATCCCAACACTGCCACCACCACGACAACAGCACCAGATAGATTTTGAACCTTGCACTGCATGGCCCCTGGGAGAGTCTGTGCAGGGCTGCTCTGGTGGTACCTGTCAGAAGAGGTGGGCAGGCCTGCCAGAGAAGATGGTGACTGAGCTGGCAGGATAGAAGGCCAGGCTGGTTGGATGGGCATGGCCTGGGACAGTCAGGAGACAGGTGCAAGTCCAAGTCCAAGTCCAAGTCCTCCCTGCCAGGTTTTTTCTTTTCTTAAAAAAATATTTTTTAATTGAATCACCGTGAGATATAGCTACAAAGCTTTCATGATTGAGTCTCAGTCATACAGTGACTGAGCACCCATCCCTCCACCAGGTACATTTTCCACCACCAATGTCCCCAGTAACCCTCCCACCACTCCTATCTCACCCCTCCCCCTTCCTCTGTGGCAGACACCTCCTTCTACTCTTTCTCTACTTTTGGGCATTATGTTTTGCAATACAGATACTGAGTGGCCATCATGTTTGATCCTTTGTATACTTTCAGCACGCATCTCCCATCGTGAACGATCCCTCTGACCATCAGTGACTTAGTGATTCCCTTTTCCATCCCAACTGCCTTCTCCCCCAGTTCATGAGGCAGGCTTCCAACCGTGGAGCAATTTTCCTGGCCCTTGTCTCTACTGTTCTCGGGTGTTAGTTTCATATTATGTTATTTTATATTCCACAAATGAGCCTGCCAGGTTTCTTTATCAAGTACATGAGGTGTTAGGAGGCTCCTGCCAGCTATGGGTGGGTACCCTTTGGAGGTACCCCTTCAGAGCTGCCAGGGGCCACCACAGGTTCTGGAGGCTAGACTTCAGAATCCATTTCTGTGGCCCCCTTGTCCTCCACGAACCAGCATGACCCAGAATCCTTCAGTCTCTGCTTCTTTTCCCCCAGAGCTGTCCACCAGGACTTTCTGAGCTGTTGAAAACATCTCTTCCATGTAGCTCACATGGTGTCTCTGCTCGAAGGGCTGTTGAGTGCTTTCAATTTGACTAGTGCGACCAGAAAAGGCAATTCTAAACTTGTATGTGAATGGTATGTGAATGGTCTCAAGTGGTCAATGCAATAGTGTTAGAAGTGCTGATGGGGCCCAAGTAGCATACAATATTTAAAGCATCATTTTGTTTTCTGGTTTTGTTTTTCTTTTGGTTTGGGGGCCATACCTGGCTGTGTTCAGGGCTAACCCCTTGTTCTGTGCTCAGAGATCATCCTGGTAGGACTTGGGGGACCATACAGAGTGCTGGGGGTAGAATCTGGGTTGTCCATGTGCAAGGCAAGAGCCTACCTGCTGTAGTATCACTCCAGTCCCACTGTCTGTGTTTTCTTCTCTCAAGTGTCATTGAGCTATGACCAAAGACAATAAAGGTAAAGGTAAAGGTAAAGGCCCTCCCGTTGATCGTCGATTTGCTCGAGCGGGCCCAGTAACGTCTCCATTGGAGACTTTTGTTGTTACTGTGTCTGGCATATCGAATACTCTCGGTAGCTTGCCGGGCTCTCCGAGAGGGGCGGAGGAATCGAACTCGGGTCGGCCATGTTGGCCGCTTGTAAGGCGAACGCCCTACCCGTTGTGCTATCGCTCCAGCCCAAAGACAATAAAGTCAGTGAAATTTCAATGGCAACTCTCCTTCTGTCTTGGTGTTGGGAGGCAATAGGGAGAAGCAAGGACTGTGGTGAACTCAAGATCTGCTATTGAGAGAGGGAGCTTACTATTGCTTACTTACACACACTTGGAGTATGAGCAGAGAGATATCACTGGGCCCAGCACTACTGCAGGCACAAGAGAACCAGCATGAACAAAGTAGACCAAAGTCATTCCCCTGGAGAGGGGCCATTCGGGTGGGAAGCTGGAAGCTTGTATTTTCATGAAAAAAATTTGGGTTCTCAATTATTGGCTTAAATATATTTAAAGTATTTCCGGCTCAATGAAATACATCTGCAAGCCAGATATGGCCCATGGATCCTGTTTATAAACTCTCCTCTAGGTCTTAGGTCTAGAGGTCCTAATATTAGTGTGATAGTTTTAAGGAGAGTAAGACAGGTTCTTCTTTGAGAGTCTATAACCTGCTCATGCCAGTTTTGTTGCGCGTGTGGTAGGAGGAAATCTGTCTGTAATACAGAGAACGGTCTCCTCCTGCTCTTCTCTGGCTCTGGGCTGGCCTCTGAGCCAGAGATCAGAAATCTCTGGAATGCTGGAACGACTGGCCTGGAGAGAAACTGCTTTGTCTTTCTACCAGCACTTCGTCCTCCCTTCCTGACCCAGCCCCACGACTAAATGTATGGCTCGGAAAACAAGACACCAGAGAAAATTCCCAACAAATGACAAGACCTTGCAGATTGGTTTGGCCTGCGGTATTCCTGCACTGGTACCCTTGGAAGCTGGAACAAAGTGGTCCGTAATTCACTTATGGATAAGGAGAGGGTTCCTGGGGCCAGCAGGACTGCAAAAGCCCCAACATATAATCAACAAGGAGACTCGAGCAGAACCACTAGAAAGTGGGAGTGTGGTGGATATAGGACAGAAATTTAACTCCCTGTGCTCGGGACCAGAAAAAGCATTACACTCCCACCTCCGAGCTCTGCTTTCTCAAGTTTCCCCATGCTCTACAGTGGGGATAATTCCAGGAGCATTACTAGGAGAGGCTATGATCATGGCAACGAACAATCCGAACACTCACTTAACTAGATGGCAGACAGTGTTGAATGTTTTTCCTGCAACCACCCCTGTAACTCTCCCAGGGCTGTCGGAAGCAATTTTACTTTATGAGCAACAGTCGTCTTTACTTTCCCACCCAAATGGCCCCTCTCCAGGGGAATGACTTTGGTCTGCTTTGTTCATGGTGGGTCTCTTCTGCCTGCAGTAGTTCTGGGCTTGGTATCTCTCTACTCTATGAGTATCTACGAGGAAGGTTCTGTTCTTATTGCCACTGGAAAGGCAAAGCCCAAATTCAGCAGCCAGGACGCAGTGGAGCTGGACAGACATCAGGGCCTGACTCCAGAACTCATGAGTTGAGTCAATGGGGCTCAGAGATGAGGCTTGTCAGACAGCTTTGGGGACTGGAGAATGGTCAAGGTGAGCAGATTTTCTTTGGGATCAGGGGGTGAAGGGGGCCGTCAGTAACAGTAGGAAGTGGGGTGTTTGGTACCTGGCTCATACTATGTTTTCTGTGGGCTGCGAGAGCTGAGGAGAGGACACACACACACACACACACACAGACTGGGGGAGGGTGGGATAGAGAGAGAGAGAGAGAGAGAGAGAGAGAGAGAGAGAGAGAGAGAGAGAGAGAGAGAAGAGAGTCCAGGGAAAATTTTTTTCTTGTTCTTTCCATTTTCCTTTTCTCTTAATCTTCTCCCATTGTATGGCCTGCTCTTTGGTAATCTGATCTTTCTCTGCCTCTTTTAGAGCATATAGGATTCCATTAGATCCCACCATCCTGGATAATCTTATTATCTTAACGTCCTCACTGATTTCCGTTCTCCTTCATCCACCTCCCAATAGAGTTAGATGATAATTATGTTTACGTGTTTGTGACAACATTGAAATGATTTGCTGCGGTCTGAGTTTTCCCTCTGTGAGTTAACAAACGATTGCCTGGTGGTGAGTGAGGCTGTGAGGCTGTGGGGATGCTTTCCTGAGAGGGAAGTTTTCAGGGAATAGATGAGTTGATGTGGGTAGAGGTGTGCTGGGCTTGGAACCAGGCACAGGAAATGCTCTGGAGAGTGCTGGGGACAGTTGTCACCACGGAATCCTCACGAGGAGGGCCACTGTGTGTCAAGTTGGTGTGACCTGCACCCTTGCCATGGCCACTCGATTCTTCTCTCGTCCTCTCTGGCCCTGAGCTTCCTGCCAGAATCTGTGCAATAGTTGTTTTAGACCACCATAGTCCAATTCCTCTATGTTCTCTAGGGTTTATCTTTCTCAAATAGGTATCTGGTAAATATTTGCAGAAGGAGCACAAAAGCCACCATCTCCAAGGCCAGATCACGCAATGAAGAGACAGACCCAGGAAGTTCTCTTGTCTCAGTTCCCCACTGTCGGCACTGGTTTTCCATATCCACTGGGATTATTGGATGTTTCTGGATGAGGATGAGCACCCAAAGATGGGAGATAATCCTTCTATCATGTTCCCCAAGTCCAGACCCAGGCCCAGCTCCTGCAAGCTGGGATGGGAGCACTTGGTCTCTGGGGGCTGAAGACCTTGCAGGAATCCTGTCTCTTTGATACCATGAGCAGATGACGCCATATGTCCGAGCTTTGAGGTCTTCAACTGAAAAATGGACATGATAAGAATTCTTCTGCTGGGACGTGAGAGGGTCTAGAGGCAATCTTCTTGGTACCATCCTGGTGAGAAGTGCTAAAGAATTAAGAGATGCTGCCAGGCTTGGAGGTGTCCTTGGGGAGAGGCACCTGGCTCTGTCCCTCATTTTTCATACTCCACCACCTGTATCCCTACATGCTTGGAAGATAAATATCCTGGGAGGAAAAAAGGCTAGAAGGTTTTTATTTATTGTTGTTCGCCTCGTCAGCCACACCTGGCTGTGCTTAAGAGTTATGTGGTGTCAAGGGTTAACTCAGAAGCCTCACAAATGAAGGCTGCACCCTATTAAATGGGGGAGTTTTGAGGTAGAAAAAAACCCAATATGGGCAAATGATCATATCCTTCTCATTGTTCCAAGGAAGCTGTGAATGGCCAAAGGGCAGCACTTATTCTTCTTCCCCTGTGTCCCCAGCTTCTGATCAGTGACTGGTACTGGGACTGCTGAGAGTGAAGGGGTCAAGTTTTGAGCAGCAGTCTTGGTTCTGTCTCAGCATTAGATAGTTTCTCGGGGGAGGTTGCTGATGTTCCAGCCTAGGGGGCCCCTGAGTCCCCACACCGGTCACTGAGATGCTCAGAAGTACCTGATGACACCTGGTTTACCCAGAATCCTCCATTCCATCGTACCCAACAAGCCATGTGTTAGGTTAAAGGCAAGTTTAAATCACAGCGCAGCTGCCACTAACAAAAACCTCTGCAGTGAATGAGGGAGACTGCAAAGGCGAATTTATACTCAGAGGCTGTCCCACCGCTGGGTCCTCCCTCCTGCTGGGTCCTGGAGCAGGAAGCTGATGCTTGTGGAGTGGGAGCAGGGGAGGGCACATCCAGGGGGGTCTCATACTCCTGCATTTGAAAACACCATTAACATGTTATGTAAATGCATCAGGGTGAACTGAGAGGGTTAACATTTCAATTCCTGTTACTGTTCTTGCAAATAATTTTCATTTTGGCTGAAGTCTTTGCATAAATTGTTTCCTGGTGTGAAGAATTTATTTGAATCTTAGATTTCTGCCACCTCTAAATGTAACATTCTTCTGTTTAGTGTTATTTTTTTCCCTTCTAAATTTAAATAAATGCCTCCCCATATCATTCTTTTATTGTTCTGACAACCAGGAGTTGCACATATTTGGCTGTGGAGCTCACTGAGAGTCGTGCACACATTTTTTTTTTTCTCATGGCAGTGCTTGTACATGCTTGGTTGTGGTTCCCCAGCGATTTCATTGTGTGTGTGTGTATCTGTGTTTTTCAAACAGCAGAG
Source organism: Sorex fumeus (assembly GCF_029834395.1). Taxonomy (NCBI): domain Eukaryota; kingdom Metazoa; phylum Chordata; class Mammalia; order Eulipotyphla; family Soricidae; genus Sorex; species Sorex fumeus. Next base: position 45,014,535 of record NW_026606129.1, read on the forward strand.
TCCTGGAACAGCATTTGAACTTGGAGGAGGGTGCAGGAATTGAAATCACTGATGCTAGCAAGGCAGGTGCTCAACCACTGCACAATGGATCCTTAGGGTCCTCCTTATTGTTTGGAAAAATTGCTTCTTTTCTGGGGTTCTTCTCCACTTTCTAGTTCTCATTTTCAGATGGTTCCCATATCTAGGACTAACTTCTGCCATTTGCTCATTTGGAAAATCCCCATTACTTATCAAAGTCACTGTGTCCCTATGGAAAGGTTATGGGAGTGATTAGGCAGCAGAAACTGTGTGGTGGTCTCTCACATATTTCTTTGGGTAGAGGAATCTCAAATGTGAGCTGCAGGAGCACTTCAGACAACCCCTGCATTCCATAAATCTCTCAAGGCGGGGAATCTAGAGATAGTATAGTAGGTAAGGTCAGCCTTGCACGCGGATGACCCAGGTTCAATCCACAGCATCTCATATGGTCACCATAAGCCTGCAAGGAGCCATTCCTGAGTGCAGAACCAGGAGTATAACCCCTGAGCATCATCAAGTGTGACCCCAAACCAAAAAATAATCTCTCAAGGCCAAATATCTGAAGTAGCTTTTGCCTTCCCACCATACTTTTCTCCCTAAAATGACAGGAAAGGGTTGTGGGCTTGGGCCAATGAAAGAGAGAGGGAGAAGAGGCATTCATTTCCTAAGGCTTTGGACAGGACTTCAGAGCCACTAGGCAGACCACCCTTTCCAAGACTGAGCTGGCTTCTTGAACTTAGCAGCTATGGAATTGTACAAGTCAAGATGGGAAGCCATGGGAAATTTTTGAACAAGGTAGCCAAACCCCAGGTTCCTATCCCATTGTTAGTCCGTCTCCAAACTCACCTCTGTCTTCCGAATTCAGGACTTCCTTTATTTTCTTGTATAGTGGTGCAAAAAGTACATGGGCTTTGGGGGAAATTTAGATCCTGCCTGACACTAATCAGCTGTGATGCCTGCTCTAACTCTTCATTACTACCATGGTGAAATCTTCAAATGCGCAGATACAGTGTGGGGCTTGGAGGGGATCTGACACTGGGGTGTACTCATTGTGTGATCTTTTCCCAATGAGAAAAATTTGATTCCCTGACTTAAGAAGACTTGAGAAGGAAGGAACTTGGGTACCACCTAATTCTGGAAGGAGCCAGAGGCATGGACCCTGTGTGGGTTTGAGATCAAGCCCTGGACCTAATTTGAGGATAACAGATGATAGAAAGCTTCTTCTGATGTCACCTCTCAAATATGCCCAGACTTCAGCTGGTAGCATTTTCTCATCAATATTCTTCTGTGCAATAGGCTAGGACAGAAAAAACAATCAAGTTTTTAGGAAAATATGAGGGGGAAGTCATGGGTGGCGGTCTTTGGGGTCTACTCATGGCTTAGTGCTCAATTTCCAGTGCTCTTCTCTGAACCATGCGGTTCCAGGGATTGAACTCAAGGCTCCAGTCCTTTGAAATATCTCCCTGGACCTTAATTTATTTTGTTTTTTGAAAGAAAAATAGATGTTTCCAGGAACTTCTCTCAGTTTGCCCCACTGCACAAAAAGGTTGTTACCAACTCATTAAGTCTCAATTTATGGAGGGTTTATACCCTGATCCAGTTCTTGCTAACTTTGGGTCAACCCAGAGCTTTGGTGCAACCCTTAAGCTTTCTGCCTGCTGCTCTCTTCATCTCTAAAATGAGACACTGGTACTGATACCTACCTCTTAAGACTGGTGCAGATGAAACAAGTTCATAGAAGGCAGCTTCTTCCAACAATCTCAGGCACTAATCAACAGTAATACATGTCAGTTATTGCTCCTTTGGCTTTCCTCCTCCTGCCCTGAAAATGGGCCCAAATGACAGGGGCAAAGGTCCTTTCTAGTTTTGCAGCTGCTGACGTGGAAGGAAAATCACAGCTCTCCAATACTGCTGAGCAAGGAGGCCAGGCTGGTGGTGCTGAGGAAACAGGCAGCCTGGAAATCTGCCCAGAGCTCAGCAAACAGCTCCAGCTTCCAGCAGATTTGATGGAGCAGGAGGCTGGGTGCTGGGGAGGCTCTCACAGCTGCTTGTTGAAGCCTGCACCCCCAAAGGCCCCGAGCCAGCTCCATCCCACCTCTCTGGTTCAGCCAAGGGAAGCAGAGTATGGCCAGGTCCAGCCTGCTGAGTTACTTTCAGAACTGACATGTGGTTTTAATTCAGCCTCTGAAAATATGCGTGTGTACTCCCTCTCACCCCAGCCATGGATTGGTTGTGGCAATTATTTAACAAAACTTTTAAAAATGGAATAAATTCTGAAATCTCCATTTGTCTCACACAATCTCCTCCCTAATACCCCCCTCCCGCAACACACACACACACACACACACACACACACACACACACACGGTGGTGTCAAGGATTGAACCTAGACCTTCACACATGGAAGGCAAGTACTTGACTGCTGCCCCATATTCCTGGGCTCACAATTGTTTTAGTGGGGAGGAGAGGGTTTGGTCCATGCCTGGCGGTAATCAGGGGACCATGAGATGCTGGGATAGAACCAAGGTTGGCAGCATTCAAAACAAGCATTTCGTTCTATCTTTCCAGCCCCCTCACTCAGTGTCTTAATAGTGATGATGAATCATTGACCAGACAATGGTCACTGCTTAGAAGAGGGCCATGGTTGGAGAACAGACTAGAAGGGTTGTCACATGCTTAATGATGACTCTAGGACCAGAAGTAGCTGTGATTCTTAGGTTTCACACTACATACCACACACATGCACCAACATACAATACTTACATGTCTACTCATGTGCATAAACCTACGTATATAACACATCATCACATGGCTTCCCTCTGTGTGTTCCTTCTCCTGCCTGAAAACTCCCTCTTAGAAATGCTTTACAAGGGATTTTGAATTCTTCCTAGTTGGATGGGGAAAGGAAGGTGATTGCTGTCTTTGCTCCATCTTGCTCACTCAGCAGGGTACCCCAGGGGCCATGTCAGTTCAGTTTGTGGCATGTTTTTTTGACATCTGGGAGTTGGGGAAAGATGTTTCACCACTATCTTTCCAGATTTCTCCTGGGAAATATCTGGATGGAGAGAATCATAGTTGGCAACAGGATAGGCAGAGTTTAGGGAGGAGAGGAGAGGGATCTAGAATCAAAGAGGGAGGCAAAACTTAATGGGATTTTTTCCAGGTGGGAAAAACCTTTCTCTTCCCATGGTAGACCCTGAAAAGGAAAAAGTCTGCCAGGACATAGTGCAAACTGGGTCTTCTTCCTGCTGCCCTGTTTCATAAACTGTCTCTGTGTGAAGGTCACCAACTTAGGTTGCAGCTTTCCAGAAAAGTCATTCAAAGACCTCTCTGCTTTCCATCTGGCCAGAGAGACCTTCGGTGTCCTTGGCCCATCCGATGGGGAAACCTTCACCTGTAGGTGGGATTTTGTTACCATTTCCGTCACAGCCTAGATCACAACTTCATGGCAGATTCTCACCCCTATCAATCCAAAGAAGGACGCTCCTCTTCTGGTCATGGACATGTGTTGATTCCAACAAGAAACACCAAAGGGTGTGTAGTAGCTGGTATGTCACTGTCACTGTCCTCCCGTTGATCATCGATTTGCTCGAGCGGGCCCAGTAACATCTCCATTGGAGACTTTGTTGTTACTGTGTTTGGTATATCGAATACATCACGGTTAGCTTGCCAGGCTTTGCCGTGCAGGCGAGATACTCTCGGTAGCTTGCTGGGCTCTCCAAGAGGGGCAGAGGAATCGAACTCGGGTCGGCCATGTTGGCTGCGTGCAAGGCAATGCCCTACCGTTGTGCTATCGCTCCAGCCCTGGATTTGGCTGAGATAAAGCTGCCTAGACTCCCAACTCACCATCTTACAGGCATTTGACAGAGGCATTTTTATTGTGGCTCAGGATTGTGAGAAAGCTGACCTGGCTGGGCTGACTTGGCTCCAGTCTGCAGCTGGTTTCATGCCCAGTTCAGAGGCCTCACTGGGTGTGTTCCTCTCACAGTGTAGAATAACTGTGCAAGGAGACAGGTGAAGCCACACATCCACCTTTAAGGCCTCCAGTGTGAAAATGGTAGAGTTATATCCACTCACGTTCCACTGGTGGAAACAAGTCACATGGCCAAAGTCAAGGAAAGTGGGCAGAGAAGAGTACTTGTACTTGATCTATAGTGAAACCATGGCAAGAAGAAGAGGGAGGAAGAATTCTGAACAAATCCTATCAATGATACCAAATTTACTCCCTGTATGGAGACCCTGGGTGGAAGTTTGGTGGTAGCTACTCAGTAGGTGAATTCTGTGTGTATATGTGTGTGTGAACTACTTTTTCTAATTTTATTTTTAAACACTGTGGTTTACAAAGTTGTTCATAATACAGTTACTTCAGGTATTTAATGTTCCAACACCAATCCCACCACCACTGTGAACTTCCATATACCATTGTCTTCAGTTTCAAGCCTCAGCCCTTAGCAGGCACAAAATAATTTATTTTATACTAGTTGTTACAACAAAATGGCAAGTGGAATTATCAAAAAATAGTTCAGTAAAAGAAAATTTGTGAAAATTATATCTCACCAGGCGGTTGGTTATTAAAGTCATTGTCTGAGGATTTACTGAGCTGTGTGTGGCTAGGTGAATCATCAGTGTTATTGTTTTTGCCTATTGAGCTAAGTTGGCTTTTATGCTACTTTTGCATCTAATTTGCTGTGTTCCTCATGGACTGTCCGTATTGTGGGATTTGGAGGCATCACACTCCAGCAGTCACAGAACTGGGATGATTCTTTGACTTGCATCTCTAGAGATTACTCTTGGAGCTGTGAAACTGGGCTGCTTATAGGCCAGTGTCATATATACACTGAGGTTTACAAATCTGAGATTGCCATTTGAATGCCAGAGGCTGTGGGGTATGGGTGTAGTTGCAGGAGCTTCCAGCAGTACATAGGATGGGGTGGGGGTGGGGGAATTCCTTCCCAACCCCTCTCCGAGAAGGCCTCAGAATTTTCAGCTTGAAATTGACTTGGTGTCCCCTTGCCTGACTGTGTGCCAGGGAAGCACCTTAATTTCTATACTATCCTCAAGACCGGAATCTTTCCTGTTCCATCCTGGACTGTCTTTGGAAAGTGCCTCTCTAGGATGACACTTTCTTTCTGTTCAAGGGGCCTCCTCTTGACTTACACTTTATTTTTTGCTGAGAGTTTCCCTTATTATTTGTACCTGGATTTTTTCCCAAATACCAGCCCTCCATTTCTACTTTCTTTCAAACTCAGAAGCCAAAACCCAGAAAGAGAGGCGCATGGGTACTTCTCAGATGCAAAAAAGTGAAGGAGGTTCAGAAAGTGGTGAGAAAAACCGGTGCCACCCCTCATCCCAATGTATCAAACTGTATACAGTAAAGTCCTTGGCATGTGCTGTCTTGCTTAACGTTATCCAACACTCAGAGGAAGGAATGATGTCGCCTTCCATATTTTTTAACTTAGAAAATGGGGCAGAGGAGGTTGTGTAACTTGTTCATTGTAACAAAACTCCGACAGGCACAAGAAGAACCCAGCTGTATTTTACCCCAAAGGCTCTGAAAGACCTTTTATTTATTTTTTGGAACTACCATTGGGTGTGCTTTCTGGGCCCATGGGCATCTTTGCTGAGCAGTTATGCAGGGTCAAGGATGGGTGGGAGGGATTTGAGGAAAGGAGGAGAACTGAGCACACTCTTCATTCCCCCCTGCTGTACCCATGGTAGAACAGACAATTGTGTGCTGGTGGGGGAGAATTGGGGGCGAGTTTAAGCGACAGGTGATTCCACTGCTGCCCCTTGAGACCCCCCTCCCCATGCCAACAGATGTAGGCATCATCTCCTCTCCGTTTTCTTGAATGTGCTCTTTATTACTCAGTTGAATAGTTCTCTTCAGAGGATTTTTTCCCCAGTTTGATCAAGTCTGTTTTTATTTTCCCAAAGCCTTATGAGGGTGGCCTGCAGGCCTCATGGCCATTTTGCACAGCCCCACAATTGTCAATGTTCCCCAGGTCATCATCTGAAGCCAAGGAAGATCTGGGAGAAGGATCAAAGCTGGTGGAAACATTTTTGAAAGATGATTTATTTTTCCCTGGTGCCATCCAATACTTTGAGAATACAAATCTTGCCTCCAACTTGAAAAAAATACTTTTTTTTAAGAAAAAGAATTCCGAAGTCTTTATTAAGGCCATTCCTCCTTTTAGCTCTTATTAAAATGATTTGTTTTCTTTCCTGCTATGTTTTCTTTGGTAAATGGTAGCAATTTGGATACTTCCATTTTCTTATCTGTGAAATAGAAATTAAGTAATTGCCAGGTCTCAATGTTATTGAGGGATTAAATGAGTTAATAACAACTCTAAAATCAAAGGTTACTATCAATGAAAAAGAAGGGGGCCCCAAAACTTCATCTTTTGATATCTCCTTTATAAAATTCTCATATTCCCACCACCAAGTTCTATCTGTTAGATACTCATTACTGCATGGCTTGTTATAATACAAAAATGAAAATGATTTAAATAATCTTTGGTAGGGGCTGGAGAGATAGCACAGTGGGTAGAGCGTTTGCCTTGCATGCGGCCGACCCAGGTTCGATTCCCAGCATCCCATATGGTCCCCTGAGCACCACCAGGAGTAACTCCTGAGTGCAGAACCAGGAGTAACCCCTGTGCATCGTTGGGTGTGACCCAAAAAGCCAAAAAAAATAATAATCTTTGTAGAGGAATGGGCAAAGAAATGATGACATATTTTCACTGTGAGCTCTTATGCAATGGACAAATAATATAGATAGTTAAATAAAATAAACAGTTGTGAAAATATCAACTAAAGGAGGTTGTAGAATAACCTAATAAATATCTAAATAATTTTCTTGTGTGATAGCTCCAAAAATTATTTCCCTAAAGTTGTCTACATCCTAATCTCTGGAACCCATGAATGTTTGAATGTTGTTATTTGAAGAATTTCTTTTTTTTTAATTAAAAAAAATTTGTTGTTGTTTTGGGGCCACACCCAGCAGTACTCAGGACTTACTCCTGGCTCTGCGCTCAGAGGTCACTCCTGGCTGTGCTTAGGAGACCATATGGGCATGCTTGGGATTGAACCTGGCTCTGCCACATGCAAGCAATCGCCCTACCCGCAGCACTATTGCTTTGGCCCCCAGGTCTTCACATTTCTGATGAAACCAATGATGTTGGGAGGGGGAGCAACCTGGATTATCCAAGTGTCCCCCAATACTGTCACATGTTACTTAGTAGAGGGAGACAAATAAGTCTGATGTGTATCTATAGTCACTTTAAAAAGGGAGGTGGCAAAGTGACCACAAATTGGGGTGATGTTTTCACATCCAAGGAATGCAAAGGGACGCTCGTTGCCACTAGAAACTGGGAACAGTAAGGAGCATATTCTTTCCTAGAGCCTCCAGAGTAGGATGGCCCTGCTTACGTCTTGGTTTAGATACAGCGAAACTGATCTTGAACATTATGCTTAATGTTGCTTGAAGCCAACAAGTCTGCGGTGATTTCCCATCATAGAGCATGAACTAATACTAATGCAATATGACATTTGTTGCTGCACAGATGCACTTATTTCAGGGACTCCAAAGACATCCCAGCTCTGCTTCTCAACAACCAGGCAAGATCGCAAGCACCTTCCTGCTGGCAGTGCCAAGGTTCCTGAGCACCAGTGTTGAGATACTCAGATGACTTACTAGTGCTTATATCGCCAGGATCCCTGTTTGTCAGATGGTACTGGGGTGAAGTCTGAGAATTTGCATTTCTGACTAGTTCTGCTAGGTGATACTGATGCATACTGTTGGTCCAGGGACTGCCCAGGGGAATCCTGGGGGCAGAGTTAGTGCTGTCATGGAGAGAGGGAGGAGACCAGAGAGAGAGAGAGAGAGAGAGAGAGAGACAGAGACAGAGACAGAGACAGAGACAGAGACAGAGACAGAGACAGAGGGATAGAATGAGTGAGAGAAAGAGTGAGAGGAGTGAGAAAAAGAGAGAGAAAGGAAGGGAGGGAGGGAGGGAATGAGGGAGGGAGGGACCAGGAGAGCAGGATAGCCCACTTCCTTTTGAACAAGTGGGGGCCCATACCTGGACCAGGTCTCAACTATTTGAGTTTAATCAAGGGAGGTTGGGCAGAGTCGCCTATAGCTGGGGCCATGTGCTTGGTAAAAGCAAGGTTATGTTTGGTCACACTAGAGATACCAGTGTAACCCCTACGATTCTGTTGGAGATGAAAAGCACTTTGTGATGGGGATGGGGTGGGAAAAAAATCTTATGGTGCTTGGGGACTGGCATCAGCGTTGATGGAACAGAAGCCCAAGTGTGTTCACGGGCATCTGCAGTGGTTTCCTAGATGATGTGGCTGACTAGATGCAGGGCATGGGTGGTGACCTTACCTGATGCTCCTCTGCCGGCAGCAGGTGCTATTCCCTCTGGGTTCTGCTTCTATCTGATTCCTGCTCCCCACACTGTCCTCCACTCTATGTCCCCTCTGTTCTGTGGACTGAGCTGCTCTCAGGTTTGCTTCTTCTGTTCTATCCTGCAGGCATCTTGGCTTTGGAGAAAACTGCGTGGCAAGAGGCGGCTGGTGATGGCATCGTGCCTCCTGATGACTCTGTCGGTGGTGGCTGTCACCCGTATCCCCCCACAGCCTCCGGTCCTTGATCCTGTGGAGCCCCCAGGACACACTGGCTCTGCTGTCTCCCAGCCCCGGCAGGCTCCAGGTTTGAGTCGGAGGCAGAGGGCAAGGCACATGGGGCTGCGGCATGGCTGGGCCTTACCCTGGAATTCCAGCCTGGTCTGTGCCAAGCGGCAGGGTCCTGGGGTCATGGAGGATAGAAACGGGCTGTTACTGCATGGAGACAGTGTGCATCCAAGGAGGACACGGAGGGATTTGCCTTTGGTCCCTCTGGGAGATCTGAAGCACAGCACCTGGCCTCTGGTGCTCCCGAGAGAGGACGAAGTCCGGGATCCTGAAGTTAAGGGGCTGGACACCCTCTGGCAGGCTGATCTTGTCCCAGAGGCCCAGAGAGAGAGGGGTGCCTTGGACAGCTCCTTCCCAGGCAGCCACAGGATCACCTCACAGACTCGGACACCAGATGCTGGACTGACCCTCCGGTCCCAGCCAGAGAAAGGCCGGGATCTGTCAGCAGCTGAGGCCGGCGCCCGGGCTGGTGGGAGACCAGCATGGACTCCCGGTGTGACTGCTGGGGCTCGCCAGTGGCCTGGCTCCATGAAGGAGCTGAGAGGTTCCGTCTGGTGCACTGCTGAGCCTCTGGGCCAGAGGCCGGGCTCTGGGAGCCACACTCAGCTTCCTCCCTGGCTCACGGACCATGACATGCAGAGCCTGCGGCTCCTGGCCCAAGGACAGGTGGTGGGCAAAGCCAGGGTCCCGGGACACGGGCAAGTGCTGCAGGTGGGCTTTGCTGCCGAGACAGCCCTGCACAATGTGTCTGCTGGGCTCGGCCAGCTCTGCTCTGGGGGCCACTGTGGTCTAATCAAGAGGCCTGGGGACTTGTCCGAAGTCCTGTCCTTCCATGTGGACCGGGTTTTGGGGCTACGTCGGAGCCTCCCCGCCTTGGCCCGGCGTTTCTTCAGTCCCCTGCTGCCCTACCGCTACACGGATGGGGCTCCAAGGCCCGTCATCTGGTGGGCACCGGATGTGCAGCACCTGAGTGACCCAGACGATGATCAGAACTCTGTGACCCTGGGCTGGCTGCAGTACCAGGCCCTGCTGGCCCATGGCTGCAGCTGGCTCGGCCAGCCCCCATGCCTGGGCATCCAGCATGCTGAGTGGGCACGCCTGGCCCTCTTTGATTTCCTGCTGCAGGTAGGTAGGTGAACGGGGAGGGGAGGAGGCAGACCAGGCCTGGAAATAACCATCCCATCTTTTCGTCTCTCAGACCCTCTCTTGCTTTCCTGCCTCTGTGTTTAATCCCCCAATGGTGAGCCCAGACCAGCTCACCAGAGCCAAGGGATGACGTGATCAGGAATTTGGTGACTTGCATGTGAAATACAGGTATTAGTTAATAAAAAATGTTTATAAGGGCCAGGAGATAGCTCAAAAGGTTGAAGCACGATCCTGGTACACTCCAAGTCCTAGGGGCATCCCTGGCACCACATGGCTTTCAGCACTGCTGGGTGTAGCTCTCTCTGGTGGCCCCCAGCACTACTGGAGAAGAGTCCCCCCAAACCCTCAAAGCAGAACAGAAGTTACATAAACTAATAGTGTAATAAACTCGAAGCCAGAGTAATAAGTGCTCAGAACCCATGACTTCCTAATTATTGTGTCATTTATTTTACTGTGGTCTATGCTCTTGAAGTCTTTTTCAGGTATTGATTGAATTATACATCCTGGTGAGCTACAGCTGGCCTCTTGCCAGTTCCAATCTAGTCCTGTTTAGGGTGAGGTGTTCACAGGATGTAAAACAATCAAATGCTCCAAACCAGGATTTCCCTCTGTTCCTGGAAAGCTGGCGGTCAAATATTTATAACTCATCACCATTTGCAATGTAATGTCTTTGAATCAACAAGGATTCAAGATAGTTGCATAATTTTTAAAAGAATGAAAGAAAGAGGGGGAGAGAGGAAGGGGTGAGATCCCAGAGCTCCAGCCCCAGGGCCACCTGAGGTCTCTGCAGTACTGAGACTTCCCCCTGGAGTTCCTGGGGACCCTAGGAAAGGGGTTGAGACTTTCAGGGTATAGGGTTAGCTGGGGCCTGGAAGCTACCAGTCATTTACTATTGACAAGTGTGGCTTGTCAAGTTCCGGTATCCTTTAGCTACACGTCAACTATGGAGATATATGTGGCAATGTACCCAGGAAAATGCAAAAGAAAAAATACCAGTAAAGCTTGCTGTGGGGGGTGGATATTCACATAAACACACCCTGAACCAGTCCCCATTTCCTTAGGGACCCCTATGATGAAAGATACACCAGCCCTTAGATCTGTCTACCAGCATTGGTGAATGAGCCATAGGATAAGATTCAGGAGCACAATCAGGGCCTGAAGGGCTGTGTTTGGTCCATACAAAGCTGGGCTACAATGCAATTCTTGGGCAACATACATCATTTGGAAGTCTCCCCGCAAAAATCCAGCTTCCTTTGAAAGACCAGATGGTTTCAGAACTTTGAGTCTCTGTTTCCATAAGGAGGTGATCAAATAATCTGATTGAGTTGCCCCACATTCCTGTTGGCTGACACCCACCCATTGCCCCAGTTCCAAACCCTTGGCATGTACTGCTTGTCCCAGGTGCTTCTTGACCCCTAGTCTCTAGCTCAGTCGAAGAACTGGAAGGCATCTATGCCTCCAACTAAGAGGGTACTCTTCCCAAGCCTAGGAGAATGAATCATGTAGACCTCAGGGCCACCTTATGAGTGAAAAACTGTACCCCTGTTTTATTTTTAAATCTAATTTTATTGTTTATTTACTTTTGGGTTTAAGGACTATGGCCAGCAGTGCCCAGAGGCTTTTTATTTCCCCCTTGTGGGCTGGAGTGATAGCACAGCGGTAGGGCGTTTGCCTTGTGTGCAGCCAGCCCGGGTTCGATTCCTCCACCCCTCTCGGAGAGCCTGGCAAGCTACTGAGAGTATTCAATATGCCAAACACAGTAACAGGAAGTCTCACAAAGGAGACGTTACTGGGCCTGCTTGAGCAAATCAATGAACAACGGGAGGACAGTGGTGCTCAGGGGATCATACGCAGACAATCTGCCTTAACCCCTGTGCTTTGCTCTGGCTTGATCCCCCTGTTTGAAAGCTGAGAAACTGATGTCATAGATGTTGATTCACTTGTTCGTATAATCTCAACCAACAACCACTCCTGGCTGCTGGAGCAGAGACCTGGCCCAGACAGTGTGGACTCTTCATTGCTCACTTTCCAGCTATCTGGGGCAGGAGAGGGACCTTGCTGCTCTGATGACTTTGCGCTGTACACAGAGCCCTTCTGTCCGTTTCCTGGGGCTGCAGTGTGGGGCGCTCCTCAGCCACCCAGTGGAAGTCTCAGCAGCCAAAACACACACCGGTGGGGTGTGTGGTCGGCCATGGCTCAGCTGGCCTCATGCCACTCTTCCCCTGCTTGGCCCAACCGTGACTGGCTGCTGCCTCCTTCCTAGAATGTTCTAGAGAAGGAGAAATTCAGAAGAGGCTGGACCCTCAGTCCTAGCTGGTGACAAAGCATGAGCCTGGGGGCCAGCAGAGAGCAGAGTCTGGGTGGCCACCAAGGGGCCACAGCAGGCAGTGGGATCCTCATGCTAACTGGTTATGCTCGGGAGAGCTGGAAGGTGCTTTCTGGCTGTGAGGGTGCAGCTTGTTCACTGGCCGTCAACATGGACTTGCAGGGCCTGGCCTGGCTGCTCAGGAGTGATTGTCTCTCTGCCCCCAGTTAGCTCAGTTATTTGTGAGGGCTGGGGGGGTGGGTTGTGTTATACCCAGCAGTGCTCAGGAATACACCCTCAGGGTCTGTCACTAGTGAGAGCCCATATAGCATCGCCATTGCTGCTGCTGAAAGATGGTGAGAGGTCATCATGGTGGCACTGCACTGCTAGTGATCCGGACCCTTGTTTATACCCTCCCAGCTTCTCGCCTCCTGTTGCAGTGTTGTGAGAGTAGGCTTGTAGGATTGGGGTGCTGGGTGTTTGGCTTAGAAACCCCCTTGCTTCCCAGGATCCAGTTCCATGCCTTAGAGATCTCTTTCCATTTGTTGCTTGTAACCCCACAGCCAAGTTTCTCTCTCTGAGGGCTTCTCTCTGACGCACACCCGTCTATCCATCTGGGCATTCTCCTTTGTTTTCTGAAGGCAAAGCTTTGCTCATTGGGGTTTATCTGTAAAATTTGGGGTCGATTTTCTGTGATTGGTGGAAGAGGTAAATACAGGGACTCCCTGTCATGTCCTCTTGGTTCCCAAGACAAGGCTTCAGAATGTGGGTGTCTCAGCACAGAAGCCCAAGGTACTGACCGGAACAAATGCCAGAGACAACTCACTCAGCAGCACGTTCCTTGTTTGTTTTGTTTTATGCAATTCAAATGTTTGCTTTCCTGTTTGTAATATTAGGATGTTCTGCTGACCTGATCCAACATGCACCAGCTGGACACACATCGTGTTAGTTTTAGACTCATACCTTAGACTAGCACAAATCACACCCTCTGCTTCATGGGTCCCACATAGCATTAGCTATTAGTGACTGATGAAATAATGCTAACAGACCTCTCCAGATATAACAGTGAAGAAGGAGAAGGAGAAGGAAAAGGAGAAGGAGGAGGAGGAGGAGGAGGAGGAGGAGGAGGAGGAGGAGGAGAGGAAGGAGAGGAAGGAGAGGAGAGGAGAGAAAGGAGAGGAAGGAGGAGGAGGAAGAGGAGGAGGAGGAGGAAGAGGAAGAGGAAAAAGAGGAAGAGGAAGAGGAGGAGAATAATAAGAAGAAGAACAACAGAAACAACAAATCAGAAACAACAACAACAACAACAACAACAACAACCAGTTCTTCAGTTCTTGCTCTGGGGTCCATAGATCAGCTAGCCTCAACTGACGTGGTTCCAGGCTGTGGGTTTGTTCAACTCTGCTTTTCATGTCTTATGCTCTAGTCCTGGCTGAAGGAGTGGCACTGTCTGGGAAAACTTCTGTGGGGGGGTGGAGGGGGGAAGAATGGAAGGAGCCAAGAGCCCAACCAAGCACATTTTTTATTTGTACTGAAATGTACCAGAAAAGTACATTTTAAGTCTTGTCACTCATATTGCACTGCTCATATTACACTGGTCAAAGCCCAATGTCAGAGGAGGGGAGAATGCTCTGCCCGGAGAGGAACCAGGAGAAAAAGCAAACATTTCTTGGACAATAATCAGATCAGGGGGGTGGAGCGATAGCACAGTGGGTATGGTATTTGCCTTGCACGCAGCTGATCCGGGTTCGATTCCCAGCATCCCATATGGTCCCCTGAGGACCGCCAGGAGTAATTCCTGAATGCAGAGCCAGGAATAACCCCTGAGCATCGGTGGGTGTGACCCCCCAAAAATAATCAAATCAGTCACACTTGAAGTATACAATCTATATTGAACACAAACGCTACATGTCCATGTGAGCCTCGCACATCATATACATATGCACACCATATATAGACCCATGGCCCCCTTCCCCTCACATTCTATGTGTGCTCAGATTCTGCTGCAGGCAAAGAAGGGGGTTAGCACTCAATCCTGCTCAAACCTTTATGAGCGTTTGTAAAATATGTCTGAAGGTCATCCCACTAAGGTCCAAAGAAATTGGGCTGCTGACTTACTAAGACCCGCCTGTCCTTGATTGAGGCTGCTTTGTGTGTGTGTGTGTGTGTGAGAGAGAGAGAGAGAGAGAGAGAGAGAGAGAGAGAGAGAGAGAGAGAGAGAGACATAGATTTGGGGGGAAGGGGTATTAGATTACATCCAGCAATGTATTCAGGGACTATTCCTGGCTCTTTTCTTAGCAGTGACTGCTGGTATTGCTCAGGGGACTGTGTGCTACACTGAGGATTCAAACCAGGTCAGCTGCATGCAGGGCAAGTGCCTTAATCCCTATCTATCTCCCTGTCCCTTTCCTGGGATTTTTAATTTCTGACTTGTGTAGCCTCACCCATGCACTGGCCATGCTCTTTGAGCCAAAAACAGGCCAAGACAGAGAGGCGCAGGCACTTGTAGAAAATCCTCAGGATGCCCAGGAAGAGGGAATGCCCAGTGGACATGGGTAGAGTGGCAACAGGAGCCATTCCTCGGAAGGAATAAGTGAGACACAAGCTGAGCAGGCCAATGGGCCTAGGGCAGCATTCTCTGTGAACAATGGGCTCTTACAAAACCATACAGCACTGGGCCATAATGATAGTACAGTGGGTAGAGCACTTGCTCTATATGCAACCAACTCAGGTTCAATCTCCTGCACTATAAATGGTTCCCTGTGCTTTGCTAGGAATCATCCCTGAGCATAGAGCCAGGAGTAAGCCCTGAACACTGCCGGGTGTGGCTAAATAAATAAATTTAAAAAAATCTACACTATTAACACAGAGTGAGTGGGTGTCCCCTCCCTTCTGGCCCTGGGCAATAATGAGACAAGAGGAAGAGTGGCAGTGGGCCCAGTTCTTCCAATGGATCAGGGAGAAGCCGATTCTATCTGGATGGAAATAGGTCAGACAGAATGCCTCTTTGGACTGGGGGGTGGGGTGGGGGTATACTGAAGATGCTCCATTATGCTTAACATTAGAGGCCATCTGTACCCCAAGTTACGCTCACTCTGCTGAGAAGCCTAAAGCCTTTATTCTGCAGGGACAATGAAGGGGATATAAACAAGCCACGGAAAGGAGGTGCTGCAACCAACCAGAGAGCTCAGAGAGCTCTTCCTTAGAGGCTAGGGTGTGAGACTGAAGTGTGGGTCATGGGCCGCTTTTCTGTTTTCAAGGAATTTCTTTGTTCTTCTGTTTCCTTATAGAGGGTGAGTGGCTGGCTGGAATGAAGAAAGAGTCATGGAGAATTTGGGTAGGTCACAAGGGGCTGATATTAGCTTACAGAAGTCACTGCACTTCTGTTTAGGAAGAGACTCAGGTCCCAGCATCCACTAGCCTGGTCCTGGCCCCTCCTTTTATTCCCTGGATAAACCCAACATCCCCTAATGCACCTTTCTGCCTCTTATGTCCCCTGTATGTCTCCTCCAAGCCAAGGGGTGGTCTTGGTTTGGGCCTCCCAGGCAGAACCTGCCAGTGACCAGGACTCCAGTCTACGGGCCTCTCCAAGGGGACTCCAGGGAAGGTGGACAGGGAGCAGAGAGGGAGCCTGGACAGCAGGGGGTGGCATCAATCAGTCTAGGTGCCTGGGGCTAGTTCTCCAAGAAATTCTGAGAAATGGAATAAAAGATGTGTTCAGGGTTAGCCCAAAAAGCGAGGGACCAGGTTTGGGGCTGGGGCTTCTGCAGGTGCTAATGCCCCATTGTTTATAATCACAGGCTTGCCCTGAATTTGGAGAAAGTCGGCCCTTGTTTTTGCAGCTGTAGGAAATGAATGTTCCAGGTCAGGAGGGGCCAACGCTAACGCTGCAAGAGCACTGCTCTCTTAACCATCTCTTCCTGTTCTTCACTCCATTTTTTTTTTTTTTGCTGCGTTGTTGGTCTTTTCATGATTTGAAGAGTTTTTTTTTTTAATTAAGGAAATTAGGAATTTGTTTTCATCTTATTCTAAGATTGCTCTTAGGTTCAAGTGTTATTCAGCTTTGTTTATAGTAAATATTCAATTTTTTTTATGTTGGATTTTGGAACACGTCCAGCAGTGCTCAAGGTCTGCTCCTGGGTCTGTGCTCAGGGATTCCACCTGGCAAACTCAGAGATCACATGGGGTGCTGGAATCTAGCAGGGTTGGCCACATGCAAGGCAAATACTGTGCCTGCTATACTATATTTCTGGTCTCTACGGTCAATTTAAAAAATGTAATTAGGGTACACACTCAGTGGTGTTGAGCCCACGTGGTGCTGGAACCAAATTCAGAGCTTTGCACATGTTGGGCACATACTCGGCCACTCGAGTTCTCTCCCCCGTTCCCATCTTTAATTTATTATTTACTTTTCTTTATAGCAATTTAGAAAAACTTTATGTTGCTTAAATGATCAAGCTTTTTTTCTTGAATTCTAGGTTACGATAGTATGTTTTTAAAAGCCCATTCTCAATTTAGGGCTATTAAAAATTCTACCATGTGGTTTCATACATCTTTAGAATATATATTATTCATAATCTCTTTGGGGGGGAGGGGAAAGATAAGGTACAGAACAACAATTTTATATTTCAGATGGTAATCTGAATGTCCCCACACACCATTTGTTGTGTAACTAATCTTTTCATAGTCTGAAAATTTGCCTTTACCATGTTGCTTATTTCCTTACTGGTCTCTGTCTATTTCTGGGCTCATTTCTGCTGCAGCGAAGCAGAAATATATGACTATTTATATGACTAGTCACACTGTTTTATTATTGTGCTTTAGAGTTTATGCTAATAAAGAGTAAGGGTTGGCATTTCTCATTGCTTTACTTTTTAAAAATACAAAAACGTGTTTTATTTAAAACACACATATTATAAAAATAAGACCTTTTTCTGAGGATATTTATAGTGAATTCATGTGTTTCCTAAAAAAAAATCCCAGCTTAAATTGTGTCTCTAATCAGGGGTAGCAATATACTCTGGAAAATAATGTAAACTGTAATATATGTACATATGAAAAAGAAATGCCTAAAAATAGCACTGTCCTCCTGTTGTTCATCGATTTTGCTCAAGCAGGCACCAGTAATGTCTCCATTGTGAGACTTATTGTTACTGTTTTAAGCATACCGAATACGCCACGGGTAGCTTGCCAGGCTCTGCCATGCAGGCGGGATACTCTCGGTAGCTTGCCGGACTCTCCGTGAGGGACGGAGGAATCAAACCCGAGTCGGACACATGCAAGGCAAATTCCCTAAAAGTAAAGACATTAAATTCATAGTAGTTCTTACCCCTAAGAAGTGACAGTGATGGAAAGAGAAAATTTGGGAAAACAGACCAACTATAATGTCTGCATTTTATGCACAAATATATTCTCATGTTATAAAAATATTTAAAGATTAATACATTGTAGTGGTGCTGAGGATCAAACCCAGGGTCTTATACATGCAAAACAAGTGCTCTGGCACTCCAACCTCAGATTAAAAATATTCTAAAGGATAAACATATAGTTGAAACATAAATATAGAAATGTAAGGGTATAGATTATTATTACTTCAAACATTTATTCCCATAAGACATCACTGAGTACTTATTCTCATGGCTTAAAGCAAATAAATCCAGACAACTTGTTTGACAAAGAACAGTATTAAGCATTATTATGACCACATTAATTTAAAAATAAATGAAAATTTTTAGAAGAAAACATTTATCTTTGCTCTTCTGTGTGACGAAGTTCAGTTTGGTATAAGATAAACTTATAGAATCATCACAACAATCCGGAATGGTTATTGTTATCACTGTTTACAAGTTAGGAAATCAAGTTCAGAAAATACTTAGCCTGATATCACACAGCCCAGACACAGCAACACCAAAATTAAAGCCCATATGAGAGTCCAGAACCAGAAGACTTTCTACTGGGCAATTTACTGCATGGAAATAAGCATATTTTCAGCATACATTATGAGTCAGAAGGCAAAGTCCTTATATGCATTTATATGTGATGCATATTCATTTATATAATATATGCATTATATACCATTCATATTAAGAATATATATGAATTTATATATAATGCTTACAAAGAAAGTATTTGAGGCTGGAAATGTGGCTAAAGTTGGTAAGAGCATGTGCCTTGCATGTGCAAAGTCCTGGGTTTGATCCCCAGCATGGCATAGCCCTTAACCTCTACCTGGAACATACTAGAAGTGGCCCTTGATACGTAGTGTTAAAAATAAATGGGAAAACAATTTTATTTTTATTTTATTGGGCCACACCTGGTGGAGCTCGGGCTGTACTTGTACTTGTAGGTCACTTCTGGTGGTACTCAGGGAATGGTATGGGTACCTGGGAATGAACCCAGGTTGGCCACATAGAAGGCAATATCTGCTGTACTATCGCTCCTATCCCCGAATTTTTTGGGTTTTGGCCACAAACAGCTGTGTTCAGGGCTTATTCCTGGCACTTTACTCAGGAGTCACTCCTGGTAGGGCTCAGGGGACCATATGGGATGGCAGGGCAAACAATTTGGAAGGCAAGCCCCATATGCATATGCAATATGTTAGGCAAGCACCTTGAGGCTGGAGCAATATCACAGTGGTAGGGCATTTGCCTTACGCGCAGCTGGCCCGGCCGAGCCGGGTTTGATTCCTCCGCCCCTCTCGGAGAGCCTGGCAAGCTACCCAGAGTATCTCACCCACACGGCAAAGCCTGGCAAGCTACTCATGACGTATATTCAATATGCCAAACACAGTAACAACAAGTCTCACGATGGAGATGTTACTGGGCCCACTTGAGCAAATCGATGAATAACGGAAGGACCGTGATAGCATGATAGGCAAGCACCTTACCCACTGTCCTATCTCTCCAGCCCCTGCTTTGAAATATGTTATCCACCATTTTTCTGCTTCTCGCACAGTTGTTACAGTTTAAAATTTCCTTAACTGTTCCTGCCAGTAAGAACCAATTTGTTCTCCCAATGTCATTTTCCCAGCTCACCATCACCTCCTTCAGGTCATATAGCTCATGGACACCTTGGGCCATCAACCCATGGCTCCTTTGTGGTTTGTCCTTGATTGACACCCTTTAGTCCTATGACCTCCTTGCAATTATCTTTGTTTCTCATATTCTCATCCCATAGCAAGTTCTGAATAAATACACTTCCCTTGTATTTCCCAAAACTTTGAATGTGTCAGTAACAATGTTCCTTCCAACGTGAGGTTATATTATTGACACCAGTTGAAGCTTTTTTTCTAGACTCCAGAGTAACTAAAACTGAAAAGCTCGTGTTTCAGAGCAGTGTTTCTCAACCTTTTCCCACCATGATCCCTTTCTAACCTTGTTTGCATACTGTGGCCACCTGCTGGGAGGAAGTTGACACCCTACTCCCCCCCATTTTTACATGAATTTCACCTATGGTCTTCTTAGAAGATGGCCCTTGGTTGAGAAATATTACTTTAGAGAGATTGACTCTTCATCCATTTCTAAAAAAATCCCTCCATCCACTTTGCTTTTTAAATCTTATGATTGCTCTTTTTTTTTTTAGAGTATTTGTGTGTGTGTGTGTGTGTGTGTGTGTGTGTGTGTGTGTGTGTGTTTTATTAGTTGAAACACCATGAGGTACAGTTGTAGGCTTACAAGTTGTTATGTTTGGGTTTCAGTTATACAATGATCGAGTACCCATCCCAGCACCAGTGCCCATTCTCCACCCCCACCAATCCCAGTATCCCTCCCACCCCCCATCCCCCATCCCACCCTGCCTCTATGGTAGGGCACTCCCTTTTGTTCTATCTCTCCTTTTGCGTGCTGTGGTCTGCAGAAGAGACATTGGGTGGCAGTCATGTTTGGTCCATGGACTACTTTCAGCAGGCATCTCCCAGCCTGGGCAGATCTTCCCAGCACTCTTTATTTGGTGCTCCCTTCTCTATCTGAACTGCCTTTACCCCTAGAGTGTGCAGCTGGCCTCTAAGCCATGGAGTGAACAACCTGGTATTTATCACAGCTGTTCTTGGGTGTGTTCTTGTTGTCTTATTCTGTTACTTTATGTTACCCAGATGAATGCAATCTTTCTATGTCTGTCCCTCTCTTTCTGACTCATTTCGCTTAGCATAATTAAATCTTATGATTGCTCTTTGCCTTCCTTTTTTATTTCTTTCTCATCTTATATTTTAGGTAATATGATTACAATCATGTTAATATTTATGTACAGAGTTATAGCACCTCATCACCACCAAAGTGACCAATACCCCCCACCAATGTCTTTACTCTAATGGTTGTTCTTAATTTGCTTAAATCAGCTTCTGCAGCCATGTCTGTTTGATTGGTGAGGATAACGCAACTTGTCTGATGACTACTGAAAAGACCATGAAGTTTTCTTCTATTAAGTGTTTTCAGTCACTTTGAATTTAGTACTTTGACTCCACAACAGGTGTGAGACCATCAAGACTAACATCCCCTCCCAACTCAGCAGGCCCCCAAACATAGGACCCGTGCCACCAGGACCGGCTGACCCCTTCAGTGTTCTCTAACAATATAACCGACTTTTCCTTTCTCCTGCATCAGTTCTCAATTGCCACAGGTCCTTTACAGAACAATGGAGACCACTGTCATCTCTAAATTCCAGACATTCTTTATAGTACTCTCCAGGCTGACAGGATTTCAACACTACGCTTCTCCAGATTCATTCAAATTACCTGCTGCTCTTTAACTCTGTTGCTCAGTCAAAACATCATTCAGAGGTGTTGTTCTGGCACCTAAATTTTCAGCACTTTTAATCAGTTAATTTCTGTTTGGGGGCCACACTTGGGCTGCACTCAGGGCTTACTCCTGGCTCTGGGCTCAAGGATCAGTCCTACCAGGATATGGAGGGCCATATGGGGTGCTGGGAATCAAACCTGGGTTGGCCCCTTATGCAAGGCAAATGTTCTCCCTGCTGTACTATCTCCGCAGCCCCTTTTAAATTCTGTCCATTTCAACTGGGAGCTCTCTCTCTCTCTCTCTCTCTCTCTCTCTCTCTCTCTCTCTCTCTCCTCCTTCTCTCCTCTCTCGCCTCCTCTCTTTCCTCTCTTTTTCCTCTCTCTCTCCTCTATCCTCCTCTCTCTCCTCTCCTCTCCTCTCTCTCACTTTCTCTCTCTCTCTCTCTCTCTCTCTCTCTCTCTCTCTCTGGCTTTGGTGCAATAGGGACCAATTCAGGATAATCCTCTCCATCTCCTCCTCCCCTCCCAGAGCCTGAATGTTCTGGCCAACAGCTTGTTTCTCTCACAGTTTAGGAGCTAGAGCTGAGACACTGAGCAGTATGCGTGCGTGCTGACAGTCTCATTGTTCTTTTCCAAAAAATAATTTTCCCTGACATTTATGCATACTTTTCTCATGATGTGAAATTTGCAATCAGGTTTTTATTATTTTTAAACTTCCTTCTTCTTCCCCCAAACTTTTGGAATTTTATTGGTATCAAATCACCATGTATGCACTAATATAGAGAAGATTTACATCTGTTTTGGAGGAATGGGGGCTTGACCAACAGTGCTCAGGGCTTCTCCTGGCTCTGTGCTCAGGGATCACTCCTGGTGGTTTTCGGGGGGCCATCCCTGGTGCTGGGGATTTGAACTGGAATCAGCTGTATGCAAGGCAAATGCCTGTACTACCTTGAGCATTTGCATCTTTTTTTGTTTGTTGTTTTTGTTTGGGAACCACACCTGGAAGTGCTCTGGGGTAACTCCTGGCTCTGCACTCAGGAATTACTCCTGCTGGTGCTCAGTGTACCATATGGGATGCCAGGGATTGAACCTAGGCAGGCCAAGTGTGGAAGGTAAATGCCCTATCCATTGTATACTACTGCTTTAATCCCCAGAGCATTTACATCTTTAAAGAGAGTCATTCTAGGAAAGATTCTGCTCCTCCATTTATTCACATTTCTCAGATGTTTCATATTAATATTCCTTGATGTTTCCCACAGCTCAGTTATTCCCAGGTATTTAATCTTGTGGCCAATAAAAATAGGAGTCTTCCTTTTACATGATCTGGCACAGAACACTTGGTCTGTGTAAGAATATTACTTCTGTGTTGGTTGGTTACGGCGAACTGCTGTCTTTGCATTGCTTCTGACAGTTGATGGGTGTTGCCAGGATATTGTCTGCCGTGCTCTGCGTGTGCTTCTGACCTGTCTCCCTCTCTCGCTCACCAGTGCTCCCAGAGCAACAATAGACTAAGGAGGATGTTACTTTTTGCACATTGGGTCACTTTTGAGTCCTGCCATCAAACTCAGGCCAGTGGTTTCCGCATGTTGAAGATATGCAGAAAAAAAAAACTCATCACTTTAAGAGATTTCTGTCAGAAATGAAATTTTCTACAAACCCTTTCGTGTCTGTGAAGATATTCTTCTCTGCCACATGTTTATGTGGGAACTTTGGCCAAAGGGGTCTAAAGGGTGACATCCCAGCCTTGTCTGTTGGCAGCTCCATGGCTGTGGCAGTTTCCTTTTCAGAGACCTTGTTTTTTGGGGGGGTGTTTACAATGTGAACCGCTCTGCAGGTGTCTGTTCAGGTGCACTCTCCTCCAACGCAAGAGACTGCAGAATCTTTATTTTTGCGAGGTGCCCTCCTGGCAACTTTCAGCCAATTGTGCCAGCGGTTCAGTGCCTGAGTGCAAGGGTGTGGTGCTGCTTTATCCCTGTGGCGTCAGGGATCACTCAGGTCACCCTGGCAGTGCTTGGGGTTTCCAGGATCACACCAACCTTGCTCAGGGGCCTCCAGAGCTGTACCCCACAAAGCTTGGGGGTCTGTATCTGGTGCCAGGCATTTAACCACGGTC
The DNA here is from genome assembly GCF_029834395.1 of Sorex fumeus. Taxonomy (NCBI): domain Eukaryota; kingdom Metazoa; phylum Chordata; class Mammalia; order Eulipotyphla; family Soricidae; genus Sorex; species Sorex fumeus. The sequence goes on from NW_026606129.1 coordinate 45,037,542, forward strand.
AGAAGCACTCAAGGCAAGTGCCTTCCCCCATGTACCAACTCTCAGGCCCCACCCTAGGGAAAGGTTTTTGCCCCACCCCGTTCCCAGGAGGCCTCTACCTGGCTTATGTAGAGCTACAGGCTTGAAAACAAGAGTCTGAGTGAAAGGAGAGTGATGGCCTGATAGCCACTCTCTTCCACACACAGGCTGAAGCTTTCGGTGTGTGGACAGAAGCCCTCTGGCTGGGAGATGAAGATTCTGGTAGCTCCAGCAAGACTGAGACACAGTGAGCCCAGGATTGAGCACACCTCATCAGAGCTGGCCAAGCCTCTTCCTCCGGCCAGTAGACTGGCCACTTCTCCAAGCCCCTTTGTGCAGATTTCAACACGCAGCAGCATTCAGTTCCGGAGGGAGCACCAAAGAACACAGATTCTCCAACTGCTGCCTCTGCTGTTCCCCCACTTGCCCGTCTAACCATTTCACAGGAAGGGGCCCGCTGGGCAGCGCTGCCAGCTGGATTTCTCTGCCACGCCATCTGGCTGTTCTTTCTTAAGAGAAAGGCAGCTTCAGCAGCAGGGGCTGGGCAGCCAGACAAGACCAAGCTCCAGGTTCATTGCGTGACCCTCCGTGATTTGACTCTGTCCTCTTTTTTGGGGGGGAAAATATAAGGAGATGTCAAGGGGAAAAAAAAAAAAAGGAAAATCTGCTCTGGTTTGGATTTTCTGACTCACCTGGCAGAGTTGTGTGATGACAGTGTGGCTGGGTGGTTTGGGATATTTTACGTGTGCAGGTATGAGGCACTCCCTGAGGGCCAGGTCCTTCTGGTGCCCGCATCACATGGCACATGCATGTGACCTCTCTCCAGCTGGGAGGGACAGGCTGCTGTTATTCCTACGAGGAAATCGGGTCACAGAAGAGGGGTTCTGGGCCCACATCACCACCAGGAAGTAGGACCTCAGCTCTCAGACCTGAGACTGGCTCTTACCCCAGCGGGCAAACTCTGAGGCAGCACGTGTTAGCTGGCATTAAAGGTCATGCGTGACAGGGATGGGACTCCCTCGACTGCCACTGCTAGTGGGTGTTCATAGAGAGAGTGAGATGGAGGTGGGTTGACAGCAGGAAGGAGGAAGCAGGGACTTGCTATGAGATCAGAGGCCCTGAAGGGCAGCTCGCTGGACCTTGCTCCTGGCCAGTACCAGAGAGCTGCAGCCGACTGTATTTGGCCAGGCATGAGCTGGGCCTTCTCTACCCTCTTTGAGCCAGATATGCTGGCCTTAGGGATTGTTTACCACTGTTCCATTTCTGGATGTCTGGTTCTGCGTGGTTAACTAGAATTAGTCATTTTTTTCCCTGCTGTATTGAAGGGAACTGATTTTGTATTTCTTAGGGACTTTCAGAGAGGTTTTTGTTGTTGTTGTTGTTTTCCTCTAAAGGCAAACAGAAATGGAGCAAGACCTGTGACCTGAGGGTGAGAGCTGGTGGCTGGGTGGGCTGACTGGGGCCTGATCTGGCTTTGTTGGGCGATGCAGCCAGAGTGCCAGACTGTGCCCCAGTGCCCTGCATGTGTCGAGAGGGATGGGCTGCAGGGGGGCCCATGCCTGGTGCTGACTAAAGTCCGAGTGATTTGTGCCTCAGGTTGGTTGAGCGGAAGGAAGCACTGTAGAACCAACTGTACTGTGGCTTCTGGGTCTCCTAGTCCCCCCCCCCCCCCTCTCTCCTTAGCAAGGCTGCAACCATATTTGCATACCCTGAGGAGTGAGGCTGGGGTGGTCATCTGCCCCACTGCAAACTTGCCCTTTCTGTTCTTCAGGGAAGCAGGGCAGGAGAAGGGGGAACTGGACTTCCCACCTGAATTCTAATCCCTGCTGGGCCTTGGACATGGGGTGCAGGAGGTGGGATAGGGGCAGGATTGACCCCAAAGTAAATATGGGGACAGCAGCGTCCCATTTTGCAGGGTTACAGCGAGAAGTGAACAAGGTAGAGATGGTGGCTTTCAGAGTGCCATGCCCCTGATGCTCACCAACCCTCCAACAAGGACACTGTGCTCAGTCACTTTGTTCTGACAGTGGCTCCCAGAACCAAGCCAGCAAGACCTTCCCTGCCACCTCTCCTGCTAGTCCTCCCACATTGCCCTACCCCCACCACCTCCCATTTATGTGTTCTTCCGTGTCTGGGGGAAGGAAATCCCTGCAGGAAGGAAGCAATGAGTGGAAGGTGACACAGGAGTAAGTGCCCCGAGATGGGTGGCCGGCCTTGGTTTTGCCTGTTACAGCGTACACAAGTCACCCACTCTGGAACTATCTTGGTGGTTCATTCAAGGCCTTTTACCACTGAGGAAGAATGGGGTCCCCAAGGCAGCCTTTGTATTTATTTATTTATTGCTTTTTGGGTCATACTCGGTGATGCACAGGGGTTACTCCTGGCTTTGCACTCAGGAATTACTCCTGGTGGTGCTCGGGGGACCATATGGGATGCTGGGAATCGAACCCGGGTCGGCCACGTGCAAGACAAAAGCCCTACCCACTGTGCTATCGCTCCAGCTCCACCAAGGTAGCCTTTGCTGCCCAAAGAAAGGTGGGGGCCTTCACAGATCTCCCCAGCAAGCACACATGGGTAGCCGGGGAGCGCCTCCGGGGCCTGGGAACTCAGGAGCAGACAAAGCCGAGGGCACTGGGTGGAAATCATGCTCATGGCTGAGGGGTACAGGGCAGCAGTCCCAGGTAGCCTCTCTCTGGGGCCTGGTGGAGGTGGGTGGGTTTTCGGCCTTCCTCAGAGGATGGTGTCCCACAGGTGCACGACCGTCTGGATCGCTACTGCTGTGGCTTCAAGCCCCAGCCCGGGGACCCATGTGTGGAGGAGAGGCTGCATGAGAAGTGCCGGAACCCGAGTGAGCTGCGGCTAGTCCACATACTGGTATGTCCTTCAGCCCCTCCTGACAAGTCTCATGCTTGTCAACTGCAGCGTGCATGGGGGGTGTGTGTAGGGGTGAGGGGAACAGGTGGGGGGATGGGTTTCCAGGGAGTCACACCAGAGTGGGGTGCATGCTGGAGTCAGAGACCCCGTTGCCTGGAGGGTCTCCGGAGAACCCCTCGAGCTCCTGGAAGCTGAGTCAGAGAACTGGGTGTCTATAAATAAAGAAACCGGGGTCCGGAGTGGGACAGAGAGTTTCCTGGGCCATGAGAATGGGTGAGGACTGCCAAGGAGCTTTCAGAGCACAGGACCTGAGGCTTTGGGCCCTACAGTGCACAGGCCGGAGCTGACCAAAGAAACACAGGGGGACTCCTTGGTAAACCAGAGCCAGTGACCATCCAAAGGACCATGTGGCAAATTAGCCACATTCTTGCACAAGAAGGAAAGGCCATGCATAGAGGGAAGGCCTGCCTTATCCCTGTGAGGGACAGTGTCCCTTACTTGCTCTGGCTCCTCACTTTTGGAGAGTCATGGCTGGAGCGATAGCACAGCGGTAGAGCGTTCGCCTTACAAGCGGCCAACATGGCCGACCCGAGTTCAATTCCTCCGCCCCTCTCGGAGAGCCCGGCAAGCTACCGAGAGTATGCAATATGCCAAACACAGTAACAACAAAGTCTCCAATGGAGACGTTACTGGGCCCGCTCGAGCAAATCGACGATCAACGGGAGGGCCTTTACCTTTACCTTTACCTTATGGTCAACACATGTTGTGGGCTGAGCCACATCAAGCTAGAGGCCGGGGATGCCCCCCCTGGACCATTAGTTGGGGGGAAGCCTTCATCCCCCCACCCCCAGAACCACCTTTCCCTCTCCCTGGTGGAAGGCAAACACCTGGGGCAGGGAGGAACTTTCTAGTATTTCCTTGGGACAGGCAGCCAGGAAGCAGGTCCTGGAGGGCCGCAGTTTTCAGAATGACTCATAAGGCTCCCAGAAGTAGATGATTCCTGATGTGTGGAGGCAAGTGAGGAAGAGGCAAGGCCAGAGACAGGGGAAGCACATGTCCATGAGCCTCCTGGAGCTTACCTGGAGAGGGTAATGGCGCAGCAGTTGTGAAGTGCAGGGAAACGTGGAGAACTGGGCATGTGCTGGAATGACGAGGAGCCAGAGAAGCTGCTCTCTGTGCAGGGATCACGGTATACTTGAAGGGGTGGCAGGAGTTTTCAGCTGCCAAGGTCAGTTCTGAAGAAGTTGGAGAGTCGTTGACCCCAAGTCCTAGGGGGACAGTGCATGGTGGCTGCTTCCTGAGGATAAAGAGTGCTTTGTGCTCTGAGGAGTAACCAGGGTGCAGGTGAGCATGAGCAGTGTGAGACACTGCCTCCTCTCCTCTCCCTCCACACCCTGCCCCTGGCCATGTGGGAGATGATCTTGCACCTCAGCACTGTGAATCCAGCTCTGAACCGGCTGCCACTGCTTAGCTGTGTGATCTCGTGCACATGAGTCTAGATCTTTGTGTTTCTGTAAAATGGGTTAATACCAGTGAGGTCTCAACCTCTGGAGGTACAGGAGGGCTCCCTGTGATGGTGCCTGTGAGGCCGCAGAGGGTCAGCTCACTGCGCAGCGTGTGGGGAGGAGGGCAGCAGCCAGGTGGGCTCTTCCACCCCTGAACCCTGACATTTGTGGGTGCTGGCTCAGCCATACCCTCACCCACCCATCTCTGTTGGGCTCCTTCTCCAGGTGCGAAGCAACAACCCATCTCACCTGGTCTACATCGATAATGCTGGGAACCTTGAGCTCACTGAGGATAAGCTGAACTTCCGGCTGCTGGAGGGCATAAAAGGGTAAGGGGCTGGTCTGACGGGCTGGAGCCCTGGGACTGGAGGGTCCTGCTGCAGATCCTGGGACCTTAGAGAGTAGCTGCCCCAAAGTCCATCAGACAGATGCAGCTGTGGCTCACATAGGGTGGGGTGGCCTGGAAAAGCTGAGAGAGGATCCTGTCACTGGTGCTCAACTCTGGGCTGGCCTGCTGCTCGCTCCCGCTACCTAGAGGACCTTTTGGCCCCACAGAGTGGGGCTCTTTGGGGTGCAGCCAGGCCAGTGTTTCCTTGCCCTCATGAGTGGAGCTGGTCTGGGATCCTGCCTTTTGCTCCCTTCTCCCTGCAGGCAACTCAGTCTTCCCGGGGCTCATTTCAAACATTTGCCAAGCAGAGCTGCAAACACCACCCAGCTTCTCTGTTAGGTGGGACCCAGCCTGGAACACTGTCCCCAGAAGTGTTTTCACAGAGAATCCCAGTCAGCAGGACCGGTGATATGAGCTCCGACTTGCTGTTCCCTAGAGCCTTCCTGCAAGGCTTCTGTTCCACTTCCTGTAACAGAGTCCACTGACCTTCCTGCAGGTTTCCTGAGTCAGCCGTGAAGGTTCTGGAGTCAGGCTGTCTACAGAATCTGCTGCTCCACTCTCTTCAGATTGACCCAGTGTTCTGGGAGAGTCAAGGTGGGGCCCTAGGGCTGAAGCCAGTTCTGCAGATGCTGGAGCAACGTGGACGGATCCTGCTGGGACATATCCAGAGACACAACCTCACACTCTTCGGGGACGAGGACCCGGGAGCCCACCTGTGGGCTGAGGCAGGGCCCTCTGTTCCCAGGTGGGTTCCCCCATGGCAGGCATCAGTGGATGAGTCCCTGTCCCCATAATCACATTTTCCTGGATCCCTCCATCTCGAAGATAAATGGAAGAAGCCAGAAACCCAGACTCCATGGATGTCACAGGATGCATCGTGCCTGAGGGTGGATATGGTTGTGGTGTTGGGGGTTCAATCACATGATACTCCTTTCTGCCTTCTTAGCTCTAGCTGTTGACTCTCTGGAACCAATTAAAACATTCAAGAATATTTTATGAGCTGCTCTGCTGGAGCGATAGCACAGTGGGTAGGGCGTTTGCCTTGCACGAGGCTGACCCGGGTTCGATTCCTCCATCCCTCTCAGAGAGCCTGGCAAGCTACTGAGAGTATCCTGCCCGCATGGCAGAACCTGGCAAGCTCCCCATGGAGTATTCGATATGCCAAACACAATAACAACACGTCTCAAAATGGAGACATTTCTGGTGCCCGTTTGAGCACATTGATGATGAACAATGGGATGACAGTGCATGGCAGTGCTCTGCTGCAGATACTGTGAAACTGTGTATTCCACATGCATACACAGAGCTGGACAACTCTGTGTGTTCGTGTGTGTATGTGTGTGTGCATATGTGCATTTGTACATGTGTATGTGTGGGGAAGAAACAATGATGCTGTAGGAGAATGAAGCTGTAAGGATGAGGATGAGGAGAAAATAAAGTCACTGATTACCAACCAGCCTGTGGCCCCTGTACTTCTGTTTCCCCAGGCTTCTGGCCTTCGTTTGTCCATCATTGTGGGCTGGGGTTCTCAGCCGCTGAACACATGCATCCACTCTTATTGAACTCATAGCATTATTTTGAATGAATATATAAACATTGATCTTCCAATTTATTTTAAATTTTAAATTTAATTTTTATTTTTATAAAGTAGTTCACAATATTTGATTAACTTTGATATTCAATCACTGGCAGTTTCTCCCTCTTGGAGAGCCCGGCAAGCTACCAAGAGTATCCTGCCTGCACATCAGAGCCTGGCAAGCTCCCCGTGATGTACTCAATATGCCAAAAACAGTAACACTAATGGGTCTCATTCCCCTGACCCTGAAAGAGCCCCTAATACGCCATTGGGCTACTCTGGCATGCAACAGAGATGAATGGAGATGTTACTGGTGCCCACTCGAGCAAATCAATGTACAGCGGGACTACAAATGATAAAAGTGATGTGTGTGTTCATGTGTGCATGTGTGTTTGTGTGTCATTTGTGCATGTGTGTGTTTGTGTGCATGTGTGTGTTCATGTGGGCATATGTGTGTTCATGTGTGCATGTGTGTGTGCATGTGTGCATGTGCGTATGTGTGCCCATGAATGAAAAGAGTCTACTGAAGTATCTTCCCAGAGCTGTTCATTTGTGTTCCCAGAGGGCTCTTGGTAGCAGATCTAAGAAGTGAAATATTAATGAGTTTGTCCTTAAAAGCTTTAACTGTTCAATTCTGTTGTATTTTGACTTAAGAATGATAAAAGGTAACACGTCTTCACTAAAAACAAATTCATAAATAATAGAATCATAGAAAAACTGAGAGCCCTAGAAATTCCCTAGAGATGTGTATGCATGTATTTTATTTATGCACTATCATGCAAATAAAAGGATAATAAAAGCAGAGTCATCTATTTACCAACTCCCCATTTTTATAAAACCTGGTATCAGTGTGAGGCTGAGAGCAGCCAAGGATGCGCTATTGTCTTCACAGCCCCCTTTTCGATACCAAGGACATGCAGGCACTGTCAGTCTCGCTTCTGCTCAGAACGGAGTATTCATTCTCTTGTCTATCAGCCCTGTCTCACCTCTCCAGCGGTGTGGGTTGTGTGTTCCATGCCAACCATCTCCAGGCATCAACCAATTTCAGGACTGCATGGAATTCCAAGACAGGAAGACACCATTTTTTCTTTTTTAGTCATTCCTATTCTGATAATTAGGTGGCTTCAGTTTTTCATCAATTATAAACAATACTGCTGTGGACATCTTTGCGTAGGTGCAAGTATCTCTGTAGTTATATTACTATAAATAGATTTCTGGGTCAGAGGTATGAGCTTTTTTTACCTTGAGGGGCAACCCCCTCTCCCAAATGCATGATCACAATCATCCTGTTGTTTATCGATTGCCTCGAGCAGGCACCAGTAATGTCTCCTTCGTCCTAGCCCTGAGATTTTAGAAAGTGCCACCTTTGAGGCTTTTTCAGGGTTAGGAGAATGAGACCCATCATTGTTACTGGTATTTGGCATATTGGGTACGCCACGGGGAGTTTGCCAGACCCTGCCGCGTGGGCAGGTTACATTCGGTAGCCTGCCAGGTTGTCCAAAGTAAGAATAAGATAATAAGATAATAAGCTTCTGGGAGCTGGGTTTTATAGTCTCTGGGTCTTGGCCGTTGATGGGATTACCCGGTGCCAGGGGGCCAGTTGGTGGGTGTGACCCCTGCCTACTGGAAGATGGAGGATCTGGGTGGAGGATGCTCAGCCCCGATCCAAGCAGGCTTGGAGATCTCAGCCCCGGGACCCAGGGACTCAGTATGCCTTTGTTCCTCTGCTGGTACCTTCATGTGTGTGGAGAGTGGTCTCAGCATGGTTGTGGCTGGTTCTGGCAGAGTCTCCTGCCCCCGCGCCTGGCTGTCCTCGCCCGGGCCCCTTGCATGGGGGCGGGTTGAGTTTCCCTCCCCGTCCTGAGCAGAGCTCCGGCAGCCGAAGACATATCCCAAATTGATGGTGTTAATTACCATTCTGATTAAGAGCAAGGGTACCAACTGCTTACCAATTGTTTGACATTCCTATTTAGGGTAGGGTAACAAAATTTTACTGTCTCAAGCTCTTTATTTTTATTGAACTATCTTTATTTTTAAAAATCTATTTATATTTTTGCTTTTTGGGTTCACACTCTTCAATACTTAAGGGGCTATTCCTGGCTCTGCCCTCAGGAATTACTCCTGGCCGTGCTCAGACCACATGGGATGCTGGGAATCAAAGTTGGGTTGGCCGTGTGCAAGACAAATGCCCTAGCAGCTACATTGTCACTCCAGCCCCGAACTGTCTTTATTGATCTAATATATTTGGGTGTTGAGGGGACAGGTTGGTCACACCATGGTGGACTGATGCAAGGCAAGTGCTTTCACCCTTGCACTAACTCTGCAACCCTGGGAAAACTATTTTTTAAAATGGCAATTCCTTAATCTTTCCATTTGCATGTTAGTCATTTGAATTTTATTTAAGTTGTCTTTTCCTTTTGAGATGTTTGTTCTTTCCTTGTTAATTTGTTAGCAATCTTTAAGTCTAATTAGTGTAATCAATCTTTCTCTGTTAGATATGTTGCAAATATTTTCTTCCAGTCTTGTCATTTGTCTCTTGACTTTGTTTATGGAGTCTTTTGCCAAGTGGCAAATTTTAATTTCTGTGCCGTATTATCTATTTATCTTTCCCTGTAAATTTTCTGAGTTTCACGCCTTCTTAGAAAGGCTGTCACTATTTCAAGATTATTGAAATAATCTCTTCTTTTTCCCCTAGCACGTATAGAGTATTTATTTTAAACATAAAGCTTTAACAATCCATATAAAATTTATGTTGAGAGCTTTGTGAAGCAGAGATCATAACTAAATTTAACTCTACCAAGATTAAATGTGCTAACATCATTATTCAACAATTCACTCATTGTCTACTGATCTCACAATATATTGTTCCCAGATGTTCAAGAGTTCCATTTGTCAATTCTGTGTTACTCCACTGATTTTTTTCAGTTCCTGCATCAATATAATTCTATTTCAATTAAATTTTACTATTTTGCCAAAAATATTCATCTTTTTTATGCTTTATTTTTTCACTTTTTTGGTTGCGCATTTGCTTATAATAGAATAGTGTTAATCTATGAAACATGCGACCCAGTTCCCAGCGGCATTCAAAATTCCATTAGTAATTCAATGGGGATTGTATGAAATTTATAAATTAGGCAGAATCTGACCTGTTTGTGATATTGTGTACTCCCATTAAGGGACATGATTTATCAAATCATTCTTTGGTAACATCCATGAAAAATTTAACATTTTCTTCAATAATAAGTTTGCTTATTTATTTATTTTTTGGTTTTGGGGTCATACCCAGTAATACTCAGGGCTTACTCCTGGTTTTTCACTCAGGGATCACTTGTGGTGTGACTTGGGGTGCCAGGTACTTAACCCAAGTCTACCCACCGTAAAACATGTGCCTTACCTTCTGCACTGCACTGTCCTCCTGTTGTTCATCGATTTGCTCAAGCGGGTGCAGTAACTTCTCCATTGTGAGACTTGTTGTTTGGCATATTGAATATGTCACGGGTAGCTTGCCAAGCTTTGGCTGTGCAGGCAAGATACTCTTGGTAGATTGCTGGGCTCTCCAAGAGGGGCAGAGAATCGAACCCAGCTCTGCCGGGCTGGCCACTTACAAGGTAAACACCTTATTGCTGTGCTATTGCTCCTGCCTACTTCTGTACTATCCTCACAGTCATGGTCCTCCCATTGATTATCAATTTGCTCCAGCGGGCTCAGTAACATTGTGAGACTTGTTACTGTGTTTGGCATATCAAAAGTTCACGGGGAGAGGCGAGATACTCTCGGCAGCTTGCCGGGCTCTCCGAGAGGGGCGGAGGAATCGAACTTAGATCAGCCATGTTGGCTGCGTGCAAGGCAAACGCCCTACTCGCTGTGCTATCGCTCCAGCCCATGTACTATCCCAAAATATTTAAATAGAAAATCATAGATTCAAATAATGATATTTTCACATTTTTATTAAGTTAAAGACAGTTTCTGACAGACATATTTCACTAAGTTCAGAAAGTTTCTTTTACCCTTGGGTTTTAATAAATTTTTCAGGATTCAAGATTGGTGCTTTAATGTTATTAATTACCTTTTCAATGTCTACAGAATAAATAATAATATGTCTCCTTTATTTTCTAATGTGGAATGCTCTCTACAGCCCCACAATAAACCTATAGGATAGGTTTTTAAAATTTAGTGTTTGTATATATGTTGCATATATATTCACATATGGTCTAAGACACAGATTTCCAAATGTATTTAGTCCTTGTCCTTTTTTCAGGAAGACAAAAGCAAAGCACAACTTTTTACGGGACAAGCTCCCTGGGACTCTACCTTCTTTAAGGGAACAAAGAGGACTGTAACAGCAGCCACTTCTGTCACCCTTGGCTTGTTCCATCACCCCCAGGGGAACAACTGTAACCCTCTTTGGGATGTGCTGGTCTAAGTTTTCTCTCTTGTGTGTGCCCTCCATGCTCATCTTATTCTGAAAGTTATGCAGTCTCACTGGATGGATTCAGAATGTTCTCATCTTTTAATATATTTTTTTAAATTTTTATTAGTGAAACACCATGAGGTACAGTTGTAGACTTACAAATTTTTGTGCTTGGGTTTCAGTTATACAATTATCCCTCCACCAGTGCCCATTCTCCACCACCACAGATCCCAGTAGCCCTCCCAACCCCCCATCCCACCCTGCCTCTGTGGCAGGAATTTCCTTTTGTTCTCTCTTCCTTTTGGGTGCTGTGGTTTGCAAAAGAGGCACTGAGTGGCAATCATATTTGGCCTATAGTCTACTTTCAGCATGCATTTCCCATCCTGGGAGGATCCTCCCAAAACCCTTTACTTGGTGCTCCCTTCTCTATCTGAGCTGCCTTTCCCCCTGGCATATGCGGCTGGCCTCCAAGCCATGGAGCGTACCTCCTGGTACTTATCTCAGCTATTGCGTGTTAGTTTCCTATTTTGTTACTTTATATTCCCCAGATGAACGCAATCTTTCTATGTCTGTCCCTCTCTTTCTGACTCATTTCACTTAGCATGATACTTTCCATGTAGTACCACTTGTATGTAAATTTCATGACTTCATCTTTTCTAACAGCTGCATAGTACTCCATCGTGTAGATGTACCAAAGTTTCTTTTACCAGTCATCTGTTCTTGGGCACTCGTGTTTTTTCCCCCAGATTTTGGCTATTGTGAACAGTGTGGCAATGAACATACAAGTGCAGATGTCATTTCGATTGTACTTTTTTTCCTCTTTGGGATATAATTCCCAGGAGTGGTATTATCTTTTAACTTATTTATTTGGGGGCTTTCCCAGCAGCTCTCAGGGACACAGTCATTCTCTGTCAATGAAGGAGAGGGCTTCCAGGCTCATTGGGGCAGCGTGATGGTGATTTAATGGGAGAAAGCATCCCATTTCCCCACAACTCAGTGTGCCAAGTCATGTGTCTTCATAAAGGAGGTACAGAGAGGTCAAGTTATTTGCTCCATGTCAACCAGCATGTAGGTGGAAGAGCCAAAATTTAAATCCAGGTAGGAATAGAACCAGCAAAGTGTTGAACTTTTTTTTTTTTGATTTTTGGGTCACACCTGGCGATGCACAGGGGTTACTCCTGGCTCTGCACTCAGGAATCAACCTTAGCGGTGCTCAGGGGACCATATGAGATGCTGGGAATTGAACCCGGGTTGGCCGTGTGCAAGGCAAACGCCCTACCCACTGTGCTATTGCTCCAGCCCCAGAACTCAGGACTTTTCACGGAGACTCTGACACTATTCCCAGCCTCCGCAACCCTTGTGACAGCATCTCTTGCTCTCATCCCTTTGAACACGGAGCTGATGACTGACTGGGGGTAAGGCAGGGCAAGTCCCGGAAAGCAGCAAAACGCAGGTCTCGGCTCTGCGCCTTCCCAGGCTCCCTGCTGTTGCTTGCCCTTCCCTTGTTAGCGGCTCTATGAGCAGTTTCTCCTGCACCACAGAAACTTCAGCTGCTATTCATCCTTTTCAAAAAACACCCAGTTTCAGGGTCTGCTGCCAGCACCTTGCCCTCCACCCCCATCACAACCTCGGGAACAGGGGCACCCTGCCAAGTGGAGGATGGGATCAGGGAGGGCTGATGGTGGAGGACAGTTCCAGGAGGACCGTGGCTGCCCCAGGTTGGCCATCCCCCCTCAGTTTACTGCATGGGAAATGAGAGGCCAGTGGTAGTAATGCAGCTTCAAAAGCTCCCACAACCAAAGGCGTACTGGGATGTTCAGTGCCAAAGCGCAGGGCTGACCCCACGGAATCTTCCTCGCCAGCTGCAGGAATGCCGAGATGTGGGTGGAACGGAGCCTCCCCAGGGGACTCTGTAGGCACTGAGTTCTCTTCCCATTGCAGAATAATCCATATCCCGTCCGTGTTTGGGCCTCGAGGGCTTGGGGATGATTCTAGACCTATAGTGAGTCATTGGTGACTGGTCAGGCCCCCTGCCAGGGGCTTCACACAGACCCTGTGAAGGCGTCCATGGAGGGACCGGCCCCTGCAGATAAAGAACCATAGGCAGGATGGAGGGAGGACTGAGCCGTGCAGAGAGGGGTGCAGAGCCTCCTGTGAGCCTGGGGTGCATGGCCTGACAAAAGCCGAACAAATGACTCCACATGCTGAGTCATTTGTGCCTTGGTACTACAAACCTTCCCAGCAGCCCCACTGAGCAGGCCCTGTCAGGCACTACCGTTCCCTTTGACATGTCAGGAAACAGCTCAGCCAGGAGGCACGCCCTGTCCTCGGTCCCAGAGCATGGGGAGAGACTTGACCCTCAGCCCCAGGGGCTGCAGGACCTGTTCCGAGAATCTCCATCCTCCCTCCCATCCTCGTCTGGTTAGTTCTTTCCATCTACCTTACAACCACCGCTCACACCCAGGTTGGCCACTGCTCAATCAGGTGGGGCTGAAGATCAGGTGGGGCGGGGTCCTCTTCCATCTGGTAATAAGAGTGCATGTCTGCTGAGCAAGGTGCTGGGGCCTGAGACTTTGGGCAATGCAGAAGCTGTGCTGGGGGAAGGGACTGACCCTCCCCAGAGGTTGGAGGTCATAGGACACAAGGGTGAGGGAGCATTAAACTTGGGGGACAGTCCTCTTGGCTTGGCCCAGGTTTTGCCTCTGCTGTTCCCTGGATACCGGCCTCTCTTTCCCTGCAAGTCTGCTCCGAGGAGGGGAAGAAGAGGGTAGATGCATTTAATTTCAGTTTTAAAGTTTTGGAGCTACCTCTAGCAGTGCTCAGGGGCCACTTGTGGAGGTGCGTGGCTTCAGGAGTTGGAGACTGAACTTGTTCTGCTCACATGCACTTCAGTCTTCTGAGCCATTTCCCCAGTCCCCAGACGTTAAAACCATTTGTTTTTTTATCTGAGGAGCCCCCCAAGCAGTGTTCAGGGGGCCTGGGATCCATTCTGAGCTAAAACTCAGCCACTGAGCGTGATGGCTCAATGTCAGGGACAGCAGGACCACACCCAGTGCTCCTGATTGGGGAGCAGGACATGCAGTGCTGGGGATTGAACCTGAGGCCTTGGGCATGCAAGACCTCAGGGCAGATTTCCTTTGGTAGCTCTGTGGGTCTTCATGGCCATCTGCTCCCCCTAATTCACTTCTCTCAGTCCAAATACCTTCCACCCTTGGATGCTATTGACGCAGGCTCCCCTACCTCCTGGGGGAAATAAGGGACCCTCCAGAGCTCCCCCACCTCCCCACTGGGAGAAACTGGGAGCTGGGTGTGTGTGTGTGTGTGTGTGTGTGTGTGTGTGTGTGTGTGTGGCGGGGAGTGACTGCCCTCTCTCTCAGCTCTGGTCCTCGGAAAGATGATGCTTCCCGGGAACCTGCAGAAAGAAGTCCCATTGAGGAATTTGGGTTTGGGGCATCAGCAGTATCCAGCTGCCCAACTCACTCCTGCATCGCCCCCCCCCCCCCACCCCCACACACAGCTTCTGACAGTGTTGCTTTTCATGGTGGGAAGATTTTTTTTAAACGTTGATCAGGATTTTTTTTGCTTTATAAAATTTGTGTATCATAAAATCTAAAGGGGAAAACCATGAGAGGCAGAAGAGTACCCCCTCCTTTTCAGATTTCCTCAGACGACGCATTGCATGCAGGTTCCCTGTGGCTTGAGCCACTGTGTGTCTGTGAGTGTGTGTGTTAGTTTGTGTGTGTATGTGTGTTAGTGTATATGAGTGTGTAAGAATATGTATGTGTGAGAAGGAAGTAGCCCCTAAACACCACCGAGATAGCACAGTACTCCCTCCACTTCCCACCCCCCTGCAATAAGATGGGACCAAACTGTCATGAGGCCATTCCCAACCCCCCGCTCCCACTGTGGCTGTCAGTTAGGGACTAGGATGCAGGTCTGTGATGCTTTGGTGGGAGAATGCCCATCAACCTGCTACTCTCCAGAGCTAAGCTCCAGTCAAGGTGAAGCGTTAGCCCCACTCTTCTCCTCTCCTTCATGGGGCTGGGACTTGTGCTGGGGTTTTCCTATGAAGAAAGGGTTTTACTGCTTTCCCCCTAAGGACATGGCTGATCTTGGGCTAGCTTTCTGTTTCTGTGGAAGTCACATTAAAAAAGGTGAAAGGTATCTGACAAAACTGCTGTGGGGAGAAGGGCTGCAAAGTGATGTCTCACTAGGGATGGAGTGTCTGGATGATGCCCAACAGCTCATTTCACCGAATTATGACTCATATAATGCGATGGGCATGGACTCAGGAAGGAGCCTGGGCACTGTGAATACTGACTGTGGCTCCTATGAGGTTCTGAGGAAAAGCTGCCCTCACAAGTCCTGAGGTCGATGAAGGTCATCTCACCCCAGGTAGAGTGGTGGCATGGGGAGGTACAAGAGAATGGTTCCTAGACGTGTTGAGGGCCCGTCCTCAGAGCCCTGGGCCCTGCCTGACCTGCAGCTCTGCCTCAGAATCAACCTGCAGGCAACACCACTTCCTCATCCTGCCTGTCCTAACTTGCTCACCAGAAGGCATCTATCACTCTCAGTGGAAATGGTCCCGGGGTGGTCCCACTTGCTCATCCCCCTCTGATGTCCTCGTGGCTTTCCCAGTGCCACCCCGCCTTGTTGGGCAATCAGGAATATTAACACCTGAGTATTAACAACAGTCCCCCACCCCCACCGTCCCCCACCTGTTCCACAACAAGACTCAAAAAGATGTTCACGATCATTTAATGGTCATCCCAAACACTCTTTATGGGGCAACAGGATGAATTCCATGATGGGCACTGAGGACCCAACATGCCCCAGACACCCTACAACCGAGGGCCACTTCCAGATACTTGGATCCCGCCCAAAGAGACACGGGGATAAACAACATGATCTCAAAAACAAGGCGATTCTTTCAGGGATTCTTACTTTTTTCTTCCTTCTCCTAACAACCTTCTTCTCTAGGAATCTGGACGCTCAGGATAGGAGAAGGCAATGAGGGGTAGGGGCTGTCCCGTGGCACTGGCAGAAAGAGAGGCGCTGCGAAGCCCGTACCCCAGTCGCAGCCGGCAGTCCTAGAGGCACAGGGCTGCTCAATAACGGACCTGCTCAATAATAAATAAAAGGGTGATTCCCAGAGCCACCGGCCTCGTCCCCCGCGCATGCGCACTACGTGTTGCACACAAGCACATCTGCGAAGGGTCCTTGGAGGGTCTTGTTGAAGATGCAGCGGACCCACACCAGGTAGGTGGTGAAGGGCTTGATGTTCTCGGTGAAGGTGTGGTTCTGCAGGGACAGGATGTAAGGCACGTAGGTGTTCTCGCCCTGCTCCTGCAGCCACACCTCGTACTTGACCTCCCGTACCTTCAGGTACTTGAGATTCCATGGGATCTGCCAGGAGACGCTGAGGCGGGCCTCGGATGCCCCCTGCACTGACGCCTGGCACCGTGCATCTCGCACCTTGCCCGGGTACAGGCCCATCGTCCACTTCTGCTTCCGGGACCCTGGCCGGCCCTTCACCACCTGCCGGATGGTCTGCATGAGGGACGGGATGTCCACCGTGGTGTCCTGGTAGATCCGGAAAAGCCATTCCGGGTTGCGGCAGCACAGATGCCTGGGGACCTCCTGGCTCTGCAGGATGCGGGCCTGCTCTGCCCGATCCAGGTGGGTGATGCCCCCCTGGTCCCAGGGCCGCTCGGGGTGTGTGACCGTGTTCTCCGGGATCATGTTCCGCCAGGCCACATACTGGAGGTCCATGCCGGGCAGCGTGGCAAGCGTCTTATAGGGGGTGTAGTGGTCAGGATTGACGGCGTAGGGGAAGAGTTCCACCACAGTGGCCCCCCGGGGAAGGAAGAGCGCAGTGACCAGCTGGGCCCCGTGCATGCTGACCAGCATGGATGCATTGCTGACCAGCCGGACCACGTCTGCGAAGGTATGATCTTCCAGAGTCACAGTGACCGTCTTCATCTGGAACTCCTGGGCCAGCGCGAGCAGCAACTCAGCCTCGTTCAGGATGAGTCTGTTCTGGGTGCGGCTGAAGACCAGGATGTAGTCCTCCCTGAGGGGGGTGCCCGTGTGGCTCACGTTCAGCTTCTTCATCATGAAATGTGCAAACTGCCGGATCTCTGTGCCCGAGACCAGGATGTTGGCCTTGGGGCCCTGGGGCTGGACGAAGCCATACTGGTACCAGGTGGTGATCTTGGAGAGACCCACGAATGCTTGGGAGAAGCACAGCAGCCGGCCCAGGGCCTTGAGCTGTGTCCGCAGAAGCGGTTGCTTGGGGCTCAGCAGCTTGTAGAGGTCGAAGTGTGCGCCCTCGCCCCAGCCCTCCATGAAGAAGAGCCGGGCCTCCTGGGCCAGGCCAGGAAACTGGCGCAGCGTGTAGAAGAGGGGCAGCAGGTCATCGTGGAAGACATGCATGAGGTTGTCGGGGTTGAAGCGATTGAGGATGAAGGCCACATCGGGCACGAACACGGGCTTGGGCATGAAACGCAGGGCAGCGGCCGGCAGCTCCACGAAGTTGAAGTACTGGGTGTTGTGGTCCTCCACGGTGGACAGGTCGAGCAGGGCTGGCTGGAAGCGCCGGGAGCCCAGGTTGGGCAGCATGACGGAGACGTTGCCGTGGAAGAAGATGAACTCCTCCGCCTCATTAGAGTAGCACAACCACTTGAAGCGGCAGACACGGTCGGTGTGCGTACGGCCGCTGCACACCATGTGCGTGCCACCCTCCATTAGCATCTGCAGGGCCTTGGGGTAGTTGATTCTCAGCATGGGGGTTGGCTCCGGGGCCTGGCGGCCCAGGGCCAGCTCCTCCTCCAGGGTAGCCGCATGCTCGCATAGACGCACGTGCTTCCACAGGACAGCTGCCAGCACGGACACCAGCAGGGCGTTGAGCACTGCTGAGAGGTGCATCCTCGCCACGCTGCAGGCACCCTAGGGACAAGGGGGCCTTGGGGAGGTGCTGCAGGACTGGTGTGTTTCACCCATCCCTGGAGGCACCCTGGGGACTGGTGAAAGTCTGCAGGAGGAGAGAAGGAGAAAGAAAAGGCGCTGACACAGGCTGTTTGGCAGAATTTCCAGCTCATGCTATGGGTCAAGCTCTGCTGTCCACAAGAGCCCTGGATCCAGCACCATCTGGTACATTTCACAGGAACAAGAGATGAATCTGTCCCAAAGTATTCACTCCCTCTCTCCTGGACGGCTTCCAAAGGGGTGGGGAGGGAGCACCCTGACTTTGATCTTGGCCACACAGCCTCCTGGCTGATGAGGTGTTTGACAGAACCCCCTTCAGACCTGGCTGGCTGCAGGAATTCCCAGAAGCAGGTGCTCGGTACCACATCCAGGGGCATCATCTCCTGAGACTCTGCTTCAGGAGACTTAGAGGGTGGCCTGGCAGCTGCATCTCTTAGTCCTGACTCATTTTCAAGTTTCCTTGTGGATTACCCAAATTCCATTCTACTTCTCTCTAGTGTTTTAAAATACATCTCATGGGGCTGGAGCAATAGTACAGCGTGTAGGGCATTTGTCTTGCACGTGGCGACCTGGGTTCAGTTCCCAGCTGGAGTAATTCCTGAGTATACAAGCCAGGAGTAACCCCTGTGCAATGACCCAAAAAGCAAAAAAAAAAAAAAAAAACCCAAAGAAAACCCCATACACACAAAAAACTAAAACCTCATCTCATTATACACACAAACACACCTATCTATCTATCTATCTATCTATCTATCTATCTATCTATCTATCTATGGCTTCCCTAGGTATCAGAGTCCATAGATGTGATTTAAAGTTTATAAGTACTGATATTTTGCCTTTGTAGGAGAACCTACCCCCTATCTTACACTTATTTAGAATTATCTTAAATTTACGTACATTGAGACCCACATCAGACAGTCCTGCCTTGTGCTTCAAGTGGAAAATGTAATTTCCTCAAGAGAAAAGGGAAAGTCTACACTGACCCATATTTTTATACTTTCTGTTCTCTCTTCGTCCCTGATGTTCCAAGGTTTCCTTCCATTATTATTTAGTTTTCCTGAAGAATTTCTATTAGTCATTCTTTTAGGCAAGATCTGCTAACAACAAAATCTCTTGGTGCTGGAGTGATAGTAGAAGGTAAGGCGCAGACTACACATGCAGCCAACCCAGGTTCAATCCCTGGCACCACGTAAGGCACCTGGAGCCAGGAGTGATTCCTAAGCCCTGAGTAAGGTGGGTTGCCCCCACCCCCCCAAAAAAATAGCCCTCCCCCCCCCAAAAAAAAACCAAACCAAACTCCAAATCTCTCATTTTCCTTCAAGTGAAAATGTCTTGATTTCAACTTCTTCCCTAGAGGGCATTCTTGGTGAGTATGGAATATGCTGACCTCAACGTTTTCGGGAAACATCTGCTTTGTTTGGATGGCCACTGCCCTTGAAGCAATGCGTCCTTACCCTCTTGGGACTCCTAAGAGTTTTCCTTAGTCCTGGTGGATGGAGGGTCAGAGTTGTGGTGGTGGTGGTGGGGAGGGTAGGGAATTTTGTTGATTTTACTCACTCTTATATCTATAGGTTTATGCCTTTCACAAAATTTGGGAAAATTTTATTTATTTAGTTTTGGGGTCATATTCAGCAATTCTCGGGGATTACTCCTGGCTCTGCACTCAGGAATTACTCCTGACGGTGCTTGGGAGACCATACAAGATGCAGGGGATCAAACCTGGATCCACCATGTACAAGGCAAACACCCTACCCACTGTACTATTGCTCCGGTTCAAATATGGGGAAATTTTAGGCATTAGTCTATTCAATACTTTTCTAACCTCACATGGCTCTCATAGGGCTCTAAAAATACTGATGATGGATTGAAACTTTTTCTTTTTTTTTAGGGAGAGAGAGATAGCTCAAAAGGTGGAGCACATGATTTGCAGGCACAAGGGATCAAACATGATACCTGATCTAGGAAGCTCCCTTCTCTCTCTCTCTCTCTCTCTCTCTCTCTCTCTCTCTCTCTCTCTCTCTCTCTCACACACACACACACACACACACACTCTGTATCTATCCAGCTGGAGCACTGACCTACCAAGCAGGTACCAGGCCAAGTAGAGTCAGGAGTGGTACCAGGCCCCCAAGCACCACTGTGGAGGCCCCATTACAAATTTGCTTTATATTGGGGCTGGAGAGATGGTACAGAACTTAATAAGACACTTGCTTTGCATGCAGCTGACCAGGGAGTCAATCCCCATCACCCAGTTCTGTTCCCCCAAGCCCCACCAGAGTGATCCATGAGCACAGAGCCAGGAGTAAGCCTGAGCACCACCACGAGTGATCTAACTCCCCAACCCCCACTCCCATCACTTTATAGGAGTCTGAGGCCATGTAGAGTTCTTTTTCAAGTCTATTTTCTGTCATTATCTGTCATTGTCCTTACTGGGTAATTTTAATTGTTCTTTTCCCTGATTCTTCCTTCTGTCATCGCCCTTCTATCTGGTAATTTTTTAAATTGGTCACTGTATTCTTCAGTTCTCAGACATCCACTTAGTTCTTTATATAACAGTGATTTCATGCAATTAGGTTCAACCCAATAAGGTGAAGATTCTGGCAGAGAGGAAATGGGGGGGGGGGAGAAATGGGGGAATCTCAGAAGAGATGCCAAACCAATGAAACTTCCAGGTATACAGATCTTCGGGCTGAAAACTCTGGGCCCTCCTGAAGTGGGGTGAGCAGCCTCCCCTCTACCTGATAATGCTAGAAGTCCCAGCAGCTGCACCTACAGCCCTCAGCCTCCACCATATAAATGGCTCAGCTTCACAGTTAAGAGATGCCAACTGATGAAACTCCCAGGTACACTGGTCTTTGGGCTGAAAACTTCGGGGCCTTCTTGGGAGGGGGTAGGCTGAGTCCCCACCCTCCCAAAGCTCCAGCAGCTGCACCCACACCCCACAACCTCTGGCATATAAATGGCCCAGCTTCACAGCGCCAAGACTAATCTCAAGAGATGCCAAGTCCAAAAATCGTCCCAGTTCTACAGCTCCTGGAGCATGCAGCCACATACCTTCAAATTCCATAATACTGACAGCCTAGTAGATGCACAGTAAATTAGATGGAAAAGTAACACAGATGCCCACTAACCTCAATAAATAAAAACAGTAACACAGGAGGCTCAATTAGCGTCAAACAACTCAATAAACCCTCAATGACTTTAATAACTCCATTGTGAGTTATAATAATTTTCACAAATTTTATTTTACTGTATTATTTTTTGATAATTCCACTTACCATTTTGTTGTAACAAGCAATATAAAATAAATTATTTTGAGCCTATAAGGGGGCCGGCTTGTTGGGTGGGTGGGAAACCAGAAGCAATGGTGGAAGGAAAGGTCAAAGGTGGGATTGGTGTTGGAACACTGAATGCCTGAAACAATGATATTATGGACAACTTTGTAAACCACAGGAACTAAAGTTATAAAAAGAAAAAAGAAAATGTCAGGGCCTCAGGTGGTTAATGGAGGGCCACGGGAACAAGCACAATGAAAGATGGAGTTTTAAAACATGCTGGACATGCATGGCTGCCTTTGCCCCATGTGACACAAATGCTGATCAGTACCCAGGTAGGAACTGTCACTTTCTACCAGTCACTGGAACAAGAATTTTAAACCTAGGCAGGAGAAAAGGAAAATCCCTGTCAAAGACGGATGTTGAGGCCACATGGAGGATGTGGCTGTTCTGTGCTGCTGTTCCGTGTGGTGCTGTGGCCCAGAGTCTGATGTCAAGCCCAGTTCCTTGGGATTCTGGGTCAAGCGTATTAATAAATGACACAGAAGATGCCAGGACTACCTAGCACCCTCCCCCTTTTCCGTTTCTTAATCAAGTCCTAGACTTGCCCAGAGAGTGGTCCCTTCCCAAGATCAGATGCACTCCTACTATGCACCAGGCAGCAGAAAGCAAGTGCCCACCAGTCAGTTACCAGTCCCCTCGGGTCCTGACTAGGGCAAAGCAGACCTCAGGGTCTGAGTCCTGTTCCAAGCCACCACTAGTAGACAGCGAAAGGAAGGTGGATTCCCAGGCTACTGCCTGCCACCTGCTGACCAATCTCACCAAGTGGATAGAGAAAGGGAGGCAGTTTCCAGTCTAGCCTGCCACCTGCTGACCAATTCCCACCTAGTGGAAGCGGTTCCCTGGATGCTGCCTGCCACCTGCTGACCAAGAAGGAAGTAGCCCGACAGCAGAGCCAAAATGCCAAGAGCAAAATTCCTGGTACTAATCTCGGCCATTCTTGGGTGTTAGTCTCCTATTTTGTTACTTTATGTTCCCCAGATGAATGCAATCTTTCTATGTCTATCCCTTTCTTTCTGAGTCTCGCCACAGAGGCAGGGTGGGATGGGGGTGTGGGGGGTGGGAGGGATACTGGGATCCGTGGTGGTGGGAAATGGGCACTGGTGGAGGGATGGGTATTTGATCATTGTATAATTGAAACTCAAGCACAAAAATTTGTAAGTCTACAGCAGCCAACATGGCCGACCCGAGTTTGATTCCTCCGCCCCTCTCGGAGAGCCCGGCAAGCTTCCGAGAGTATCTCGCCTGCACGGCAGAGCCTGACAAGCTCCCCGTGACATATTCGATATGCCAAACACAGTAACAACAAAGTCTCCAATGGAGACGTTACTGGGCCCGCTCGAGCAAATCGATGATCAATGGGAGGGCCTTTACCTTTACCTTAACTGTACCTCATGATGTCTCACTAATAAAAATTTTTTAAAAAGTCAAAAAAAAATTATTCCAGTCCTCCTAAAAAAAAAACGCCAAGAGCAATGTGGCAGAGGAAAAATGCCACAGAGACCCCAGTTGCTGGAGCTCTGGCTGGGGGTGGGGGGGGGGCTTTCCTCACCACTGATGCTGGTTTGAGTTTGGCTTTGGGTAATAGCTGAGAGTGGTCTCTTGGGCACAGAATGATACTTTTTGCAGAGTATCATGCATGAAGCAGATGCATGAAAGCTGAGTCTCCACCTCCTGACTCTGAGCTCTAACTCGCTGGCGCTATTTGGCAGCAGTTTCCAGGGCCTGGGAAGGGAAAGAACAACATGAGCTTGGAACATCCTGTAATGTCAAATATAAGGAAGTTTTTTTTTAAAATGATGAGGTGTAAAAAAAAAAAGGCACAGAAGCCAACCCTGAAAGGATTTAGTCCAATGGCTAAATCTGGGGCAAGTCAAATAACAAAATTAAAAAGTCAGAGCAGTGGTTTATAACCTACAGAGTAAAATTAAGATCCACAAGTCCAGACTGATATGAATAATTGACTAGACTAATAGGGAAGAAAGGGTGGATCTTTCTTAAAGTACAACTCCAATTAATAAATGTAGCAGCAATAAAAAGGCAGGAAATCACCATTTGGCAAACATCACAGAAATAATTGTTCCAGGCAAGAGCCACTGATGGATGCTAAAATTAGACGACGAAACTAAGATGAGAACCAGAATATTTGCATAGTCCTTAGGATATACAGATCAATTACAAAGATTTAAAAATGAATTTTACTTGTAAAGAAGCCGGCAGACATTTCCTGAACCAAACAACTGACATCCCCAGTAGTAAGTTATCATGCACCCCTAGATATGAAGCACTGGGAGGGAGGAAGGCAACACAGATGGGCTGGCCTGCATGGACCTCACTGGGCACTTTGGGCTCAAGGGTTATAAACCCAGCGCGAAATCAGGAAGGTAGGCTTGTAGTGGTGAGAACACAGGCACTGAGATCAAACTGTCTGGGTTGTTAACTTGGCCACTAATAGACCAGGCAGCTTGGGAAACGTCCCAAGGGAATGGATATATCAAGAACACTGAGGGGGCTTGACACGGGCACCCAGAGAGTTCCCTGATGGAGCAGGGGGTCCCCACAGTGGCAACAGGCCGGGTTCAGGCTCCCACCCATCTTCTCCCCACTCTCATTTCTGGTTAATGTGAGATAGGAATCAGGTGGGGGGGTCCTTTGGCAGTACATTCAGGGAACCATCCCAGCAGAGATGACCTGGAGAGACAGAAAAGCATAAACCTGAATGTTTGCAGGGATGACACTGACTGCAGTGAGAAGCCTTCCTGTCAGTCTGGAATGAGGGCAAGAACCCACCAAGAGATGGCTCACAGGTGGGATGGTGTGTGTGTGTGTGTGTGTGTGAGAGAGAGAGAGAGAGAGAGACAGACAGACAGACAGACAGACAGACAGACAGACAGACAGACAGACCCAAGCCCCCACAAGCTAAAAATCCTTGACAGCTTTCCAGCTACCACCCTCCGTCAAGCTGCAGCCACTCAGACAAGACCCTGTAGAATGGGCTTTCCAAAGCAGCTCGAGCACCCCATTTTGGTTTTGATTTCATTTGGGGGCCACATCTGGTGGTGCTCAGGGATCACTCTTAGCAGGAATTGAGGGAACAATATAAGATGTCAGGGATTGAACCCAGGTGGGCCACATGCAAGGTAAATGCCCTATCCACTGTACTATCACTGGCCCCACCAGGCACCCCATTCTGGAGCTGCCCACAACTCGCTCTGGGTGTGGGAACTTCCCTTCCTCTACTCCACGATTTTCTACAGCCTTCTTTAGAGCATTATGTCTTCTGACTTTCAGTGAGTACACACATACGCACACACACACATACACACACATGCGCACACATGTGCATACACAAGCACACTCTGTCTCTTTCTCTGGAGAAGTGCACATTCTCTGGAGGATTAGGACGCTCTCTCAATAAAGCGATTTCACTTCCTTTTCTGTTTCCATAAAAATTCTTTTTTTTTTAGTTTTTATTTTTTAACTATCTCCATGATTTATGAGACTCCATGAAAATTCTCGTCTATGGCCAAAGACAAAGGCTCGGGTGCTGCTGAAGGTCTTTCCCTTGCCTTTGTCCCCTGCTAGGGTCTTGTCGTGCTGCGGTCTGAGAATCTTTGAGATCCAGAGACCCTGCAACATCCAGAATGGAGGGCCAAGCTCCCCCAGTGGGTCTCAGGGGCAGCTTAGCAATGACCCAGGCAGGGCGGGCAAGACTTGAATGCCCACCCTGCACAAGAGTTCGCGTGGCTGGAACCAGTCCTGACCTTCCGGGGCATGCACCCCACCCACAACACGGGGACTGGACACAAATAATCTACTTGCACTTGAACTCTTATCTCAGGACTGGCAGCCCGGGTGGCAGGACATTAGCTTTCTATGACACCAGAGAGATGAAAAGCCATCCCTGAGAAATAGAAGAAAGTCTGCAAGTATTCAGGCTGGCCAATGGCATTGCCAAATCCTTCCCAACAGGTATCACTGAAAGAACACAATACCGCTGAATCTTCCCAGGGAGACTGGTCCGGGGTTGATAACTCTGAGGCCTTCTCAGAATGGGACTGCAGATTCCCTTTTTTTTGCTAGAAGGCACAGCATCTCACACCTGAACACTCTCTGACATAAAAATGGCCCAGAGACACAACTGAACTTCATCAAACTGCCAAGTCACGAAGTTGTTGCAAATCTTTGGCTCATGGACCATGCAGTCACATACATGGTTGCATCATACCTCAAAATTTCATGGTACTGTCATCCAGGAACACAGCAAATAGAAACAAATTTGCATAGAAGGCCACCAAGCTCAATGAGCCTAAATGGTAACACAGAGGCTCAACTAGCCTCTAACCAGATCCTGAGACAATGACTTTAGTAACATCGCTGTGAATATAACAATGACCACAAATTGAGACTTATTAATCTGCACTGCACCATAGCACTGTCCTCCCATTGTTCATTTGCTCCAGCAGGCCCAGTAACATCTCCATTGTGAGACTTATTGTTACTGTGTTTGGCATATGGAATATGCCCTGCGGGCGAGATTAATCTAAGTTTTGATAATTCCATTTGCCTTTGTGTTGTAACAAACAATACAAAGCAAATCCCTTTGTGCCTGCAAGGGGGCAGGGTGGGGTGGTGGGTGGGAAACTGAGGATATTGGTGGAAAGAAGAGCACACTGGTGGTGGGATTGGTGTGGGAACATTGAATACCTGAAACAGCTGTATTGTGAACAACTTGGTAAATCATGGTATTATATAATATACATGTATTATATAATACCATGACATTTTACATATATATATATATATATATACATATATATATTTGCTTTTTGGGTCACATCTGAAGAGGCACAGAGGTTATTCCTGGCTCTGCACTCAGGATTACTCCTGGATGTGCTCGGGGGACCATATGGGATGCTGGAGATCGAACCCGGGTTGGCCGTGTGCAAGGCAAATGCCCTACCCATTGTATTACAACTCCAGCCCGGTATTAAAATAAATTTTAAAAAATGTCTTTCCCACACGTGCCCTGGGACCCCCTCTTCCCACCCACTGAATGTACCACTAGAACCAAAGAGTCAGGCAGAAGGATTAAAAATCTCAAAGAGAAGAGATGGAGGCATAGGGCATGTTCATCAGACTGGCCCTGAAGGAGAGAAAGGAGAGCTTTCCCCTGCACCACAGATAAACGGTCCTGGACAATACATTCCAGGAGGAAAATTCAAATAGGCGGCATATATTTGGGCCAAGGGGGAGGCCACAGACTAGGGCAGTTTTCACTTTTTCACTGTGACTTGGACCTTGGAGGGCTGCCGGTCTCAGTGAGTGATGGGAGAGAACTTGGGCCAGGAGATCTAGTCTGGGAGATGAAGGCAGATGCCCTGCCCCATGCAGGCCCTCAATCGGACTGTGGCCAAGTTGTTAGCTGACCACGCTCACTTCTCAGTGCTCCATGCACTGACGGGACCCCAGGACAACAGCAGAGGCCGAGCCCTCTTTCCAGAGGCCTCAACTCTCACCTGGCTCTGACAAAGAGGGCAAAGGGGGAGGGATTTGCACATCAGGAGGCAGCGCCTCTCACTCCCGCAGATCCCTAAACACGGTCCTTGGCAATTACTGCAGTGAGGGACCACTTTCCTAGGACAGCAAGAGCAGAGCTGGCATTGTCACACCACCCTCTGCTGTCCTTCATCCTCCTCTCCAGCTGAAGACACCTCTAAGCCACTGCTGTGCAGATCTGGTGAGCACTGCATGCTCCCACAGAGTCCCAGCACTGGGCCAGGCCCCACCCATGCACACGTCTCCTCTTCCTCCCCCTCTGCACGGCAGCAAGGATTGCACTATCCTGTTCTCCACCTGAGAGGCCTGGCGTCTGGCCACAGTCGCATTTCCAGTGGGGCTGCCTCTCACTTCGAGGCTTCTTGGACAAGGAGGCAAAGTAGACCCAGAGGCAAGACCCTCCCGAGGAAATAGAGTCTGTCTCCAAGTCCTGGGCTGCTGGGGAAACCAGAACAGCAGAACCCAAAGGTTGTCACAGGAGCCTATTTTGAAGTGAGGGAGGTCACAGCAAGGAAGGTCTGGCCAATTCACTTCAGTCCGCCAACCTGCTTTGCCCATCCCAGCCTGTTTTTGTTTTTTGTTCCCCCCCCCCCCCCTTATCACCCCAGAAACCACTGATGCAAAACCAGCACCTGACCCAACAGGCAATTCTGGGACCATGAGCAAACACCCGCTCCTGATGGATGCAAAAGGACATCAACACCCTGTCCTCTCAACGACAGAGGCCATCTCTCCGAGTGACCAAGAGCACATTCCAAGTGACCAAGAGCACATTCCACCCGTGGGAATGGGTTCCCACCCAAATCTTCCACATGTGTCACCTAAAGCTACTTAAACCACTCACTCCCTTGCTTAATTCTTTTTTTTTTTTTTTTTTGCTTTTTGGGTCACACCTGGTGATGCACAGGCATTACTCCTGGCTTTACACTCAGGAATTACTCCTGGCAGTGCTCGGGGGACCATATGGGATGCTGGGAATAGAACCTGGGTTGGCTGCGTGCAAGGTAAAAGCCCTACCCGCTGTACTATTGCTCCAGCCCCTCCCTTGCTTAATTATTATTAAAAGCAAAATGAAAACTCCCACTCCTGAATCTGGGAGATGGATATGAAGATGCCTCCTACCTGGAGGTGTCATAAAGCTTCTTTCGTGCTTTTATCTCGTTTTATTTTCCTGTTTTCATTTTGTGCTGGGACGAAACCCAGGTCCTCATGCAAGCAAAGCCCGTGCTGCATCACAGAGCTCCATCCCAGACCCTCTAAGGCTGCTTTCTTCTCTCCAAAGCCAGTGCTATCAGCCGAGGGCTCGTGTGCATGTCCAGAGGTGATCTCTCCCCTCGGGCCAGCCTTGCAGGGCACAGTGGTGAGGATGCCAAGGTCACTCCAAGCATCATTCTCTGCTTCCTCAGGCACCAGATGGAGGACCCAACTGGTGCAAAGCACAAAGAACTTCATGGCTCAGCCAGGGCACAGCATGAGAGAGCAAGAAGCTTCTCCAAGATACAGAAAAAGGAAAGAGACTAAAAGCAAACCCAACAGAAGCCCTGAGAAATGGAGGCAGACGAACAGATGCTGCTGCCTTTCATGCCAACCCCCACTCTGTCCCCCATTAGCTGCAGACTGGCTAATGTCACCCGGTTCCTACAGACAGAGTGACCCTCCTTTTCAGGATCCCATCTATTCTGAAAAACAGGGTGGCCTTGGTGCTGCCACCCACAGACACAGCCAGAGCTGCAAAGTCGGAGGGGGGTGGGATGGGGGAGAGGCAGTGGGGTGGGGCTGTCATGGGGGATGATGGTCTAAGGCTGCTCATCTGGCAATAGGAGCAGATTTCACAACTGTCCCCCCTTCCACTCCCCCCTGCCCCAGTCAGCTCCAGACACAGGTGCGAGGAGGGTGTGATAAAGCTCTAGGCATGGGTGTGTGTGTGTGTGTGTGTGTGTGTGTGTGTGTGTGTGTGTAGAGATTTGGGCCACACCTGGCAGTGCTCAGAAGTCACTCCAACCAGGACTCAGGGGACAGTATGTGGCTCTGGGGATTGAACCTGAGTCAGCCACGTGCAAGGTAAACAGGGACCCTGCTGTACTGTGTGTTCAGCTCAAGTATATCTAGGCTGAGGGAAGGGGTATAAATCCAGCATCCCATATGGTCCCCTGTGACCAAGAAGCTGGCATGCAGAGAAATGAGGGGCAGGCATGTGGTTTGGACATGGACCCTGTAACTGACAGTTCTAGCTGATAAGGACCAGACCCAGCTGGCTGGGAATGTGTCGGGGGCGGGGAGGTGGGTAACTTGGATGCATCAGGGAGCTCAGGCTGACATCAGAAAATGCCACAGATGGAGATTTTAAACCACAGAAATTCGGGGCTGGAGCAATAGCACAGTGGGTAGGGCGTTTGCCTTGCACGCAGCCGACCCGGGTTCGATTCCCAGCATCCCATATGGTCCCCCGAGCACTGCCAGGAGTAATTCCTGAGTGTAAAGCCAGGAGTAATGCCTGTGCATCACCAGGTGTGACCCAAAAAGCAAGCAAATAAATAAATAAACCATAGAAATTCATGTCCATGTTTATGCAGGCTGGGACAGCAAGACCCAGGTGTTAGCACGTCTGGCTGTCCCAGGGCCCCTCGCCTTAGCCTGCAGAGGGTTGCTCACCCACATGCTTCCATGACCAGACCGTGGGTATGTGGAAAGAGGGGAGCTCTGGTCTTGCTCCCTCTCCTGCTAAGGACACCCACCAGGTCTATGAGCCCAGAACTCACACTATGACTTCATTTTACCAGAATGAGCTCCTAAAAGGTGCTATCTATAAATTAAGTCACGGAGGAGAAGAGCTTCAACATGTCATTTGCGGTCAGGCAGAGACCCACAGTCCATACAGTGCCCAGCTCACCCCAGAGAAGCTAGTATCCATTTGTGATGTGTTCTCAGTGGTAACTCCTGGCAACTGTTCTAACTGAGTGAAGATGATGTGCACACCCAGGGCTGAAGCAGGGCTTCCCTGCTGGCTGTTAACAGCCCACAAGACAGTTCTGCCTAGAAAAGAACTAGGGCATCCCTGCCCATCTCCAGCTGTACCAGGCGCCCGACTCTCCACTGGGCACAGGGCAGGGAGTGTACTGCTGGTACCCACTTGACTCCAGGAGACTCTCCAA
This sequence comes from Sorex fumeus, assembly GCF_029834395.1. Lineage (NCBI taxonomy): Eukaryota > Metazoa > Chordata > Mammalia > Eulipotyphla > Soricidae > Sorex > Sorex fumeus. The sequence goes on from NW_026606129.1 coordinate 45,067,347, forward strand.
GGCCCGGGGCAAGATGGGCTGTGAAGGCACTTACAAAAAGCTTTCCATTTATTGACAGGGTGACATTACTCTTAAGGGCTGCTCATTCTCCCACTGAGAACCAAGGACGCGTTCTTCCGTGTGTCACTGAGAGGTGCTTTTATCCTAACAGCAGTCTGAATGTGCTTTTATAAATGTGCTTTTAAAATCAAAACAACAATGAGAGATCATCTCACACCACAGACATTGGGACACATTAAAAAGAACAAGAACAACCAGTGCTGGCGCAGATGCGGGAAGAAAGGGACTCTCATCCATTGTTGGTGGGAATGCCGACTGGTCCAGCCTTTTTGGAAAACAATACAGACATTACTCAAAAAAAAAACTAGAACTTAAGCTCTCATTTGACACAGCAATACTACTTCTGAGAATATACCCTGGGGGTCCAAAAACACACAGCAGAAATGCCATCTGCACTTCTATGCAGTATTATTCACAATTGCCAGAATCTGGAAATAACCCAAGTGCCCAAGAACAGATGACTGGATAAAAAAATTTTAAAAGCAACAACTATGGTACATCTATACAATGGAATATTACACAGCCACAAGGAAAAATGAAGTCATAAAATTTGCTTACAAATGGATGGACTTGGAGAGTATCTTGCTGAGCGAGTGAAATGAGTCAAAAGGAGAAGGAAAGACACAGAATGACTGCACTCATTTGGGGGATATTTAAAAAAAATAGTGTGAGACTAATATTCAAGGACATAAAAAACAGGGGCCAGGAGGGTTTCCCCATGGTTGGAAGCTTGCCTCAAGTATGTGGGGGAAGGAGGGCAGCTAGGATAGAGAAGGGAACACTATGATGATAATAGTTGGAAACCATCACTTTGGACTAGGACTGAGTGCTGAAAGTAGGTAAAGGCTATATGCATGATAACCTTTCAGTATCTATATTGCAAGCCATATCCGAGTTCGATTCCTCCACCCCTCTCGGAAAGCCTGGCAAGCTACCAAGAGTATCTCGCCCGCACGGCAAAGCCTGGCAAGCTACCTGTATTTGATATGCCAAACACAGTAACAGCAAGTCTCACGATGGAGACGTTACTGGGCCCGCTCAAGCAAATCGATGAACAATGGGAGGATAGTGATACAGTGATGCCCAAAAAGAAAGAGAGTGAGAGAGCAAGAGACATTGAGAGAGAGAGAGAAAGAAAGAAAGAAAGAAAGAAAGAGAGAGAGAGGAAGGAAGGAAGGAAGGAAGGAAGGAAGGAAGGAAGGAAGGAAGGAAGGGAGGGAGGGAGGGAGGGAGGGAGGGAGAAACGATTGAGGGAGGGAAACAGAGAGAGAGAGAGAGAGAGAGGTGTCTGCCATAAAGGCAGGCGGGATGGGGTGGAGGGAGAGTAACTGGGGACATTGGTGGTGAGAAACGTGAAGAGACCAGCATTGGAATATTGTATGACTGAAACCCAATCATGAATTACTTTGTAAATGTGTATCTCACGGTGATTTTGAATAAACAAAACTTTTTTATTTAAAAAATAAACCAAGGGGCTAGAGCAACAGCACAGCGGGTAGAGTGCCTTGCACGCGGCCGACCTGGGTTCGATTCCCAGCATCCCATATGGTCCCCTGAGCACCGCCAGGAGTAATTCCTGAGTGAAGAACCAGGAGTAATCCCTGTGCATTGCCGGGTGTGACCCAAAAGCAAAAAAGCAAAAAAAAAAAAAAAAAGTGCTTTTATACAAATGTGCTTCTTATCTGAAATGTCTGCATTGATAATTAATTCACCAGGAGGATTATAAGACCCCTTGCTTTAGGAAACGCGGGAACATCACAAAGAATCATAAAGAAGCATGCAGGGCATACCAACATAGACCAGAAGCCAGACATCCCTGGGAAGCATCTGTGGGTGGACTAGGTGGGGTCTTTGTGGTGGCAAGTATCAAAGTAAGAAGCTGGTGTTGTAGGCAAAGAGATGAGAGAGGGGCTGGTAGTGTGTATTGGAGGCAAAACAGACCATTTGGGGATCCAAACAAGCAGTCGACATAACACCCAGTTAGAGGAGCCCAGCCTGAAAAATCTTTAAGATACAAAAATTTCAAGGGTTGAAGAGAACAGTACAGTGGGTAAAGCATTTTCCTTGCATGTCGTCAACCCAGGCTTACGCCCCAGCATCTCATGGGTCCTTCGAGTCTGACCGGGTGTAAAAACTGAGCACAGAGCCAAAAATCAAAATCAGTAACAGCAAAGTTGTGGAATTCCAGCCTAGAGCATGGCTGGACCCTTTGGGAAAAGTGGCTTCACCACTGGAACAAAGGCCAAGCTAAGATTATCAACGACCACCAACAGCTCAAGACTCGCCCTCCCCAACATACACCCGAGGAACAGGCTCCAGAGCGGTGCGGTGCGTGAAAAGTGTATAAACTGACTAGAAAGGGGTAAAGGAACACAGGGCCCTTTCTGGGGGACAAGACGCATCCCTGCCTGAGACATGGACCTTCTCACTGTGTGACTTGCACTCCTGGTCTTGGGGACTCGCTGTGGCACTCCTTGGGATGTGTACTGGGCTCTCTCCACCCGGGAGCTTTATAAAACCCTTTTTCTCTCTCCTCATTTCCCAAATAAACTTACTTCACTCTTGATCCCCTTCCTGGGATTCTTTTCCTCAAGGGAAAGTGACGTTCCTGGGAAACCTGTCTAGGATTTAGAGCTTGACTTTCCTTTCCAGATTCTTTGCTCCAGCCTGAGTTCAGGGCTCCTGAGAACTCGGGGACTGGAGCTCATTCCCCCACGAGTGGAGTATGTGTAACTCAGCTGCGGTGAGATGACGGGTCTCAGGGCTGGGGAGATGTCAAGTCTGTACCGTGCAGGGGCTCACTGCAAACTCGCATCAGTCCTGGGTTCCCCCAGGCACTTTCCTGGGTGACCGAGGAGGGGAGAGAGGTGAAGGGGAAGATGCCCTTCTTTGGGCTGCCACCTCTCTCCTGCCCATTTCGCATAAGCCACCTACAGCACCTGCGCATGCTCACTGATGCCCTCTAACAATGATACTGCAAGTCTGCCGACAGCCAATGTCACTAGGTTCCTTGGGCCTCCACGCCGCGGGCTCTTCCACCAAGGGAGCTGGCGTGGCAGAGCATGGCAAACCAGGTGAAGATGGAGGAACGAAGGCCTGGGCAGTGCCAGGAGGCCTAAGGTGTCCTCAAGTGGGCAATCACATGGGTTCTGCAGGGTGAAGCCTGGTCAGGAATGACCCTGCCAGATGGGTCTGCCTAGGGCCTCATTACCTTGGCATCACTCTCATTCCCGTCCTTGTATAAATACTAACAAGAACAGCAGCAGACCAGACCAGGTCCGGATTGTCCACTTCCCAGGGAAGGAAGTGAAACCCAGCCAGAGAGTGGAGAAACCTGCGCCCAGTTAGCAGAAAGGGCTGCGGGCCTCAAGGCTCAAAGCCTGGTGCTGCATCTGCTACTGTTTCTTCTTTTTATCGGCAAGCAATTTCAGACCTGCAACATGTTGCTTCCACTAGGAACTCGCTACGTTTTTCACTCTTACCTACTGCTCAGTTAACACATTTTTAAAAAAATTTTTCATCCTCCCACCCCCAGACACACCAACCCTTAGGGCAATATTGTGCTTCTCAAGGCCCTCCATTATGCTTCTTTTAAGAATAAATTACATCACCAGAATGCAGAAGTGGGATATTGCTATACTAACTGCCAGCACTTCGTGGTCTATTCTGTGGTTCGGAATCCAGTCCAGGATGAATCACAGCCTCCAGGGATCAGTTCTACTTCCCTCCGACCTGAGTGGCTTCTGGGTCTTTCCCTGACCTTCAGGACCCTGAACTTTAGAACAGTCCAGAAAGCAATTTCCTGGGAAGTTTCTTAGGTTCAGTACATCTGCTGTATCCTCCTGATTGGACTTAGGTTCAAGAACTGGAATGGAATCTACACATGCTCAACCTTTCCTTCTGAAGCCTTGTGAGTCCTGCTGGGGACCATTAGGAAGGATCTGAAAACTGGGACCCTAAGGGGAACCAACTCCCACTCTGCATCTGCGTGCTGAGGCTGCTTTTGCATGACAGGAGGGGGCCTGACTGTCCATATGCAAGGTAGGCTCCAGGAGTAAGGGGAGTCACACCACCCCATCCACCCACCCCTACCCCTTGTGGCTGCCACTCTGCTTGGGGCAGAGTCCTGAGGGTGTGCAGAGCAAAGGGGATGGGGGACTCCAGCTGAGGAGGGTTGAAGCTCGCTGAACAAGGAGGGATGGGCTACTCTACAGGCCCAGGTCTACTGAGTCCCTGTTTAGCAGCATCAACCCAAGAGGGCTGCCCCACAGCAGAGAGAAGGGTTGGTCACTGTGTCCTCCATGGAAGCACCCTTAGATGACCCCCTCTACCAGAACACCAGAAATGCAGAATCCTGGGTTTGATTCCAGACCCATCATTCCAGAATGGGAGGTGGAATCCAGAGAGCCGAGTTTTACCAAAGTTCTCACAAGGTGCCTTCTGTGTATTCCCATAAAGAGCTCAATTTCCTGCTGCTAAATACCCAGGGTGGGCATTGCTATCTAGGTCAGAAGCAAACAACCTCTTCAACAGAGGAAAATCCTCCCCATCACTCATGTCTTGATTTGTTCCCGGTCTCTGCTAAGACGATGCGGAAGCCTAAATTCTGGGGCAGGAGAAGCCTGCGATAAAACACTTAAGGACCCTCCTGAGAAGTGTTCTCAACTATCTCCTCCTCATAAAAAGTACTTAGCTTGTGATCTTGAAGAGGAAAAAACAAACAAACAAACAAAAAGGCAGCCTGATCTTTCAGGCCAGCTAAATGAATGAAAGCAAAAGCCACTGTCTAGTGGGACAGGCAGGGAGAGGTCAGACTCCATGGTGGGCCCCAGTATCAGATGCACAAACCTGCAGAGAGGGTAGGTGCCCCAACAGCAAGGTTAGCCAGTCACTCTGTCTGCATTCAAACCTGTGTCAGACTTGGGGGGGAGGGGGAGAAATGGGGAAAGGGGGAGGGGGACAGAGGAAGGGGGAGGAGAGAGAGAGAGAGAGAGAGAGAGAGAGAGAGAGAGAGAGAGAGAGAGAGGAAGGGAGGGTGGAGGAAAAGAGAGGGAGAGACTGAGTAAGAGGGACTGTGTGGGGGGGTTGGGGGGGGTAGAGTTGTGGCCCGGAAGAAAGAGAGACACAGAGAGAGGGCAAACCTTAGGGCAATGCAGCGTTTTTATGACTTAAGGGCAGAGCAGGAGTGGACTGTTCTAGAAATACAAGCCCACAGGCCTTGCACTGTAACTTAGCAACCCAAGGGCTCTTGTGTAATCGCTCCCTACTGGGGGAGGCAGAGTGATCCTGTGGTGGTGGCAGGTGGCTCAGGAAGATAGGGTCATGTTCCCACCTGGAGAGACATCTGGGGAGCCCACTGAGGTCATAACACCCCTAAGCCACTAATGTGGAATTCCAAATCCACTGCTTTTTAGAGGAAAACAAACAAACAAACAAACAAACAACCAGAGCCCTCAGATATGATCTGCTCTGACTATTTTATGAAAGATACTCCATAGGTAGGTCACGTGAAAACAGGGAAGTGCAGCAGGAGGGCTGCCCCTTCACAAAGCAGAGTTGGGCCCAGAGAGGCAGCCCACGTCCACAGCTCGGGGCTTCTTCCTAGCCCCTAGATGAGGCATCCTGATGGCACAGCCAAACTCCAGATCTCTCAGCCTGGCCCACCGGGTTTCATGGCCAGAATTTCCAGGGGCCTCAAGGCTTGCTCCCAAACACCCTCAGGGACACCCCCTCTCTAGTTCCCCAAATAGACAAGCTGTTGCAGACTCCTGTCCTCTTCCATGTGGGAGGAAACCCCCTCCTAGAACACAGAAGCCTAACCATCCCAACACCAACCTCAACAGCGATGTGGACCACATGTGCAGAAGGCCAGTAGCAGTAGCAGGCGCTGGTTCTGAAGCTGAGATGCAGTAGGTGGGCTGGGCTCTGGTCCTGCTCATCTCTTCCCCTCCCTCCCCAACCCCCAGCAACTGGGGCATGCTGATTTTCCTTTCTTTTCTGACATATAAAAAGCCGTGCATCATGACTGCCCAAAGTTTGATGAGTTAGAACGTAAGGATGCACCCCAGAAACCATCACCATAATCTATGCCACAAACCATACATCTATTCACCACTCCTAATGTTTCCCCAACTTCCTTATTTTTTATTGTAAGAAATACACTTAACCTAAGATTTAGCTTCTTCTTAGCAACATTTTCAGTCTATCAAAGAGCACTGTGAACTACAGGCTGTGTAGTGGATCTCTGGGACCTCCTCATCTTGTAGACCTGAAAATTCTGTGCCGCTGGACTAAAGGCCTTTCAGCTCTCTCTTTACCTTGCTTCTAAGAGGTCAAATATTGGGGATGGAGCAATAGTACAGTGGGTAGAGCGTTTGCCTTGCACAGGGCCAGCCCAGGTTTGATCCCCAGCATACCATATGGTCCCCTGAGCACTGCCAAGAGTGATTCCTGTGTGCAGAGCCAGGAGTAACCCCTGTACATTGCTGAGTATGACCCCAAAAGCTAAGAGGCCAAGTATTTTATTTTTTATAGGAGCCATATGCAGTGTGCTGGGGTGGTGGGGAGAGCAAGGGCCATTTCCTCAATGCTTAGCTCAATGCTGGGTTCACTCCTGGTTGGGAATGCTTATGGGCCTTCAGAGCCACACCCACGGGTATTCAAGGGACCAGGCAGCCCTGGGGACCCCATTCAGGGCCATCCAAATGCTGGGTGTGCTTCAGCTGTATTGCCAGGCTGAGTTTGAATATTTTAGCTTCATCATATAATGGCACAGTATGACATTTGTCTTTCTGTATCTACAAGCATTGGCATGGTGCCTGACAATTATTTTTGTATTATTAATCAGGATATTGTAAGCACTCTGTCAGGCCGGGCACAATGCTCAGTGCTTTCCATGAATCGTCTCATTGATTATCACCTACAAACCAAAAGGAGGTGTTAACAATCTCATTCCACAGCTGGGGAAGTCTGCACAGAGTTGCTAAGTGACCTGCCTGATGTTGCTTGGCTGTTAAGAGGCAATCAGCTAGAATGAAACTCAAGTCTGACTCCGAGGCCTAGGATGACATTGGCAGGTTTTGCCTCTCACATTTATTATCTTCTCCGATAAAAACCCCTCTCAGAGGACAGGAGCGTCCTGCGGGAGATGCTGACAGAGTGACAAGGACCCTTGGGGAATGGTTTGGTAATTAAATTTTCTCATTAGCTCTGTATTCTGGAGGCACCTTTGTTTATTGCTGAATGTTCTAAAGCCAGGTCGCCTGAAAGTCGGCGGGGAAAATGCCACAGCTCCACTGACAACTCAGCACATCAAGGCCTCCTAGACACTTCCATGGACACGCAGACCACGGTGTGTGTGAACCAGCATCTCATCCTCTTGAACCAAGGATCTCTGCTCTGACTTCTGCTCATCTTTCCTGGTGAGTCAGGTACTGCAGCTGCTACCTGCTGGCCATCTCAGAGGCAGAGGGGTTCAGTGTCATTCCTGCCTCTCCCAACTACAGCCACTGACATTTCTCCTCCAAACAGTGACTGGAGGTGATGGAAGATTGTCAAGATGTAGGTGTGCTGGAGAAGGGGTCTTGCTCTAGCAAAGGTGGTCCTGGGTTCCACTCTCCCTCCCTGCATGCCAGACTGAGACACCGGGCAAAGGATATCTGGTGCCCAGCTTCACAGATGCTCATACCAAGTGGGTCCTTTTATTCCCATTTGGCAGAGGGAAAAAAAAAAAAACAGGTTCTGAGCTGACAGTGATTTGCTCAAGGGCACATGGAAACTCGGGACTGGGATCCGAGTGCCCAGCACACCAAGCATCAACTCTGAGTAGGTGATGAAGCCTCTTGTGCCAGGGCTGGGAACAACTCAGGCCTTTTGTCCATGCTTGGTCTGGCTTTCCCAAGAGTTGCATAAAGTAAGCTGACCCCGTCCACCAAGCACGCATATATATGCCTCTGGTTCAGGACGCCAAGACCTGGGGAGGGGATATCTATCAGGGATGGGGAGGAGGGTTCGGACACGGGTCTCGGGTCAGGGACCCACCGGCCCCTTCTTCAGAATCTAGCTCGCTACTTTGCAGCAGGTTAACACCCCATACAGAGGGGTCCTCTGGCACCAGGGAGAGCAGGGATGGGCTGCAGGCAGCCTACATAGTACCCTTGGAGGGAGTGCACGAGGCCCAGGCCCCTTAGGTACCTCGCCTGGCTCCCAGCCCTACCCGCGCCTCCTGCGCACCATCGGTACCCAAGCAAAAGAGCTTTGGGGACGTGCAGCTGGTGCCAGCCCCAAGCAAAGGGCTTCGGCGGGCAGCACCTGCTTGCCTGGGCCCGCAGCCCCCGCCCCGCGAGGGTCCACCTCCTCCACCTTCCCATCCCCGTGCCCCCCCTCCCCCCGCCCCGCCACCTCTCGGGCCAGCAGTTCGGCCACACCACGCGTCCCTCCTCGGCTCTGCCAACTCCCCGAGGTTCTCCCTCGCTCCCCGACTTCACGACGCGCCATCCGCTCCCAGCGGAGGTCGGGGGCGCGGCAGCCCGGTTGCAGACCCAGGGGGGTGGTGGCAGGACCCCCGAGAGCAGAGGGAGCGCGCCCGTCTCACCTGCAGCGCCCCCAGGCTGAAGCCAGCCACGCCGCCGCGTCCGGGTGCGAAGCCCGCGCGGAGCCCGCTCCGGCCAGCACCGCGGCCGCGCCCGGCACCCACGCACACAGGCCCGGGCGCAGCGAAGTCCCGTCCGCCGTCCCAGCCCCTGCTCCGGGGCCAGCGCGCGCCTACCCGGCTGGCCAGCCCCGCGCGGCAGCTGCGCGCGCGCGCAGCTCCTGCGGTCCGGCGGCACCACCCCGTAGCTCTGGGAAGCCTGGGAACGGTAGTTTGGAGCCGAAGACACCGGCCCCTGCCGCCCTGGAATCCTGGGAGTCGTAGTTTTCTCTTCCGGAGGCGCTTGTTGAAGTTGCTGGGGGTGTCCTAATAGTCCATTTCAATGCGAGTTAAACCTTAGGCAGATGAATGATAAAGTATTTAAATTCTAAGTACGTGAAGTCTGCCCATGATCTTAAAAATATTCTCTGGGAGTACCGCTCTGCAGCGCCACTGCAGTTCCCCGCTCCCTACCCTAGTGACCTGCACTCTTCAGATCGAGGGCAACGCTTCCAGATTGTGTTGGCTTCCGACTTGAAAATACAGACGACTCGATTTGTTGATTTTATGAATCTTACGCCCCTTGGCTCTTTGCTAGGACTTATAAGAATTGAGCTCATGCGTCAACCATGCATTTATTCATGCATCAACCTTGGCTACTTCTACCCCCTCCTCCCCACCCCCCTTTCGTTGAGATATGAGATAATTTCAATCGAACTGGGAAAATCCTGTCTCTCATTTGTGATACTTTAAAATGATAACGAGCAAATGTTAAGCCAGTGAGTTGGTAATTTTTTGCAGGACAATTTGATATTTTTTAAAAGTCCTTAAAACATGCAGATCCTAAGACAATAAATTCTAATGACTGTGGGTGGGTGCAAAGGCTGAACAGTGTGTTTGCAAAAATTAAAAGGCTTGACTGTCTGCATTAAGCAGTTGTATTAAATTCAGATAAAACAGAATCAAGTGTAAGAAAATTACCAAGGATAAAATTGATATTATGTAAGGCTAAAAACGGGTCAATTCACAAAGAGGATATTATGATTATACTAAATCAAACTAAATGTGAATGTGCTCATCAAGAGAGCCTCAAAATACATAAGTCAAATACTTGTAGAAGTGTGATAAAAGTACAAACCTACAAATCTGCAACTACAGTTAAAGACTGCAATAAATCAATATCTCAACAGTCGATAAAGCAAACTAACTGAAAACTCAGCTAGAAAAAATAGATAAACAATATTCTAGATCTAACAAAGCAACAAATCTAATTGATATTTACTCACTACCACGGAGCAGAAACAGAATACACCATCTCTTAAAGCACCTAAAGCACATACTAAAATAAACTCCATCCTGCCATCCTGCCTAAAAATTAAAAAAATTCAAAAGACAGGAATAGATATTTTACAGGGGTATGTTTTTACTATAACAAATCAAGACTTGAAAACACATTCAACACCTACCTACTAAGGAAATCAAGATCATATTGCATGCCACTGTACACCTACAAGACCATCTAAATTGAAAAATAATGGTAATACCAAATTCTGGTGTGTTTAGAATTAGATCTCTAGAATTGAATCTCTGCTTTGCTGCTGGCAGAAGTACTTTGGTATCTTCCTTTAAAAATAAATACACATCAATTGCATTTTTTGAAATTTATCGCAGAGATATTAAAATTCATTTTACACAAAAATTTGTAATAATTTTTATTGTATAAATAATAAACACTGTCCTCCCATTGTTCATCGATTTGCTCAAGCGGGCCCAGTAACGTCTCCATGTTGAGACTTGTTGTTACTGTGTTTGGCATATCGAATACATCACGGGTAGCTTGCCAGGCTTTGACGTGCGGGCGAAATACTCTTGGTACCTTTCTGGCCTGTCCGAGAGGGGCGGAGGAATTGAACCCGGCTCGGCCAGGCTGGCTGCACGTAAGGCAAATGCCCTACCACTGTAAACATTTTTTATTTTTTTGCAAAATCTTGTTCATTTCTGCAAAGTTTTATACATTTTCCCTGCTCTTTCTGTAATAGAGTCAAACCAATAACAAATGTCCCTTAACAGAATAGCGGTTAAATACAGTGTAATATATCTTAAAATAATTATATTGAAATGATACTCCACCACTAAAAAAGGAATGGAAGATCGATACATGCACAAACTTGAATAGAGCTCAGAGGTATTATTCTAAGTAAAAATAAGACATTAACAAAAGGTTTCATATAGTATAATATTTAGGTAGAGTTTGTGAAATGATAAAAGGTATAGAAATGGAGAACAGATGAATGGTGTTTGGAATTAGGGATGGAGTAAGAGGGGTGTGACTAGGGACAGCATTAGAGAACGTGAGGCAGGTCTCGAAGGTGGTGGACTAGGTTCTGTATCATGATTACAATGGTGATTGCATGAATATGAACTCATATGATAAAATGACATAGAAGTGGGCCATGGGTATAGCTCAGCAATAGAGTATTTATTTGTCTTGCATGTGTGAGGTCCTGGTTTTGATCCCTGGTACATACTCCGCCAGATACACACACTGCCAGCACCCCCCCCCCCCCAACACACACACCATTTTGTGACAATTTTGTACCATTGTAAAATGCCTGGTATTAATGCTGCATTCTTATTATGTAAGAAGTAATTATTAGGAAAAATTAGATGAAGAATATCCATGGAATTTCTCTGTTCTATCTCTGAAACTTCTTGTAAATAATTATTTAAAAACAAAAGAATGTTGTAAAAAAATAAATTCGGCCAGAACTCTCAAGGACTGGAGGGCTGTTTGGGTTTGATTTCAGCACTGCATGAGCCCCCTGGCACCACTGGGAGTGACCCAGAAGCATCAAACTTGGAGTAACCCTTGAATATCAGTAGGTGTGGGGGGGTGAAAGAAAAAAGGAGGAAGGAAGGAAGGAAGGAAGGAAGGAAGGAAGGAAGGAAGGAAGGAAGGAAGGAAGGAAGGAAAGAAAGGAGGGAGGGAGGAAAGGAGGGAGGGAGGAAGGAAGGGAGGGAGGAGGGGAGGAAGGGAGGGAGGGAAAGTAAATTCATATATCTGCCAAACAGAATTAGTTCAATAAAATTGTAGATTGTCTAAGAAGTCATTAAAAAGATATTACAGAATAGTATTTACTTAATGTAGTAGAAAAGAATTCACATTATAACATTTAATGAAAATAATAGAATGAATATTAAAATATTTATTTGGATACAGTGGAACACTGAAATATTCAATATGATCCCGGTTTTATGTAGCAGATATTTTTTGGTGATCAGTCACACCTGCTGTGTTCAGGGATTTCTTCTGGCTCTGTACTCAGATGTCACTTCTGGTGGGTGTTCGGGACCATATGGGTACCAGGGATCAAACTAGAGTCAGCAGGGTTGTAAGGCAAGCACCCAAAACTGCTGTGCTTTCTCTCTGGCTCCTGGTTTCCAGTTTACAGGAGAACTGGGCTGAGTGATTAAATACTTTCTCTCCATTTTGTAATTGGTCAGGAGACATATGAGACCTAGCTTAGTGTGATTCCACCTTCTCTCCAATCTCTGTCAAGGGCTTGAAACTACGCCTACTGCTTCCTCTCCTTCCCCACTGCTAAGTATTGTACATTCCTGCAGTGTTCATCCTCCCTCATTCTCTACCAGTCTTGCTTCTGCTGCCCTGTAAGTTTCAGCAATTTCAAAAACTGAAAGATAGAAAGTATGTGTTAAATTAATGAAGAAATTTAAGCAACCTGTTTATAACTGCTCAGTTCGAAACGTCTGAATAATAAATTCTAGTAACGGATTATTAAAGTATCCGCAAACTCAAAGCCAGTGGAGAAACAGGAAGTCATAAAATCTCTATAGTAGCTGTGCCCAGATTTGGGGAGGGGGGAGAGGAGATACCATCAGGGCTGAGATTGCAAAAGAGGCAGAGAGTAATGCTGCAGAAGACAAGCGTCTGCCTGCCAGTGTTGAATGCAGGGTTGGTTTCTTAGTGATGGTCATAAAATTAGGGGTTTTTTTTTTTTTTTGCTTTGTTTTGTTTTGTTTTGTATTTTAGTGGTGGGGAGAGGTGAGGCACACCAGGGAGTTCTTATGACTTATTCTTGACTCTGTGCTCAGGGTCACTCCTGGAAGACTCAGGGGACATTTTAGGGTGTGTCAGTCATATGCAGGGCAAGTGCCCTGCCCACTATACTGTCCCCCTAGAGTGAGGTTTTTAAAGAGCTTTAAAAACTTGCTTTTGGGGCTGGAGCAACAGTGCAGCAGGTAGGGTGATTGCCTTGCATACAGCCACCTGAGTTTGATTTCCAGTTTCCCATATGTTCCCCTGAGAACCAGGAGTAACCCCTGGCTCTGCACTCAGGGATCACTCCTGGTGGTGCTTAGGGGACCAATATGGGACACTAGGGATCAAACCCAGATTGGCCGCATGCAAGGCAAGTGGCTTACCAGCTTTACTATCTCTCCAGCCCCAAATATATTTACTTCTTGACTGAGTAATCTCCCAGTAATTGATCCTGGAGGTGTATTCTCCCATATATGTGTGGGCTTATGGACTTCAAGTTGTTCCTTTCTGTTGGGAAGATTCACGGAAATGCTTTCCCAGCAGTAGTGCCGTGTCCCAGTAGATGCCATATAAAGCTTATCATCTTGAAACTAAGTACAAAATTAAGGAGAAGAGAAATGACACCCTACCCCCAGCCCATAGCCTCTCCCCGCACCCTCCCCCCAAGGGAACCAGAAGCAGGAGTTAAAGGCAAAGAGATCTTGCCACAGATGAAAAAGGTCACTCCAGGATCTGTAAGCATCACCCTATTGCACTTCTCTTCATAGAAGAAGCAGGAGAAACAAGCTCAGAATGTGGTTGTTAATACTCAAGGCTCTTTTTTAAAATTATATTTTTATTTTAGTTTTTAAATTTTACATAGGCACCGTGATTTGCAAAGATTATTTCTGACTTTCTGGGTTATACCTGGCAACGCTCAGGGGTTACTCCTGGCTCTGCACTCAGGAATTACTCCTGGCGGTGCTCCGGAGAACTATGGGATGCTGGGGATTGAACCTGGGTCTCAGCGAGCAAGGCAAACACCTACCACTGACTATACCATTGCTCCAGGCAGCTGATTTTCAAAGATTTTACAACACTAAAGACTCTTTTTTTTCTTTTTTCTTTTTCTTTTTTCTTTATTTTTTTAAGCTCTAGATACTTTATTGATAAAATTTTAAGTCACAAATTTTCCAATTCAATAAAATAATATGTTAGTTTTTACAATTTTTTTCAAGTACCCATCCCTCCACCAGTGCCCATCCTCCCCCACCACGGTTCCCAGCATACCTCCCCCCCATTCCCCTGCTCCCTCTCACCCTGCCTCTGTGGCAGGGCATTCCCCCTTGTTCTCTCTCTCTTCTTTTGGGTACTGTGTTTTGCAACACTAAAGACTCTTAAGGACAATCAGATCCACCTTTTATTTTCAGGGGAGGAAGCTGAGTCATAGAGAGTTGTGGTAGTAACAATGATGGAGATGCTTATGGGTCCCCTATAGGCAGTGGTTGTCTCTGGATCATTGTCCACACTCACAGATACAACTCCTAGCACTAAACAAGCAAGTTCATGCCCGAGGACTGCTCAGAAACTAGGCTGGGTCCTGAGGCACCTGCCTGCCTATGTCTTGACTCAGCACTCACAGCTCAAAGGGACCCACTCTTGACTCCTTGGTGGCTCCATTCATCAAAATCTTCTTATAAATGATATTCAGAGAAGACACTCCCCACCCTCACCCCTAGGAAGAGAACTGTTGGGAATTTACATGAAAACAGTCCCATTGTAGGGGGAAATACAATGTGAGCATCATCAAACTATAGCTTGGTATGTTCTTCAAGTGAATGAGGCCTTTGTGGAAGGACTCAGTTGCCATAGCATAGAGACGAAGAATACGAACATTTGTTTTTTTCAGCTGACAGTGGAGATTGTCATTTGAGAGCTCTCCTGGTGAGGCTCTAGACATAGGTACTGTGCTGATTGCATGTGGCATCCCTTTCTATCCTGTCTTCTCCCCATGAAAACATCAAAGACCTCAGTAGGTGCGGGAACATCTTTATACCTTTCCTCTCTAACTGATTCTATTTTATTGGGGGGAGGGGAACACCCTGAAGTGTTCAGGGCTTACCTCTGGCTCTGTGATCAGGTACACTTGGTGGTGCTCAGAGGATCCTACGTGGTATGGGGAATTGAAAAAGAATCAGTCATGTACAAGGCAAGTGCCTTACCCACTGTATTATCTCCACAGTCCTCTGCCTGGCTCCAAACCAATACTATTCTCTCCCTCCGGTTCTGAGGTCTTTTGATGTGGGATCAGGCAGGGTTTAGAAGTTCTTTGACATGAGTTACTATGAGAAACTCTAATAACTTGAAAGAAGCAGAGGCAAATTAAATCCCCCAACACATGGTCATTCAGACTGGAACCTAGGGGTCTTGCTCACCAGCCTTCCTGAGCCAGCAGTGAGCTATTGTTTATTCCATTTCTGTGGAAGGATCTGGAAATCTCTCTGCTTCTTTAGTCTCACTCGCTCATGCCAAGGACTTTGTTCAAATCTGTACCAGACACCATGCTATATGCTGGGCATGAAAATGAGGCTGCTCTAGGCAGGTGTGGCCAGCAAGTCAGGCCTTGTCCTTTGCAGAGCCAGGACCTGAAAAAATTCCACTGAAATGGATGGGAGAGGCCTTTAACAGGACTTCAGTGGGACACAAAAATGAGGGTCTGGACAGAACAACATGTGGTGAAGGTGAAGGGGATGACTGGGCATAGAAAAAACCGTAAAGGCAGAAAAGTGATTTTTTTTTCTGATTTAGCCCACCTAGCATCCTTTTTCTGTGTGAATAGGTTCCCTGGTGTTCTTGTGGAGAACAAGCCCTCCTCTCCTTCAGTCCATATGGTGTGAGTAGACTGGGCTTTATTTTTGCTGGTAGCTTCTGAAAGAACCAGGAGAAGGAGAGATTGAGTATGGAAGAATCTCGTCATGTGTAGCAAAGGGTAGGGATGCTGGTGCAAGACAATTCTCCACTTGCCAATGCCACTGAGGATCCATAACCGGGCCTGGCAGCAGTGGGCTGGTCCTCCTCATGTCTCCCTTGCTGACTTAGCATTCGTATGCTCTTCCTTTTTGCTGCTTCCGTTAGGCTCCTCTGTGAGCCGTACAGCTCATGAGCAGAGCTGTTGGAAGCGGTGGGAATTCAGGCTTTGAAAGCAGACAGGTCTAACCACTAGCACTGGCTCTGTGTTCTCTTCTAGCCTCGGATGACTTGTTCCCAAGGTGAGAAGAAGAGCACTCTGCAGGCATGATGAGTCCTCGATGTCCGATGTCCTGCCTTGGGGGGTGGGGGGGGGGAGGTTCTTGCCTTCTTGAGAGCCCAGGGCAGGGGGATTAACTTGATCCTTCCCCTGCTTTGAGGTCATGTCCTGGTTGGTTGCATGGCAGCCCTAGACTGCAGTGGGTTTAAGAATCAATTGAAACTGGAAACCTTGCTCTTTACTTGTTTTCTACCCAAAGACAGGCATAAAGTGTGTTTGCAAGCAGAACAGAGGTTTCGACTTACTCACCGTGGCATCCGCTAGGGGGCGCTTCGCCGGCTTTTTCTTCACCGGGAGCCTTGGCGTGGGCAGTCCTTGACCATCTCCTCTCCCTTCTGCTCCTGGCTCCTCCAAACCTGCTGTTCCGTCCCTTGACCTTAGGCAAGAGAGTCTCTGCTCTTCTCTGAAGCCTCCACTCCCGTCGGCATCTGCTTTCGGACCTCTCGACTTCTGTCTTGCGCTGGTTTATAACAGGCAAAAGTCTGCAAACGTGAAGGGAGCCTCAGTGGTCTTCCCAGGGCCCCCGGGGACAGACGCTGCTGCTACTGCTGCTGCAGTTGCTTTTGCCGATTCACGGCAGGGCAGGTCCGAATGGCTGCACCAGGACCCTGGGGGACCCAGCCTGCTCCTCTGCAGCCCGTGGCAGCTCCAGGATGAAGTGGCACACTTGTACCAAGGCTTCCTTTCCACCTGACTCCGGACACACACGCGAACAGAAAGAAACGCTGTTTCCAACAAGCTTTGGCGGTTTCTTCGCTGGAGCAGCAATATTATGTCACTGTGGGCAAAAGGACAAGCCAGCACGTGCCGTGCTTTCAAAGGACCCTTCAACCCCCTCTCCAGAGTGGTGCAGTTGTCTTTGGCTTTACCACCTGCTCTGCTGCTCACTCTGCACGGTGGGAGGGAGCCCAGAGCACTGGTTTGTTGTAACCTGCACCAGCCTTTCACTCCCCAAGAGGGCAGGAGGGTCGCAGTCAGAGCTTTGGGAAAGTGACAGCAGCTCCTCTGGGAGTCACAAACAGAGGGGAATAAGGTTGCTGACTCATCTGCCTTGGCCCAAACCACACTTTTCTTTAAGTGCCTCGGTGATGAATGCAGGCATCTTTAAATGATCATTTTCTATTTTTAATAAGCTTGTGATTTTTCTTGCTGTTGTTGTTGCAAACGACTTGACTTTGTTTTCTCCCACTGGGATGAGTCTGATGTTACTGACACAGTGAGCTAATTGCTCATTCTTTGAGATCTCCAAGAAAGTGTTTTGCAAAGGTAATTAAAGGGACTCTTAGCAGTACCTTGCCCAACCTTCTTATTTTATGGGTCAGAAAATTGAGATCCAAGATAGATGGCACCTACTTAGGTCATAGAACTGGCAAATGTCACATAGTTAAGATTACAGAAATGGTAATTTTGCACATCACATTTTCAAAGGCATGACAGAGAGTTTGAAGAATACTGTAGCACTGCGATGAGGCAGTGACCTCTGATGTGAGCATCTGATTCAAGAGTGCGCTGTGGAACCCGAGAGATAAGTCCTTGGTCTCTGTTCCGTAGAAGGACCTGAAGTGTCATTTCCCCCACCTACCCTCAAGATCCTAGGTGATTGGGGTGGCCCCTGTTGTCACTGAATAAAACAGGGTTGGGCTGATCCTGCTGGCTTCCCACTCTGGCTTTTGGGGGGAACTTTTAGATGGATCCTCAGGGATGGGTGAGTGATGGGAGAAGAATTGTGTGGGCAGAAGCTCTTACTTAAGATTCCAGGCCTTTCCTGTGACTTCCTTTTTTGGGGTGGGAGTGCTTGGGCCACACTTGACAGTACTCAGAGATTACTCTTGGCTCTGTGCTTAGGAGTCATTCCTGGCAAGTTTCAGGGAACCATACCCAGTACCAGGGACCAAACCCATTTTGGCTTGTGTAACGCAAGTGACTTACTTCTGATCTATCTCTCAGATCCTCAGCCTGTGACTTCTTCCACCCACAGAGCATTCCAGGCCACTATAAAGGGGCTAGTTTCTCTTTACAACCTTGAAAGCAATGCAGCAATTACTGTAGGTCCCATTTCTCTCCTGCCTCTTAGTCAACCTCCTCCTGGCTCATTATCTCCCACTTCTTTCCCTCTGATGGCATTTCTTTTGCATAGACATGTGGATCTGTGTTTGGCATCAGAGAGAGGAGAGGATTTTCTATGGGTGAGTGGTTTGAGGTAACTGCTGAGAAGACAGATGATTCTAAATGCATGCCCGGCCAGTAAGCATCCCATGAAGTCAACCATGTTCACGATGGGTGGGAAGTTATGGTAGTATTCGGTCTGCCACACTGTAATGATCACACAGTTTCCATGAAGGTGGAAAATGTAAACTGAAAAACAATCCAGACCCTCTTTGGGATGGCTCAGAGTCAAGGACATTGAGTCATGCCAGCTCTCGCCAGCTGGTGCTGGCTTCTTCGACATACTTGCTGGTTCCCCTCGACGTGTACACTCAATTTATATCTCTTGGTACACAAATATCTTGCTCACTTTCAGCATGAGTATTTTCACTAGTAGTTGGCTTGAAATTTCATGTGTCATACAATTATTTGAAAACTCTGTGAAAACAGAAGTCTTGGCACCCTCCCGCCCACCCACCTGCCACTTCTTGGATCTGTGGCTTAGCAGCACCTGAACCATCTTTCTCCTTCAATATTTTGATTTCTTGATCTTTCTAGATATACACCCACTCATCCCCCACCCCCCACCATCAACCCCCGCCCCCCACCGCCCCCTTCGTCCCAGCTTCTACCCAGCTGGGACAGAATCCCTGAAGAGGTTCAGGAGGAGACTCCAGCATTCTGGGTTAATGAGAAAAGAGTTTTCAGGACGAAGGACAGCAGCCCCAGGCTGGCTGCCCGACGCTTTCCCAACTCCACCACACCCCAAAGCGCAGATCCCTGCCTCCTCTGCTCAGCTCATCTTTGCTTCAAAACCAACCTCCGAGGCTCCCATTGTCTTTCCGTTCTGAGGCTGCATCCAAAATGACCCACCATTTCTCTCTAAACCTTTGAACATGGTTTCAGCTGCCCTCATCACAGCTGTGTGCCCTGGGACTCCCCTCAGGGGGTTCAGAAATCAGCTCTGAAATAATATAAACTTGTGTCTTCTTGGTTGATGTGCTTGACCATTTTCTGGGCACCCATTACTCCAGAAGTCCCACTTTTGTCTAGCTCTTGGCTGTAATTTTTGTTTCTAGTTCTCAGCAATGTTCAGCCAATATTTACTGCCCGTGTAAATTCACCCCCCACCCCAAGCCTGGCATCTGCTTCAAGGTTAACAACTGGATTGGGGAAGAGAGCGAAGCTAAGAGGGGAAAGGGAGACAGGGTTTGGCTCATCCTGGGTCTTAAAATCCAAATTAAGAGTTCTCTATGTTATCTCTCTCTCATAGCTTCTCAAATGAATGTGTTCAAGAACCACCTGGGATCGTGCAACTTCTGAATGTGGCACTCAGGGGCCACCAGGACCAAAGCAGTACTGGGTGTGGGGACACAGAGTACCAGTGAAGGAGCTCAGGCCTCACATATCTACTGAACTCTGCATTTCTAATCATGTGATGCTGATACTGCTGGCCACACTTTGAGTATCCACCTTTGGTTCCTCTTTCACCAAGGTTGCCCCCAACTTCCTGTGGTTATCAAGCAGTTGAAATGTGCTAGTGAGATGAATGAGTCACACCTAAAATGTTTATTTCATTTTCATTTACCTGAATTTAAAATTGAAAATACATTCAATTGGTCATAAAAAATCCTTTTGAAAATGTTTAGATTAACTTGAAATTGTGACTTGATGCTTTCAGTTGCATATTTTATGAAATCTCTATATATCGAGTGTTTCCAATAAAGACAGCCTCTGAATAGAGGAGTCTTTGAAGTATAAAAACCAGCCAGAATTCACAATCTTATTATGTGAGAAAGAATCTGAGACATTTAGTTAAGTTTTATATGTGTTATATGACATTTGAAATACACAGTGATTTATGGGGCTAACTACAAACAGTTCTTTGTAGGGGTTTCTGGGTCTTAGTGCTTTGGGATCACTCCTGGGTCTTTGTGTTTATGGATCAATCCTGGCAGTGCTCATGTGATCACATGCCATGCCAAGGATTGAATCTGGTAAGTGTTTTACCTACTGTATGATTTCTCTGGCCCTAAATCATTAAAATTAAACTCACCAGTTTCTTTTTTTTTAAATGTAGGAGTATTGCTATATATTCAGCCATTGATTAGGCTGATTGAATTGGGCATGAACTCCACCTTGCTTTTTTTTCATTTTTATAAATTTATTTATTGAATCACCGTAAGAGCAGTTACAAAGCTTTCGGGTCTAAGTCTCAGTCATACAATGATGAAACACCTGTCCCTTCACCATGCCCATTTTCCACCACCAAAACCCCCAGTATACCCCTATCCCATACCCTCCTGCTACCTGTGGGGCAGATGATTTCCACATAACTCTCTCTCTCCTTTGATTACATTCAATATTTCGACACCAGACCCACCATTATTATTTGGGATTTTACCCCAACACTCAAATCTGCCAAAAAGGCAACCATAGACAATTTGTTTTCTATTGCTGATTATGAATAGCTTATGATGTTGCGCGGCTGCAGTAGTGGCCACACGATTTTGGAATTTCAAAATTTTAACAATTAAATCTGGAGGGGTTTCTGCCCAAGCCTGCTGGGTTCTGAGATTTGTTTCTGAGTCTCTGGGATCATGGCCACTAAGCAGCTTGATCAGGAGTCAGAGAGGCCGTTTGTGGGCAGCAACCCGGGGGTCTCATTGGGGCGGGGTGGAAAGGGCTACTTCTACAACCCATCCCATGAGGCCCTGCGTATCTCATCACTGCGCGCTCAAACCTGACTGTCCAATGGTCTCTGGTAAACTCACCAGTTTCAACTTCTTAAAGTATAGCTACAAGGAAATGTAAAATGACATTTGCACACTGTTGGCTGGCATTCATTTATTGGAAAGCAATGTTGTTGATGAAGGGAAGTGATAATTACCTTTCCTCTAAGGATAGTTCTTGGGAGTGGCTCACTGTTTCCCATTTGGAGAGTTGCTAACCTGTAGTTATTCTTCCCTGTTCCCATGCCTGGACAGATGAAGATCTTGGGAAGTTGTGTGATATGTCTTGGAACACTAGTCTGACTGCTAGAGGAGAACATTTATTTGTAGAGAATTATGGTTCCAACTCTCCCTGGCCTGTGTCTGTCCACAGGCAACTCCTTGCTAGGAAATGCTGTTGGCTTTCAGCACTTTCTTTTCCAGGACAAGAAGACAAATGGATGCATCTTTAAGACATGCAGCTCAAGGAGCTCACAGCTGAGCTCTGGCAGCTCACTTTCAGGTTCACCTGTAACCATGACAACCCCATGGATGCAAGTTGCCATGGAACATAATTTAACCTGAATCAGATTGAGAAAGAAAGAATGGAAAAAATACTCCAGGTTGTCATAGGGGACAATTGGAGAGGGGACCAATGGCTCTGTGTTCTTAGCCACCAGAACAATTTCATTACTTTTACATGTGATTTCCCTAGGGAGGTGTCTCTGTCAGGACTGATATTTGGAGAAGACTGGGGAGGGGAGTATTTGCATGCAAATGATGGGCACTGAGGAATCCATAGGCTCACAGGATCTTGGGTTGGTCCTCTTCAGGAGGATTTTCAACACAAACCTTCAGGTTCATCTTATTTCCACCTCATTAGCTCGAATAAGCAACATCAAATTTCAGTATGTTTCAAATATGGAAGGTGCTCTGATAGGAACAAAAGGGAGAGGTATGGATGGTTTTGAGCACACTGGTGTTTAGAACTTGGGCTACACAGAGAGAATCAAGGATGGATGCAATAAAGAAAGAAAGATAGAAAAGGGATACAATCAAAAAAATCATGGGAAAACCTTTTGTTCTTACATTTAAATATGAAGCATCAGTAATCTGTGTTCTCTTTCTAATGTGTTTATTTTTAGGATCAACTCTGCTTGCTGAAGAGGCCTAGTATCAGCAAATTACTTGCATGCCTTGATTGTAGTTCCTTAACATAATTTCCCACTAAAAAGAATCTGGGCTCCTTGAGAAATACCTGATTCAACACCTAAGGCTAAAAAAGTTCCAGGTGGCCCTGGGACATAGAGTTGTGCCAGAAAAAGAGGAAACCTTTGGTTAAAATGGAATGATTTGTCCATAAAAATTTAGTACATGCAACTGAAATGACAATTGACTAAATTATGTCACTTGCAGTTTAAGTACTGTTGTAAGTTTATAAGGATACAAAAAATAAGAAAACTTTATCATTATTCTTCAGCTATTGCTGGAGCGATAGCACAGCGCGTAGGGCGTTTGCCTTGCACGCAGCCAACATGGCTGACCCGAGTTTGATTCCTCCACCCCTCTCGGACAGCCTGGCAAGCTACCGAGAGTATCTTGCCCGCACGGCAGAGCCTGGCAAGCTACCCGTGATATATTCGATATGCCAAAACACAGTAACAACAAATCTCATGATGGAGACGTTACTGGGCTCGCTCGAGCAAATCGATGAACAATGGGAGGACCATGACCATGACCATTCTTCAGCTATTGCTAGGGAACACAACCAAGGAAGGGAAAGAATTAAGCATTTGTCATGTCTCTTTTTCCATGACTTTTTAAAAAAGGCAACGAAAGAGCTGACAACAGTGCTGTGTAGAGAATACTGGCTTAGGAATGCAGATGGGAGGAAAGAAACTAGTAGAGTGACTCTGGTAGAGTGATATATTTAGGTAGCTATTGTCTGTGACTGCTTACACCATTGGGAGAAATATTGAGAAAGAACTATGTAAGGGACAGATCAGGCTGATGACACCTAAACCCATGGAACTATCTTAGCATTAATAAGAGTGAAACAGGGTAGGGGAGATGGTTCAGTGGGCAGAGTATGTGCCTAGACTGCAAGGTCTTGATTTTGATTCCCAGAACCACTGGTCCCTGAGCACTGTTGAGCGTAGCTCTGGTGGTCCTTGAGTGGTGGAGAGCCAGGGAACTGGGCTATGACACACCCAGCATCCTTGGAAGCAGTCTATGGTCCCCAACTCACATGGCCTCTATTTTTAAAAATGGAAAAACTAGACGTGATGGTCCAGAAAGCAACCTTTGTTTTCTGGGACAAAAGAATCCAATCTCTCAGTAAGAGGCAGCAGGTGACTGAGACCAGTAAGGCTCCTTCCATGCTGGAGTCCTTTGGAACTCCACAGGGTTTAGTGAGACCCCAGCCAAACTGGCACCAAACTGACCAGTTGCACTGCAAAGGCTGTGAAAATGGAAATGTTATTGGAACCAGAGCCCACAAACATGAGACAAAAACCTGTAGGCTAAGCCAAATCAGGGTGGCCACCTTCTAACACCAAAGAACTAGATAGGAACCAAGTCTCTTAATCCAAGAGCCCAAATATCCAGAACCCAAGAGAAAAATCATCTGTCATGCTCAGCCCAGGGAAATCACCTCTTGAAGAAGGAAGGGCAACCCACTGACATGAATATCAAAATGAATCAGGTGTTGGAGTTGTCTGGCATAGATTTTTACCTCAGTCACCAGGACTGTTCTTCTGTGATGATTAAACAGTTTCTGGAAGCAGGTGGAAAACAGTTCAGCAAAGAAATTGTGTTCGTTCAAAATCAAAGGGAAATGATGGCACTGAAATATACAATACAGATTTTTTTAAAGCAGAGAATGACTGTCAACACAATTCATGAAGTCCAAGACATAATCCATTTGTCTTGGACTAAGATTCACTAAGTTGATCTGCAGATCAACTAAGCAAAAATGAAATTAAAAATAAATGAAAATATATGTCCTCCACCAGACTAATGGTTCAACAAACTGGAACATGCATACCATACCCATAAAAAGGAACAGACTCCTTTTCAAATTGTCATTATTTTCTTTTCTTTCTTTCTGATTATTATTTTTTGCTTTTTGGGTCACACTCGGCGATGCACAGGTATTACTCCTGGCTTTGCACTCAGGAATTACTCCTGGCGGTGCTCAGGGGACCATATGAGATGCTGGAAATTGAACCCAGGTCAGCTGCGTGCAAGGCAAACGCCTTACCCGCTGTGCTATCACTCCAATCCCAAATTGTTATATTTTTAGAGCAATTCTGTTTGTTTGTTTTGGGTCCATACCCAGTAGCGCTCAGGGTTCACTCCTGGTGGACTTGGGAGACCATCTGGGGTGCTGGGAATTGAACTCAGGCTGACCATACCTACCAGTCAAGAGCTCCACCTGCTGTACTATCTCACAGGCCCTTAGAGGGATTTTTTTTCATTGAATCACTGTGAGACACACAGTTACAAAATTGCAAAGATATAGGAACAATTTGACTGAATATGCTAGGTTATGCTGAGGGACAAAAACAACAACAAAAACTTGTCAATTCCTCAGACTGTGTGAGTCCCTGCAAAGATCTCAAGTGATGAATTCTAGAAAATATTTTGATGGTTGTTGGAGCTGCAGGAGGGCCTGGTAAGAGGGAGGTAGATTAGAGAAGGTCATATCAGGGACCTCAGTGATGAAACACAAGATATTTTTATCAGACATGGGGGTGGATGGGAGAAAGTGGGAGAAGATAGGGATATGAGGCTATTGGGGAGAAGTCCTACTCATCTAGAACTTCAAATTAGTAGCTAGGGAGGGACTAAGCCACAATCTACCTGAGGTCTACCGGACAGGGTGAGGCAACGGATCACTTAGCCAGGGTCTGCTGCAACGATTATCACAGTGTTACAAACCACCTCAACCCGAGTGCCATAAAGTCACATCGATATAGCTATTTAGTGGGTCATAAATCCAGAAATGACACAGCAGGGACAGTTTGTCTGGACAGACCTAGAAGCTGGGCCAACCCACCTCAGACGGAATCCAGAACTACCCGAAGGCGTATTCTTCTGTGTCTGGCGCTTGGTGCTGGACGTGGCTGAGCCAGTCCACCCACAGTATGGGTATCTTGGGAACAGCAGGGGACGGCGAGGCTGGACTTTCCAATCTAGTTTGGGACTCACGAATGTCCTTTCCACTCTCTTTACAAAGTCAAAATGGGGCAGACTCAATGGCTTCATGGGAGAAGTGTGAACTATTGTGGTCATATGTGGAAAAATATATTCTTCTACAATTTAGACAAATTTGTATACTCACACATTTGTACAGTTTTCTACTGAGCTTCTATTGTATGCTCGGCTCCAGGACCAAAATGTTTATCATAGAAGCCCCGTTGTGAGAATTCTTGTTAAAATTTCATTGGGGAATATTTCCTGGCTCAATAGGTTCTGCTTTTTTCTGAGAGCAGCTCTGGTATATAGTAGCTACTTGGTCACACTCTCATCCCTAGCAGTCTGGGGATTAACTCTGAACAAACAAGGGCAACAATGGTCCACAGTGACTTTCTTGAAGTGGTTCCAAAGCGGAGCTATTGTTTCTTTGTGTGTTTCTGAGAGAGAGAGAGAGAGAGAGAGAGAGAGAGAGAGAGAGAGAGAGAGAGAGAGAGAGAGAGCACGGCCTTCAGTTCTAGGCATCTCTGAAGCCTGTCAGCACTCTTACCTTTCCCAGAGGTATATGAAGTTTTCATTCTCTGCAAACATTCTCCTTTCAAAAGCTGAATTTCTGTCTCACATGCAATTCAAAGGGCCTGGCAAGGGCAGGTTTAACAATACGAGGGCTTCTCGGTGTGGGCTGTCCTGGAATGAGGATGGGGAAGGAGAGCAAGACGGACCAAGATCAATATTTCATGAAAAACACTGCCATCAGATTCCAGGGCCAAGTGGGAGGTGACATTCTGGAGGTGGATTAGACATCTGGAGATGAGCAAGCAAAGAACTGGCCAGGAAGTGGAGTTCAAAGTGGCCATGGGAAGGTTTTTGCAGTCAACAGATCGAGATTTAACAGTTGCCTTGGAGATTTGCTGCTCCTTTTCTCTGAGCTTTACTTTTCTTGTAAAGTGGGACTAATTCCCACCTCATGGGGTTCTAGAGATTAAATGTCTCGTTTCAGTAGTATTACATGGGGGAAATTTCATTCACTCATGTAGAAATATAAGATTCTAAATTATTATACTCTCCAACCATATTTTATTGGCAGCTGATTTTTCTGGCAAGGTCAGGGGTCACCCTTATCAGAGAAGCCTCCGTGTGTGTCCCAGTCCATAACCTCCTGCCCAGCCCACTCCAACTCTCTGACTTCACATGCAAGTGTGTGTGTGTGTGTGTGTGTGTGTGTGTGTATGTGTGCACGTGTGTGCACGCATGCATGTGTTGGTCTCCTGCCAATGTCATATTGAAGCTTTTTTGCATTGCAATGAGGCCAGACTGTCCTTAGAATGCCTAATGCCCAGAAACCTTCATTTGACAAAGGTAGAGTTAGTGGACAAGTGCTTCCCCTCCTCATCCTGGACTGATGGGCTCATCAAGGCTTTTCAGGGGTCTACAAGGACACTGTTTCAAAGCCCACCCACTCAGCAGTCTCTACTTTGTCAGTTTTTCTCCTTTTCCTTCTCTCTGCTCTTCTTGTACTTGTCACATGGAAGTCTTTCCACTTCCTGGAATTTACCCTAGCATAGGGATCCCACTGCTGTCCCCAGGTCTCCCCAGATCTATCTATCATTGGCCCAGAGGTCTGCCAGAAATGTGGGAGGGCAGAGTGCAGCACTGCGCCCACTGGTCATAGACCAATTTGGCTTATGTGGTGTTTTCTGCTACCATCTCTCTTCCCTTCAATCAGGCAAATTTTGTTTTATTTTAAATTATGATCATTGTTGTATTTTAAGCTGAGTCCCACTGGGTCTAAACATGAGAAACTTAAAACCCAGGAAGATTTTTCCTTTTTCTTCTAATCTACACTCATTCCCTGAAGTTGAGCTTAGTCAGTCCCAGGTGACTGAATGGGAATAGGGGTGAGGAAGGGCCCCCAAGTGCGGGAAATGGGGTAAAAAAACCACAGTCTGCATTCTAAAATTTAACTCATCTCAAAGAAGCCAGAAAAATAAGACATAAAAAGATGAAATGTCATGATCAAGGTTCACACAAGTTAATATAGAGTAGAGTTAGGACCCGAATCCAGTGATGTGGCATGCTTGCCAAAAGTGTGGCTCCCATAATGTTTTTTGAAATCCAATATCCTGTGTATAATTAGGGTCCCTGAAGAGCAAGGGCTCAGATGCATTAAATCGAGTTCTGTCTTTCAGAGACCAACATTGGCAGAGACTCAAGAAAGCCTTTGCAGTTCAGGATAATTCATTATAAAGAACTGCAGCTGAGGGCAGTAGCTACTGTTTTCTGTATCATGGAGGCATCTGCCTAGGCATCCATCATTTTCCAATGTATGTTTGGATATTCCATGTATGTTTCATGCACATCATGGGTACCCAAAAATGAACCTGCTCCTTATGAGAGTTCACAGACAGGTCTCTTGAGCCTCAGCCTGCCTTGGTTTATCCACCCTTCAGTTTGCTTTGCTTTTTCTAGTCTTCAGGACCTGTGCTCAGCCAGAGAGTCATACCTGTGGATGGAGGAATGGGGAAGGAGGAGTGTGAAGTCTGAATGCATGTCGTTGTCTGGCTATTGCTTTGGCTACCCACTGGCATTTAGATTTGAAATGAATACTGATTCTGTGCACAGGGTTACCAGCCATCTCCAGACTCCCAAGACGGTTGCTTTGGTTCAATTATTCAGAGGAAATAATTTGACTGACATCCTGCCGCCAGGTGTGAGCCATGAGTCATGTTTTGTTGGACTTAGCCCCTCCCCGTGTCAGATACCAGTGTTTACTGCAGTTATGAGCAGGTGAATGAGAACATGGGGTGACTTGCAAAAAAAATTGTGGGAACCCATAAACATATTGTAATATTAATCTATAAGCCAGGTTCTTAAGCCTTGTTTACTTAAGCCTCTAGAGTTTTCTTTCTTCTTTTTTCTTTTCTTTCTCTCTTTTTTTTTGTTGGTGGGTTGTGGTGGTGGAGGTGGGAACACTCAGCTATGCTTATGGCTTACTCCTGACTCTACTCTCAGGGATCATTCCTGGTGAGGCTCAGGAGCCATATGGGTACCAGGGATTGAATCCAGGTTGGGCCACATGCAAAGCAAGTGCCCTCCCTGGTGTACTTACTCCAGTTCCAAAGTCTCCAGGGTTTTCGGGATTTCTTCCCTGACATAGCATTAATAGCTCCTTGTCATAGCCTTTCTGTTACAGCTTTCCTTTGAAGATGGAAAGAACCATAGATAATGCTAACAAGCAGCTTGTGAGCCACTGGCTGACATTGGGGTGTCAGTGGAGATCCCCAAGTGCTCAAGAGTAAGGCCAATGGTGTGATTCTATGGCTAGGGAGCTCACAAATGTATTCACTCTGCTCTAGAAATTTCTTGTGGAAACCTGTTAGGGAAGTTCCTACAGTAATTCCTGGATTGTGGTCTACTTCCTCAAATTCCAGCTTCTTTCCAAGTCTTGCCGGTGGAGACCTTTGGAATAGTTTTCACTGTTTGGGGGCTGCCCAGGGAAGCTGGGAATATAATGTCGCTTCAGAGGGAAAGCTGTCTCAGTGGGTCCACAAGGGACACACTTGCATTTAAGAGAGCACACAAAAGAAGGCCCTCTGTTGGCAGCTTTCTTTTGCTCACATACCAGGGAAGCTCTCGGCTGACTGTTCTCATTGGAAGTTTTGCAGTGTTACAAAACAGAACTCACAAGCCAACGTCAATTATAATGATCTTGGAGACATATTAGATGACGGCATTCATTTCCTTCATGGTATTTATAGTTAGAAATAATCCAATGCATATAAAATATGATAATGTGGTAACAAAGGCCTGAGGAGGTAGTCCCGAAACTTGCTGGAGACCAGGTTATCCATCAGCAGTACTCACAAATGATGGTGGCATCACTTCCTCCCCTTCCAGGAGTAACAGACTTGTTCGCCCAGCTGCTCTCCCAGCGGAGGTTTCCATTCAAGAAAACGATCATGCCCAAGTCTTCTAGAACAATCAAATAAGACAATTGGACAACCCAAAGGTGGGAAGGCTTGGACACCCTCATCTCCTTGATACTGCACTATGGTCAGCTCTTCCCATCTTCCCAATCCTGCTTCTTCTCCCTCATCGATCTCCTGCACATGATTCTCTGTGCCAGTCTTAATGAGACCTGCCCTGCGACAGTAGGGCCACAATTCTCTGCCACTCCACCATCTCAGTAACACAGGAGATTGCAGGAAGCATGTATTCCTCCATGAGAGGTGGGTGGGTCAGCGGGGGTGACTTGCTCCAGTTGCTGGCTATCTGGGCTTGCTGAAGGTTCTAGGTCAGTTCTGGTCTGCTCTGGGTGCCCCTCACTCATTCTCCTTCAACGTGTTCCTGCTGGAACACACCCCCAGGTGCAGGATGGAGAACAGAAATAGACACTGTCTATTAAGGTCTTGGCTCTGGATTGGCTCTTCCCCTTTTCTTCTCAGCATCATGATAAGTGGGCACAGAGGAACAGACTCTGCCCAGTGGAGCCCGCACTAAGAGAGATGCAGGAAAGACCCGAGAACAGGAATCTCATCTTCCTCCATCTTCCATTTTCTCCTCCATCCTCTCATACAGTTCTTGGTCTGCAGAATCATGTCTCATGTCCCCTCACAGTCACTGAGACTAAGAAGATGGGCAGGGAAGGCTTCTTGCTCTCAGGACATGCCCAGTCCTGTAGGGAGCCTGTGAGCAGCAGCAACCTCACATGACATGAGGTTGGTCCATGACCAGGTGGCTCTGAATCTAGTAGACATGTAGAAAAGGCACTATAGTGTCTGATGTTACCTCCCAAGCATCCATTTTGATCCCAGTTTCTTCCATGTCATTGCATTTTTGAAGAATTAAAACAGTGAAGGGACTCAAATCCAGAGGACCAGGTCACTGTCAGCCCAGGGCCAAGCACATGAGCCAAGCCAAGCCTGCTGTTTCTGGATTCTGCAACCTGGATGTGTGACATGCGATGCTAGATGGAGCCCATATACCCAAGGGATGGCAGCCAGACCACTGACCAGTTCTTCCCTCTGTCCTCATCCTACCTCAGTCTCTCTGGAGTTTAGCCCACATGGGAGAGAGCATTTTTCCAACAGGATCAAGGGAAAGTGGGCACAAGAGGGGAATTCTGGGAGAAGGAGGGGTGGTTAAAGAGAAAAGGACTGAAGGAGGAACCTGGGAAAGGAGAGAAGGAAGGAAAGAAGAATAGAGAAAGAAGAGAGAGGGGAGAAAAGGGAGAGAGGGAGGGGAGGATGTAGGGAGAGAGGAATAGAGGAAGCGAGGGAAGGAGAAAGGGAGGGAGGGAGGAAGGAGACAGGAGAGGGGAGAGGAAGTGCAGAATGTATTAAATGGTGAGTTCTGAGAGGTCCATACTTTGAAATATCTTCTGTCCTTGCAACAACTTTTCCATTTTGCTTTTGCCAGCTAGATTGAGTGTCTTTAGTCAAATTAGGATCTGAATCCAGATTTGGGAGGGAGCAGGAATAGGAGAATCACCCAATGGAAGAGATCTATCAAGCTTAGCCTTATAGCGTGGGAGGGGCTGACAAGGGGAGGGAAGGGCAGAGGGTACCATGGAGAAGGAGAAAACTGGACAGGGATCTAGAGGTGGCAAGATTCTGGCACAGGGAGTAAGTGCAAGCCGAGCATAAGAAAAAGGGTTTGTGTTTATAACTCTGATTCCCAGGGTCTGTTTGCTGCAGCCATCTTACCTAAAGTGACCCATGCACAGCCTTACAAAATACCAGTGGCATTTTTTCACGAAAATGTTTATTTAATTCTAAAATTCATATGGAACTTTAAAAAGCATATATTTAAAAACACAAACAGTTCACCTGTGATAAAAGAGCCAAGTCTGACTTCCTCCACTTCAATATAAATCCACCCCAAAATGCAGGTGGGGCGCAATTCCACTGGCTTCTTTAGAAGCCGATGAACTTTGCTGGGGAGAGCCTTCAATAAACTGGTTTCAGCCTGATTCTCCTCTCATCTCTGTTTGCCAGTTCCTGGACCTTTCAAGGACAACATGGGTAAAAATAGACTAGGAAGCTGTCAGGATTTTGTATTTCAAGGGTACCTTCTGGTAGCTATGTAAAATACCCAACCTCTGATCTTCATGCACCTCTTGAATGTTGATGTGCTTATTAACTGTCCTTAATGTCTCTGTCAACAATGGCTCACCCACTGGGAGTGCGGTGGGAGGTGGGGGACCCAGATTGTATTGAGTAATGTCCTGTGAGATCAGTGAGGGCTGCCTAGGGGACTCTAGAGCTTGAACAGTCCGTGTGTGTTTGTCTGTCTCTTTATGTGTTTGTCTCATTCTCTGCGACCGATTCCTGCTGGATGGAGGTCAGAAGTGCCAAGCCCACTGGCATCAGACACTCCTACACATTATAGAGGTTCTAAGTAATACCCCTAAAATTCTATGAAATCGCAATCCCCAGGAGGCTGGGATCCCGCACTGTTCAGTTCCTCTGCTCGGGAGACGCCCTCATCTTGCTCTCCAGGATGGATGGATGGATGTGGTGGATGGAGGTGGCAAAGCTGCAAGAGTGAGTGACTGGGAGGGACAGAGCGCTCAGATGTGGGGGTCACACCAGCCCAGGAGCGGGCAGCGTGGTACCTCGGGGCACTCGTGGCCTTGGGGGAGGGGGCCTGAACCAGAAAGACGCCTGGAATCAAAACAATCCCGCAGAAGACACACCAGCCCAGCTCAGGACCAGAGGAAGCAGTCAGACTGCAGTGGCGGTACAGCCCTTCTAGGCGTTGCTCTGGAAACCCTTCCTTTGCCTGCTGCTGCGTCCGCGCCTCCCGTCGGTGACCCACTGCTGCCCTCTCCTGGCTCCCGACGGAACTACGGCCCTGCCCCTGCTCGCTTAATCTCGGAAGAAGGTGAGAGCTGGGCGGAGGCCAAAGCTGCTTTCCTCGGAGGGGTTCAACGCCAGAAGAGACCCGCCTCAGCAGTGATTTTCATGGGTCATCATGACGCGTTCCAGATGAGGAACCTGAAGCCTACGGAGGGAAATGGCTTACTTTGGACTCTGCGACCACATGCGTGAGCTCCCTAAGACGCAGTCACTGATCTCTGGGGCTCACAGAGACCTGCCAACTCGGGGCAAGAGATTGGCAGAAACGCACCCGCTTGCCTCTGTGTGCTCTTGGCTGGCACGAGTGCAAGTCGTTTACCATTCCTGCTAGGTGGAATTCCCACGCACATACGCCCTGGAGAGGAACAACAATGAAGGGGACAAAGGAACATGGCTCCTTGTATCTTAGATCCAGCCTCTACTCATGGGTGCTTCTAGATTCAAGTGATGCCGAGAAGGATCAGGGTAGAAGATTCTGGACACGAGTGCCAGCCAGTTCCGCACCCCTTAGGTAGGTGAGCAAACGCCCTAGTATAGGGGAGCCCAGAAGCTTTCTCCCCAGCCAAGCAGACCCAGATCTCCACTCCCAGTCACCAACCAGCCCTGCTCTGCTTTGGAACCTGCTCACCACGGGAGCCTCTGACTTGAAGGCGTTGTGCTGGTGCCAGTCGCAAATGAATAGAAAGAGAGAGACAGCTCAGGATAAGATAGTAAGTTTATTAGTGACTCAGTGTTGAGGACCCCCCAAGTCAGAAGACAAAGAGACTTGGAGCACCGCTCGCTGAGAGGGTCTCTCTTTTTTCCTCTGAAGGTGGGCTATGTACATTCTTATCAGTGAAACAGAGAATACAGAGGTAATAAGTAAAGAAAAACAATCAATGCATGGTTCCCACATGGTATGACCTTTGGGTGCTCCAAAGAATAACAGTCAGTGTCTTGCCCACTTTTGGTGCAGCCTTCAGGTACCATCTCCAGTGCACTCCCATAAATCTGTTGGACCCAGTGCGCTCCCATAAATCTGGTGAGCTGGTGGGCCCTTAACTCCGTTGATTGGGGTCATTAAAGGAATTCTTCTTCCTCCCTTCTCTTGTATAACTTAGGGGGTCGGTTTCAGTTTCCCAGTTCCCATCACATTTTCTTAACTTTCATTACAGTTTCATAATTCTCATTACATACAGCTTCTTTATTTATTATTACAGCAGGTGGTGCCTGCCTTGCCTTGTGAATACAAAAAAACTGTCACAATCTCTGGGAGTTGGAGAGTGAAAGGAAACCTCATCTCTGCCCCCCCCCCAAATCCCCAGCTTAGCGGTGTCCAAGTGCCAGAGCTGTGCCAGGCTAGGTGAGCCCCAGGACCTTCTTTAATGGAATGATGGTGATAAACCACCCACAGACAATAGCAACTTCCACATGGCAGGAGAAAAAGGAGTAAGAAGAGCTTCCGGTGCCTTGCCTGCTCATACAGGGGCCTCATCACTCTCTAAGAGGTGCTGAAAAGCTCTCCTGTATCAGGCCCATCAATGACCCACTCAAGGGAGGTGTGTGTTCCCAGGTAAAGCGGGGGCCCAGCAAACTGGTTTCCAAGGAGAGCAATGGGTCCCAGGAGGACCAGATCCATGGTACCTACAAGGACAGAACTGGGGCAGCAAAAGGGCGGAGGGCATGATCCATTGGTAAGTGGATCTTCTTAGAGGCAGCTTCTGCCTCCTCCAAGCGGATGCGATGACAGCCTGGAACCTGCCTGGATTTGTCTCCCCTGCTGACAAGCCCAACCAGCCACTATGCAAAGAGACGTGGTTATGTTTGTGTTTTAGACTGTGGAACAGCAGCCGCCGAGCCATGAGTGTCTCCCATATGTGACCCTCTCTTGAACCTCCACTTGCCAGCTCGAGGTCAATATCAGCTCGGGGCCACCTTGGAGCTGTCGTTGAAGGTGACAGAGATGCTGTGAGCCTGGGTCACTGAATGGCAGGAATGCACAGACACGCCCGTTCTCAGTCTTTTACAGTCTAGAAACACCTGCTTTGCACTGTTCCAGGAGTAAGGTGGAAGTCTCTTATGGTGCTGTGGCTACAGGTGCAGCCGGCTTCGATTACAGCCTACAGCAATGCAGAGGCACATGCCTCAGGATCCCTAGATGCTGCAGTTTTAAGTATTGATGGGTCTCATCACAACAGCATCAGTGGCAGTTCTGCACTTGGTTCTGTATCCCCACCTGCAGGGTGCACTGAGTCTCCGGTGGTTGCACAGGAAGTGGCAGCTCAAAGTGACTTTCGCAGCAAGGCCTGTGTCAGAACAATACCAGCTCCTGTTCTGGACCTGCTTGGACTCCACACTATGTGGAAGGGTCCGCTCTGGCAGATCCCATCCATGGTTGCCCGGACACGTCTGCTATTGTCATGATAGACAGCACGTGCTCTTTTGTCATGAGACTTTGGCACCTGGTGACCTGGAGGTGCCTGGGAATTTATCTCTCCACAGATGCCCCTGGAGTGACCAGGACAGGCTAATAATTGTCTCTTACTGACAATCAAGACACTGAGGTTGTAACCCCTACATGTCTGTGGTTTCCTGTGGGATGGAGCGCGGGAGTCTCCAGGGGGCGCTACTGAAGCCATCCCACCTCCTTCTCCCCGTCTTCTTTCCTCTTCTCCCTCCCTCACCCTCTCCTGGTTTTCCTTCCTGCTTTCCATTAATGCCTATCTTGCAGTCTTCCGCACCTATCCGAAGATATTTAAATGGAAGACACACCTTTAAAAATAGGTTTATCTTAAGCCTCCTTTAGGTTACATGGTTACAAAGTCACTGTATCTTCACCACCACCAAAGAGCCCAAGACCTTCCCCCACTGTACTTCTTTAAAATAATTAATTTTTTTAAAACTTAAAAGCTGTGGTTTTGTGTATATATCTATATAGTTTATAACTACCGATATTATTGTTTCATACTAGCAGTTTTGCTACATCATACCCACCACCAGCATACTAGGAAATCATGATACCACTATACCAGCGGCGTTATCTATCAGGGTACCAGGATGTTTCCACACTAAGGTCACTAACCTCACCCTGCAATACCCCCCAGCACCCTCAGATTACTGTTCTACCGATCAAATACCTGGGTTGGTTCTATTGCTTTGTTATCCTTATGGAGCGAGGTCATTTGGTATCTATTTTTTCCCTTCAAACTCAACTTCATTTAGCCTGACACCCTCCCATTCCATCCAACTTCCAGCAAATTATATGATGTCCCCTTTCTCCATAGCATAGTCTATTATGCAGATGTATGTTGTTTCTTTATCCAGTCCTGTGTTGCTGGGCACTTGGCTACAGTAAATAGTGGGGCCAGGAGCATAGCAACTCACTTTCTCATCCGAGCAAGGACATTGATGGACTAAGAGAGGCTGGGACCAGTTGGAGGATTAAGGAGGAGCTCAGAGCCCAGGGCCTGAGTGTCTGATCTGGGCCCCAGGGCATAGCTCCATTCCCAGAGTTCATGCTGTCAACCACAAATCCTTCAAGCAGGCATCAGGCATCCGATGGAGGGAACCTCAGTCAAACTGACAGAATCACCCAGGACAGACCTTGTTCTGATGAGTCTCCACGCTACAGCAGCAATCAGTGGACCAGCAACTGCATTCATAGAGTGTTGCTGGGGTTAGGCAGCGTTCTAGATGCTTGGGCATCAGTCAAACAGGCCCGAGGTGCACACAACTGCCTCTCATGGAGGAAAGAGAAATAACACCAGTGAGAGATAAATGCAGAGAAAGAAACAGATCAGGGTGTTGTCAGTGGCCATGGTGTCCAGGGGGCTAGGGAGGGTTTGGTGCAGGAGACAAGTCAAGATACTTCTGTAACCCAGAATGGGATTCTCCGGGGCTCTCTCCCAGGGAGGCCCGTGCTGTGCTCACACTGGCCTTGGAGATGGTATCAGTGAACACCGTCTGTTACTCCTGGGCCCTCCTGGTCACCCTGGTGTCTGTTATATTGTAGAATTTCTGCAGAACTGGGAGTGACTAGCTTGTGGGATGAGGGAACCAATGACAGGGTCTGGAGCAATGAGACTGTGGCTTCTGACTGTGCTCATGGAGCTTGGACTCCCCGAACTTCCTGACCCCAAAGGAGGGAGTCAGGCTGTCCTCAGCATTTCAGATAAATCATTATCCGGTGAGGTAATGCACAGTCTGGGAGGTAGTAGAACAGGTATGGCACTTACTTTGTATGCAGCAGATGTGAATCACCCATGCACACTGCCAGGAGTGGTCCCTAAACATGAGACAAGGGAAGTCCTGAGCATCACTGGGTATGTCCCCAAGACCGAAAATGGAAATCTGGGGCCTAGAGATATGGCTCAAGGGGTAGAGCATATGATTAGCACGTACAAGGCCCTGAGTTTGATCCCTGGCTACTCTTGGCTCCACCCAAGTCCCTGTGAGGGTGATCTGTGGTGGCCTCCCCCAAGCACCAAACCATGAAGTCTGCACTGCCGTACTGAACCTCACTGAAGGTGGTCCTAGCCCTGCTGAGCTGGGTGTGACCCCAGTTTCAAACAGAGAAAGTGGATCTGGAAACCCACTGAATGATCTCCCCAAGAACTCCAGAGACCACCACCATCAAAATTAGGGCAGGAAATTTCTCAAACTACATCTGAAAATCTTTTTTTTTCCTTCTGGAACTTAGCACTTAAATTTGTGAGGTTTGTGGTTCAGCCAGCATTGGCCGGGGGCTAGGAGGGGGGGGCTCTTGGATTCTTCACAGACCCTCTTTGAGCCCAGCCTTGAACAAGGAGCTTCCCAGGCAGAGGCAGCAGTTGGTGCAAATTCTCTGGGGCAGATGTTCAGGGGGCATTAGTGAAAGGGGTCGCTCTGGAGCACAGCACAGTCAGTTACATATCCTGCTTTCCCATCTCCACCCCTAGCAGGGGCCCCTCCAGACTCAGTATCTCTTACTCTGCTAAAACTCACTCTGAATTTGGCACCGTGTATGTGTGTGTGGTGGGGGAGGGGACTTAAAAATACTTTTTCTTTAACATCTGCTTTTCTAACAGCAAAGAAAGTAAACATCACCTCTGAGCACATCTTCTAGAGAGCCCAAGGCTTTGGTGTTCCACATTCCCATTTTTAAAAATAACCAATGTTTTCACACAGTTGGGAAATCATCACATGCCATTTTTCTCTCTTCTTGCCAATTACTTTATTTCCTGGGCCTCCTACTCCTTAGAAAAAAAGGTGTAGCATATGGCAGAGGAATTTTCCTCCACCTGGAATTTTGGAAATCTTTCAACATGATCCTTTGGCCATTGTTGATGAAAATGTCTGCTTTATCTTGGGAAGCCTGCTACATGGAATTGGGGCCATAAAACTGAACCCAGTTTGGAGTTCATTTGGGACAAACTGGGGCTCAATTGGGACTTTGCTGAACCAAAAACCCCTACTCGAAAAGGAGACTCCATGAACAGATGCTTGATGAGACCCTCACTCATGTCTTAGTTACATTACTTCCTTTTTGCTTATTTGAATTTTTCCAGTTTTTCTGCAATGAGCATGTAATATAAATAAAAATATTTTTTATTTCTTTTTGGGGGGGTCACGAGATACTCAGAAGGCCCCAGGACCCACTGGTAATTTTTGGCCAACTGACTGGGGGTCCAATGCAAGGGCCCAAGACTGTGGTTCTGCTCAGGCCCTACAGTGTTATCTGGGGGACCCTGGGGCTGTACCTGGAAAATTCTCAGGGGGAAATGTGGGGTGCCAAGAAACAAATCTGGGTCAGGAGCATGTTAGGCATGTGTCCTAACATGAACTATCTCGTGGTCCTAATAAAAGTAATTTTGAAACCAGCAAGGGTAAGAGGAGAAGAATAAATGAAGAGCAAAAGCATTTGTTGTGTAACTGTGTGTAACCAGATGGTTACAGATATTTCACCAAGGAATGTCCACTGGATTAAGCATTCTGGAGAGTAGAAAGATGTCCTGGGCATTTGGTTAGTCCTCAAGCCCAGCATCTGGGGCATTGTGGGTTTTGGATAAATAGGGCATAGATCTTCGAATTTCCAAGGGAACGAATAGTGACTGCAAATGAAGTAGCCCAAGGGAGAAGAAATATGAGGGAGTGCCTGCAGCAGGAGGTCAGTGCTGCCCAGGACCACTTGGGCCTTACCGAGGCAAGAGCTGGACCTTCCGCCAACATCTGTGTCTCTGTCTGAGGCTCTGCAATGGCCACCAGGACAGAGGTGCTAACAACTGATGCACCCATAGGAAGAAAAGGTCAAGGGGCGGTGCACATGCCTTGCTCAGTTGGATACCTTGGCTCTCCCCTCCTACCCCCAGAACCTCAGGGTGTGGTCTAGGTGCTCCCAGCATCCCTATGCTGAGGACTAGCTGGACATCACTGGCCAGAACACTGAATGGGAGTGGTCCTGTCCCTAGCATTGCTGGGAAGGTACTGATGGGAAGAGGGAGCAGAGATTCAGCAAGGACCACAAGCAGAGGCAGCTGGAAGTGTGTTGGAGATGCCTCATCTCCTCCCCTCTAGCAGGATGACCAGGTGCATGGTCTACACTGGCTCCCAGATTCTCTAGTTGTCCACAACGACCCCTGGTGAGTCCTCTTTTCTTCCCTGCCTCAGTTTCCCTAAGAAGCATGGCATGTTCTGTGGGAGTATCTTTCCTTGCACTTGGTAAAGAAACCGTCTTTCCGGGTTTCTTCTCCAAACCCAGGTCCAGCCGTTGCCCGCGGGCCCGACAGGGGGCAGCATATCGTTTGCTATGGCAGCGCCAGGCGATGCTGGGCTTGCAAATGACTGCAGCTCAAAATAAAGAAAAACAAATGGAAACGAGGAATTTAATCACTTTGCGAAGGGAGTGAACGGCTGTGTCAGCGTTTCCATGGTAAGTGCCGCCTTTCGGGGATTCATCATCGCGGCTGTAAAAATATGCTTTATGCTAGGATTTGGCAAGCGCGAGCCTTCAGTCACTTAAAATGCATTT
The DNA here is from genome assembly GCF_029834395.1 of Sorex fumeus. Classification (NCBI taxonomy): domain Eukaryota; kingdom Metazoa; phylum Chordata; class Mammalia; order Eulipotyphla; family Soricidae; genus Sorex; species Sorex fumeus. Next base: position 45,106,280 of record NW_026606129.1, read on the forward strand.
ATTATTAAAGATTCCACTTTCAATCTAGTTGAAAACGTGACTCGGACAAAAGAGCACACAAACGCCCCCTGCCTGCCCCTGGGCACTGCCAAGTCTGTGGCTGGGAACCCGCCCTCTACTCCCTGCCAGGCGGCCAAGGTACAGGCCCAGACTTGCTTTCTGGAAATTTGGAGAGGGGGGCCTGGATTTGAGAGGGGAGGAGGCAAAGTGCAGACCCTGGGTGGTCTGCGGGCCTGTAGGGGGTCTTCTCAGAGCACTAACTCCCCTTTTCTGCAGCCCAGCCCCAGGGCTCCTGAGGGGAGCAGAAGGAGAGGTGAGGCTTGGGCACCCAGGCTGCTGGGCTGCACCCTGAGGGTCAGCAGGAGGGGGGTTGATTCTGGGGATCAGTGACCCAGAAACTGCACAGTGCATCATTCTTATCGGAGCCTGCAGGCTGAGCTGCTTCTACGCAAGGGGGTCGGAGCCCCTAGATTCCTCCAGCAGCCCTGAGGGGAAGCAGTGTGGACGCAGTAGAACCTGTCCGGAATTTGGGTCAGTTCCCATCCTGGATCTATGATTTCATGGAGTCGGAATTTGAAGTGACATGGAAGGTTCAAGGAAAAAAAAAATGCTGAGAGCTGAATGATGGAGGCAACCATTCACCCTCAGCAAGGAATCCTCAGGAGGCTTCTCTTGGCATTTCTTGATCTTAGTGTTTAATTTCCAGTGCCAACACTGCTGGTGTGTGTGTGTGTGTGTGTGTGTGTGTGTGTGTGTGTGTGTGTGTGTTAAGGAGGGAGGGTGAGCACTATTCTTGGCTCTGTGCTCAGAGATCACTCCGGGGACCATATTCAGTGCTGGTGATCAAACTGGGGTGGGCACATATAAGTGCCTTAACCCCTGTACTATCTCTCCAGCCCTGATCTCTGATCGCCTTCATTTAAAGGAACACATTGGATCTTAACTCCCTCATCTGTCTCTTCTTGCCCTCCCCTCCACTCTTTCTTTCCTTCTTTTCCCTGGATTCTGGGTCCAAGGTTGATCTAGGCATCCCCATTTATTTATTTATTTATTTTTTATTTATTTTGCACTTTGGGTCACACCTGGAGATGCACAGGGGTTACTCCTGGCTTTGCACTCAGGAATTACTCCTGGAGGTGCTCAGGGGACCATATGGGATGCTGGGAATAGAACCCCAGTGGGCTGTGTGCAAGGCAAGCACCCCACCCACTATGCTCTCGCTCCAGCCCCATCCCCCCTCCTTTAAAACACTGCATTCCCTCATCCAATTATTCTAAATACCAGATATAAGTGATAGTACTCCTGTGTTTATCCTACTTCTGGCTTACTTAAAGTACAAAGGTCACGTTGAGGAATGATAGTGCCAAATATCCAAACCACAGAATCAACAACACTGAAATCAAGAGCCTCAAACTTTAACAACCTGGCTCAGAAAGATGCCAGTCAAGAGGGCAGGCGGGAGGAGGAGAGGTGGGAGGGAAGCAGCGAACATCGGTGGAGGGAAGTTGACACTGGTGGTGGGACCAGTGTTGCAATAGAACTAAAACTAAAACTCAGCTATGAGTCATTTTGCAAATCATGGTGCTTTAATAAAATAATAAAAAAAAGAAAATTAAAATGAAGAAAAACTAAAGGAACACGTTGGAGGCGGGGAACTTACCCTCTGATGGGGGAGTTTCCTGCAAAGCAGGGGACAATGGGTACTTGCAGTTGGGTCTTGCTGAGAAACCTCAGGACTCTGTGTGTTGCTCATGGGAGGGTCTGGGACAGGATTTGAAATTCCTGCATTGGAGGGGGGAGGGGAGGCTGCCCAACTGAAGCCCAGGTAGCTGCATCTGTGCCTCAAAGTTGCTGCCATGCCTCAGGTCAGACTGCCCAGTTAAATGTTCTGGATTTTCTGCAGTGACATCTCCAAACTCTACAATACTGAAATCCCAGTAGAAGCAGACCAGCTGTGATGGGAATGTAAAGTAAAAGTCAACCACTCTCCACTAATAAAGACATTAACATAGAAGGTTTAATTTGTACCAACAGCTCAGTAAACCCTCAGATAAGGACTTAAGATCCCCATGGTGAGCGACAACAATTTTCTTTTGTTTTGGTCTTTTTGGGTCACACCCAGCACAGCAATACTCAGGGGTTACTCCTGGCTCTGAATTCAGGGATTATTCCTGGCGGTGCTCAGGGACCATATGGGATGCTGGAGATTGAACTCAGGTCGGTTGTGTTCAAGGCTAATGTTCTACCCTCTGTACTATCGCTCCAGCTCCGATACAACAATTTTCACAAATTTTCTCCTTCTGAGATATTTTTTGAAGATTCCACTAGCCAATTAGTGGTAACAAGTAATATAAGATAAATTATGTGAGCCTGCTATGGGGTCAGTCTTGAGGGGCAGTTGGGAAAATTGAAGACAATGGTGGAGGGCAGGTGTCATGGTAGTGGGATTGGTGTTGGAATATTGAACACCTGTAACAAACCTTCATGAACAGCTTTGTAAACTACAGTGTTTAAATAAAGTGGGGAAGAGATTTAAAAAAAAAAAAAAGAAAGAAAGAGGAAACTCCTGCAGCCGCTTTCCCTGCCTTTCCCTACAGAGGGCAACTGGCATAGAGCATGGCATATGCTAGACCCGGACAATTCCTGCTGCTGGGACAGATGATGGCCACAAAGGGCAGGGCCAGGGGCAACAGGAGCAACCAGTAAACTCAAATGTGGCAGATTTATTTGTCTTTAGGCATTTATTTTTCTGTTGCATTACCAGGAATCAAACCCAGGACCTCCTACATGCCAGGGGAATGTTCTGCCACTGATCCACGTCCCCTATCACTTCACTTAATCACTTAACTTCCCGTTAGTCGTCGATTTGCTCGAGCGGGTGCCAGTAACGTCTCCATTTGTCCCTGTCGCGTGCTAGTGTAGCCCAATGGCATCTGTTCGCTCCGGGAACATGAAGGGCCTCAAACCGATCGTTCATGATCTTGACGAAGAAGTCTGACCATCTGGTAGGTGGGTGGCCACGCGGTCTCTTGACATCCCGTGGAATCCAATCAGTAACAGCTCTAGTCCAACGGTCGTCTTTAAATCTCATTACGTGCGGGTAGGGCGTTCGCCTTACAAGCGGACAACATGGCCGACCCGAGTTCGATTTCTCCGCCCCTCTCGGAGAGCCCGGCAAGCTACCGAGAGTATTGGATATGCCAGACACAGTAACAACAAAGTCTCCAATGGAGACGTTACTGGGCCCGCTCAAGCAAATCGACGATCAACGGGAGGGCCTTTACCTTTACCTTACCTTACGTGACCAGCCCATCTGATTTTCGACACCTTGGCAAATGAGACAGCGTCCCTGATCCTTGATCGTCGACGGATGTCAGAACTCCAGATTCGTTCTCTCATTTGAGTGAAACGTGATATTCCAAGCATAGCTCTTTCTATTCTTCTTTGGGAGACCTGAATGGCGTTCTCATCTTGTTTGCGTAGGGCCCAGGTCTCTGAGGCATATGTTAATGCAGGAAGAACAGTGGAATCAAAGAGATGTGCCCGGAGCCGGAGGTTCTTCGTCCTCTTAGCTATTTCTTCGACGTTCTTGAAGGTGTTCCAAGCCGCTCTCTTCCTCCTGCGCAGCTCGGGTGCCAGGTCATTTGTCATGTTGACCTCTCGACCTAGGTACACATAGCTGTTGCATTCGGAGATGGTCGTTCCATTGAGAGCGAATGGGGCGTCAGGAACAAGGCTGTTTCTCATAAACATTGTCTTCGTAAGATTCAGCTGTAGTCCTACCTTTCCACACTCACGGTCAAAGTCGGCCAGCATTTGTGCCGCTTGGCTGATGTTTGGTGTTATTAAAACAATGTCATCAGCAAAGCGGAGGTGGTGTAGTTGCCGACCATCTATCTTCACTCCCATTCCTTCCTATTCCAGTCGTCGCATGATGTTCTCGAGGGTGGCACTGAAGAGTTTCGGTGAAATGGTATCACCCTGCCGCACCCCTCTCTTGACATCAACGATCACTTCTTTGTAGAATGGTGAGATCCTGGTAGTGAATCCGCAATACAGCTCACGGAGGATCCTGATGTATTGGGCTTGAATGCCCTGATTGGCTAGGGCTTCAATGACCGCTTCCGTCTCAACAGAATCAAAGGCCTTCTTTAAATCAATGAACGTTAAGCAGAGCGGCATCTTGAACTCCCGAGAAACCTCAATGAGCTTGGTTATCGTGTGGATATGGTCGATGGTGCTGAATCCTTTGCGGAACCCTGCTTGCTCGCATGGTTGTACTTCATCTAATGTTCTGTCAATCCTATTCAGGATGACTCGAGTGAACAACTTGTAGATGACAGACAATAGGCAGATCGGGCGATAGTTGCCCGATCAGCAGTCAGATTTTTAACGCTAGTGTTTTTGAGTGTTGGAGGAGCTATTGCGGACTTATGTTTGCTTTCTCATTTACTCCTAGGTAATGCCTGAGAGCAGTACTAGCACTGTCCCCATTTTACAGGTGAAGAAACTGAGGGACATAGAGGATATGAAACTGGTCAAAAGTCATGCACAAACTGGTAGTGAAATAGAAAGCTTCAGTTTCTCCTTGACAACTGCTGCAAAGAACTTTATTTTAGCTGACTTAATTCTACACTTTAAACATTCCTGCAAAGTCCTGGGCTCTCTTTGAGACTAGGTACTTTACACTTTCTTAAGAGCATAAATTCTTCCCCAGACTTTGGGCTATTGGGAGACTAAGAAATAATGGGGGCAATACCTGGGCATGTGGGGGAAATATCTCACCTAAAAGGTCTTAAATAAACAGACAGTCCCCACCATCCTAAGTGGGAATGAAAGATGTTAATCTTATCTTAGCAACACAAATAGGTCCTAAATTAACTAGACATCTCTGGGAAACTAATCAAAATCCTCTCACACTTTGGTAAGTAACACAAAGACCCAGTTTTCCTGTAAAAGCCTGACCAAATGAACCATACTGAACTAAGTCCTATACTAATTTCTTCCCCTGCTGAGGAGCTTCTTACCCTTCCACTTTGAAATAAACATTTTTTATTTTCTAATTTTGAGCCTGAAAATCTTTATTTTTACCCAATATTTTTATTCTTAAAAAATCGGAAGACTCTGGGAACTGGGCAAACACAGACGCACATGGAGGGGGGGTCTTAGAGGACTACTGTAAACAACTACAGGCCAGCAAACTTGATAAACTTCTAGAATAAATTCCTAGAAAGGCAGAGACTGAAAAATAGACTTAGGAAGAAATTAATATTCTATATGGGCTTGTAATAAGTAAACTGTCACTGTCACTGTTCTCCCGTTTTTCATCGATTTGCTCGAGCGGGCCCAGTAACATCTCCATTGGAGACTTTGTTGTTACCTGTGTTTGGCATATCAAATACGTCACAGGGAGCTTGCCAGGCTCTGCCGTGCAGGCGAGATACTCTCAGTAGATTGCCGGGCTCTCCGAGAGGGGCGGAGGAATCGAACTCGGGTCGGCCATGTTGGCTGCATGTAAGGCAAATGCCCTACCACTGTGGTATCGCTCCAGCCCAATAAGTAAACCGGTTGAATTAGTAACTTAAAAACATCTTAGAAAAATCCAGATCCACGTGCTTTTATAGTGAACAAATGCCAAACATATAAATTATAAATTATAACTTAATTATAAAGAGTCACAAACTCTCCTATAAACTAGAAGAACAGACAGCATTTTTCAATTCATTAAATGAGGCCAGGGAGGGACTGGGGCTATAGCTCAGTGGTAGAGAGATTGTCTCCCATGTGTGAAGTCCTGGGTTTGGTTTCTCATAATACACACACACACACACACACACACACACACTAAGTAAATAGATGAAGCCAGTGTTAACCTGATACCAAAATTCAAAATCTGTTTGCTCTTTTGCAGAAATTGATGGTTGGATCATAAAAAATCACATGGAAATGGGATTATTGTGCTTTGCTATTGAAGTTGTGAAAGCTTTATATATATTGGATATTACCCCTTTATCAATTTATTGTGTGCAAATATTTTCTCCCACTCAATTAGGTGTCTTTTTATTTTATAGCTCCTTTTGTCATTCAAAAGGGTTTTTTTTGCCATGCAAAACCTTTTTAATCTCATATAATACTCTTCCTAAATTTTTTATTTTTGTTAGCTCTGAAAATGGATTTGAATAATTAAAGACACCTCTGAAGTCCATATTCTGGAGAGTTTTTACTCTCTTCTCCTGAATTCTGCTGGCCTAATCTCAAGGCCTTTAATCTACTTTGAATGAACTTTTGTAAATAGCATGGGGAGATATGAAAAAACACTTTCCCAAAGAAGATATGAATGGACAGTAGATATATAAAAATGGACAATAGACATATAAAAATGTGTCTTTGCCACTTGTTACTAAGAAAATGAAAATCAAAATAACAATGAGATATCTTACGCTGGTGAAAATGGTGTATATTAAAAATACTAGGGAAAACTGTAGAAGAAAATGTGGGAAAAAATGAAGCCTCATACATTGTTGGTGGGAATGTAGGAATGTCCTCCGGTTCAGTCTCTGTGGAAAACAACATGGAGAGTTCCAAGAAAATAAGAATAAAACTGCCATGTGATTAGGCAACTATACTTCTTGGCATCTACCCTTCAAACACAAAAACAATACTTTCAAAAGATAGATACAGGAGTATGGTGCCTCCAGCAGGTCAATCTGTACCTGTAAGGCGAGTGCATCAGCAGCCTGATGGCTCCTTCAGACTTCCAGATACCCCAAAATTACTGCTGTGCCTTTGGCCAGACCCCAAAAACTTGGGGCAAAGTTTACCAAGAAAGTAAATGTTTACCAAAGTTTACCAAAAGTTAGTAGGAGACATTGTCCCACCTCGGGCTCAGCTATATAATTGGAGGCAAGGCCGCTCTGGTTCCTGATCGAACTGCTTAAGAGCCATGATCCCAGAGACTCAGAAACAAATCTCGAAACCCAACAGCTTTTGGCAGAAATGTTTCTGGTCCCTGCAGAAGGTTACCTGCGCTGGGCCAACCCAGGTGGGAATAGGTTTCGTGCCTTGGCCTATTCCCCCTGGCGGCCTGGTGGCTGCCATCCTCCAGAGGTCACTGCACAGTCAGGTTTGGGCCCTCAGTGCCGAGACACGCGGGGCCTCATGGGATGGGGGTGGAGCTGGCCCTTTCCTCCCCACCCCAATGAGACCCCAAGTCATCTCCCACAAACGGCCTCTCTGGCTCCTGATCAAGCTGCTTATCAGCCATGATCCCAGAGACTCAGAAACAAATCTTGAAACCCAGCAGCTTTTGGCAGAAATGCATCCGGACCCCGCAGTAGGTTACTGTCACCGGGCCACCCCAGGGGGAGTCCCTCTACCTGCTCTCCCTAGGTGGCTCGCTGCCTGCCATCCTCCAGAGGCCAGTGGACAGCCAGGTTTGGGCCCACAGTGACGAGACACTCGGGGCCTCATGGGATGTGAGAGGAGCCGGCCCTTTCCTCCCCATCCCAACGAGACCCCGAGTCGCCGCTCATGAATGACCTCTCTGGCTCCTGATCAAGCCATTTAATGGCCATGATCCCAGAGACTCAGAAACAAATCTCGAAACTCAGCAGCTTTTAGCAGAAATTCCTCCAGATGTTAAGTGTTAAAATTTCAGAATTTCAAAATCTCGTGGCCACTACTGCAGCCATGCGACATCATCTGTTATTCATAACCAGCAATAGAAAACAAATTGTCTACTGTTGCCTTTTCAGCAGATCTGAGTGTTGGGGTAAAATCCCAAATAATAATGGTGGGTCTGGTGTCAAAATATTGAATGTGATAAAAGTAGAGAGAGAGTAATGTGGAAATCATCTGCCCCACAGGTAGGGGGAGGGTGTGGGATGGGGGCGTACTGGGGGTTTTGGTGGTGAAGAATGGGTACTGGTGAAGGTGCAGGTGTTTCATTGTATGACTGAGACTTAAACCTGAAAGCTTTGTAACTGCTCTCATGGTGATTCAATAAATAAAATTATAAAAAATGAAAAAAAAATAAGGTGAAGTTCATGCCCAATTCAATCAGCTAATCAGTGGCTGAATAAATAGCAGTACTCCTACATAAAAAGATAGATACACAGCTTAGTGCTTAGTGCAATCATTAGATATGGAAATAACCCAAATATACTGTGGCAGGTGAATGAATAAAGAGGTTGTCGTATATAGCTACACAATGGAGTATTATGCAGCTGTAAGAAAGGATGGAATCTTGCAGTTTGCTTCAATATGGATGGAGTTGGGCATGTTAAACAAAATAAATTGTATGGAGAAGGACAAGTACTGGATGATATAATTTATCTATTGTATATAAAGAGAAAAAACAGGAAACAGTACTGAATGGTGACAAACTCTTGGTCTTGGATGAAAAAATTTATTTTAGGAGTTAGTAGAGAAAGGACTGAGAGAATGAAGATGTGGATTGCAGATGACATAAGGACATTGATGGGAGGTATTTGGCACTTTTGTGGTGATGGGTACAGTAAATATTAATAATTTGTAACCATGTTACCTAAAGTATAATAAAAATTTTTAAAGATTGAAAAATCAGTAAAATAAAATATGCCCTTCAAAATAAAACTTTTATGTGGATTACAAGGAACCCAGGGCAGCTAAAGTTATATTGAATAAGAATAAAAATCTGGAGTCTCACATATCCTTATTTCAAAATGTATTACAAAACTATAGTGATGAAGAGAGTATAATGTTGGCATGAAACAGACCATTACCTCAGTGACAGAACTGAAAGTCTAGAGGTGAAAACATTGCCTTTCTGTTCATGGTCACGGTCACAGTCCTCCCGTGGTTCATCGATTTGCTCCAGCAGGCCCAGTAACGTCTCCATCATGAGACTTCTTGTTACTGTGTTTGGCATATTGAGTACGTCACGGGTAGCTTGCCAGGCTCTGCCATGTGGCCGAGATACTCTCGGTAGCTTGCCGGGCTCTCTGAGAGGGGCGGAGGAATCGAACTCGGGTCGGCCATGTTGGCTGCGTGCAAGGCAAACGCCCTACCGCTTTGCTATCGCTCCAGCCCCTTTCTGTTCAATTAATTTTAAACAATAATAATTAGACAATTCAGTGGGTAAGAATAGTCTTTCCAATAGATGATTCTGACAATTCTGGGATAATTAAATATCCACATACAGCACAACGAATTTGAATCTTACAAAGATGATCTCAAAACAGGTAATAGACCTAGCCATAAGAAGTAACTATAAAACTCCTTGAAGAAAATGTGAGTAAATCATTGTGAATTTGGATTGGCAGTGGTTCCTTAGACATGAGATAGAGCACGATTCCTAGAGATAAGGAGAGCAGCTGGAGACCAAGTGACAGCTCAAAGGACTGGAGCACATGCTTCATCCAATGGCCCAGCTTTCAATCCCGGCACTGCATGACCCTTGAACCATGCTGAAAACCACCTCAGGCACTGCCGAGCACCACCCTGGAAATAGAAAACCAAAACAACAGCTGAACTTGATCACAACAAAAAATTTAAAAAACATAAATAATATCTTAAAGAAAGGAAAAGACATTCCACAAAATTTTTGCCAATCATATATTTCATAAGGGATTTGTATCTTGAATATGGAAAAAATTCTACAGCCATTCATAAAAAGATAAATAAAATTTGAAAAAATTTAAATGAACACGAAATCTGAATAAAATTTTCTCCAAATAGATATAAAAATGGTCAACAAGCACATGGAAAGATCCTCATCATCTCAGTCATCAACAATCACTGAGAGATAGAAATGAAAAGCAGAACGGTGTATCCTTTCACATGTAATAGGGTGTCTATCAAAAAAACATGGAAAAGAGCAAGTGTTGTTTAAGGTGTGAAGAAAATGTAATCTTCATACACTGAGAAAAAGTCATTCCTCAAAATGTTAAAATACTGCTTGTGTTTGATCAGTCATTCTACTTCTAGAAAGAAGAATTGGAGAACAGGGTCTAGAGAGATGTACAGGTATTAAAGCACCTGCCTTGTATGTGGCCCAGTTAAATCCCTAGTACCACATAAAACCCCCCCAAAACTACCAGGAGTGATTTATGAGTGCAGAGCCAGAGTAAGCCCTGAGCACAGTCATGTGTGCATTGTGGGACTTGTTGTTACTGTTTTTGGCATATCGAATACATCACAGATAGCTTGCCAGGCTTTGCCGTGAGGGCGAGATACTCTCGGTAGCTTGCTGGGCTCTCCGAGAAAGGTGGAGGAATCAAACCTGGGTTGGCCACGTGCAAGGCAAACACCCTACCCGCTGTGCGTGATGTAAAGTCATAAAACAGACAAACAAAACACATGTTTACACAAAACCATGCTCATCAATGTTCAGGCAGCATTTTTTATAATAGTCCCCAAGTTAAAATCCCAAATATCTAGCAACTGATAAACAAATGAAAAAAAATGTAGACTATTCATGTGATGGAATACTGCTCATTAATAAAAGGGGATGAAATATCAGTTTAGAATAAACATTGAAAACACTGTAAGTGAAAGAAGCCAGAACCCAAAATATAAATAGACATTATGAACAGACATTATTTATATTGCATTATTCCATTTATAAATAATGTCTAGAATAGGCAAATACATAAATAGAAAGAAGCTGGGTGGTTTTCTAGGGCTACAAGAAAGGAAAGGACAGGAGAAGGACGACTACTAGGTGTGGGTTTCCATTCTGGGATGATGAAAATGTCCACCAATTAGATTGTGATTGTTGCCCAACTCTGTCCGTTTACTACAACCCACTGGACTATTGGACTGTATGCGTCAAGGGGATAAATTTCATGTATGTATGTGAATGTCAGTAAAGTTGTTCAAATGACAAAGAATTGTTTGAAATATTGTGTGGAAAGTTTACATGGATTACTCTCTAGCTACTTAAATTAACAGTGTGATTAATATAGATTGATATGAAAAGTCATTCAAACTACAGTAAATGGGAGGGAGGTGAGCTACAATTCATTATAAAGCCATCAATTTGAAAGAAATTAAGGCAATGTCTACAGGTATGTGTGTGTATGCAGAAAGTAAAAGTTGTAGAAATACATATTAAAAGAATGTTTTGTAGGTGAAGGAACAAACATGATAAACTCTCAGTATCTGTATTGCAATAATAATGACCCAGCTGGGAGAGAGATACAGACAGAGAGTTGGGGTAGGAGAGAGAGAGAGAGAGAGAGAGAGAGAGAGAGAGAGAGAGAGAGAGAGAGAGAGAGAGAGAGAAGAGAGAGAGAGTGAGAGAGAGAGAAAGTGCCTGCCATAGAGATAGGCTCCAGGGAGAGGGGTGGTGGGAGGGAAACTAGGGACATTGGTGGTGGAAAATGTACACTGGTAGAGAGATGGGTGTTGTAACACGATATGACTGAAACTTAACCATGATCAGCTTTGTAACTCTGTATCTTATGGTCACCCAATTACATAAAAAAGAGTATTTGTTTGTTTGTATGTGTGCTTGTTTTTCATGTGCACTGGAGAGAAGGTACAGGGAGAAAGAATCTTGCCTTGCACACAGCAAATTCAAGTTTGATCCCTGGACCCACATATGGTCCCCAGAGCCCTGCCAGGGGTGATGCCTGAGTGCAGTCAGGAATAATCCCTGAGCATCACTGGGTATGGTCCATTCCCAAAGGAGAGAGTGATTTTCCCTGATAGTCACAAGATAAACTATTCTTTTTCAACTATTTAACCTTCAAACAGGTAATAAAAGCACAGGGCATAAAAATGCCTGGTTTTCCCTGCAGAGAGCTGGATGCATGTGGAAAGGACTCTGCACGCTACCATGGCTAGAGTTGCTCATCTAACCAAGAATCTCGTCAATGAGATGTAAAGAGGTCACCTCCTGTGGTTGAAGAGTTCTCTGTTCCATGAAGGAGTCTCTACAGTCATCTATTTCTGATTTACTTTGCATTTTCAGTTCTTTTTTAATAATGAGAGAATAACTAAGTCAGCTTTCCTAAAGAAGTACTTGAATTGAGGATTCTGATTTAAGAAGGGCGAGCTCTGAGGGAGGCAGATTGGTAGTTTGGCGGGTAGGTCTTAAGCAGAGAACGTTGTATATTGGCACCCAGAACCCTTAGATGAGAAAGCAGGACAGCTAGGGTGGCGGGCTGGGGGGTGGTTTCGTCCACCATGGGCTGGGACCCTGGAGAGATGCTTGACCATGACAGGAGTTCAGTAGCATGTAAGAATCATTCCTTCTCCCTTTTCCTACTTGTAATCTCCCCAAATCTTAGGAGAATTTGATATTTAGTGGAGCCATGGAGACCAAAATTCATTTCCCAAGGGCATTTCATGCCTTTACTTGTTCATAGTGAACTCTGTTCACTTTTCAGCCTGATCCTAGAGAGGACTTCTAGATTCTAGCTCAGTGTGGTGATAGCTTGGACAGTTCTCGGGAAATACGAGGGTCTTTTTATTTATTTACTTATTTATTTATTTATTTATTTATTTTAGAGCTTCTTACACCATTTACTTTCTTTTTTTAAATTTTCATTAGTGAAACACCATGAGGTACAGTTGCAGACTTACAAATTTTTGTGCTTGGGCTTCAGTTACACAATGACCAAGTACCCATCCCTCCACCACTGCCCATTTTCCATCACCATGGGTCCCAGTATCCCCCTCACTCCCCATCCCCCATCCCACCCTGCCTCTTATATCATTTACTTTCACTCTAATGTAAAAACATTAGAAATGGCCTCGTTTTGATTCTTGCTTGCGCCTCCCTTGCTGTGTGATGTTAAGCAAGTTATTCACCCTTTCTTTGCCCCCAATTCCTGTCTCACCAGCAAGAAGTAAAGGCCTTACTACATTGTCAGCTCTGTGTTGGCTGCCCCTAGGAAGTAGAGGGGAAGGGCACCTTTGTGTGGAGAGGGCTGAAAGAATGGGAAGCTCTAGATGAAGCCTTTGTTGGATGACTCTTCCCTTCTCCTCGAGGGACTCCCCTTTTACTTATGTTTGTTTCATTCTCTCTTTGTTCAAGCTTCATGGAAGACATTTTGTTCAGACCCGACCTGTCTCTATCCAGCCTCTTTCCAGCGTGCAGCCACAACCCTGCAGTGAGGAGACCAGGAAAGAGGAAGAAAGGAAGAAACTCTGACTTGGTTTGGAGCCTCCCAAGCGGTACTCATGGATTCTGAGGGGATCCCCACTGGAAGTTCTTGGTCATCTGGCTATTGGTTCAATACAAGGACCTGAAGCTTTGCTACTGCTCAGATCCTGCAGTGATAGGGACCCTGGGGCCACCCTAGCAGTGCTGGAGACCCCCAGGGCTGCACCTGGCAATGCCTGGGGGACCGTGTGATATGAACTAAACTCAGATCTGGTGCATGCTAGACCTATGCTGTAACCACTACACTATCTCCCAACACCAGGTATAGATGATCTTCCTGGCATTAGAGACAACTTGAATGGTGCCAAGATCAACTCCTGAACAGGTTCCTTCATGTTCCATACCTTTGTTTTGTCTTATCTCACTGCTTCCAGAATCAACGCAATATGAAAGCTCTTTTTTTAGGCCTGGTGGCTGCTCTATAATGTTCCTATTATTTCCCCACATGGGTTCTCCTCTCTCTGCCCCTCCAGTCTGCCTGAGTCCCAGTCTTCCAGAACCTTCCCTCAGTGACCACTCCAAAAGCTGGCCTCTCCTGGGTCTGCTTAGGTTCTAGAAATAGAAACTTCCCCCATCCCTGTCCCTGCTTGATCCCTGATTTTCTCTTTATCTACCTTTCTTTCTCGCTCTCTTTCTCTCTCTTATCTTTCTTCAAACTTTCTTGACCATTATCTACCTGGGCCAGTGACCTCAAAGGTTTTCCCAAGTGTCGCCTGAGTCCATTCCTCAGGGTTGGACACTGGATTCCTGGCATCATGAACCTGGACTATTGTGAGGGTTCAGCCTGCCTCCAAGGAATAAGTTTGTTGGGGGATTTCTGATAAATAAGGAGTCAAACAGGGAAACAAAGTCATAGAACCAATATCCTATTAAAGACCCAAATTAAAGTTTTGCAAATTGATCCATCAAAAGGAGCAGAAATTCCCTTCTACAGGCTTGGACATCTCGGCCAACCTATCAGGAGACAGTGTCGTATAGAGACTGAGTCTGGAGCTGGAGATTAGGACTCAGGAACTATTGACCTGAATGACCTGATGACAATAATCCCAAGCCCAGAAGTTTCCTCTGGGAGGGCTTGTGAATAGAAGCTCTTCCCAGTAGCCTCCCCAGAGGGGCCTGGTGGAGACTTCTTTCTTTGGAGAGGGAGGAGTCAGACCGGGAAGTGATTTGTCTGAGAGCTTGAAATGCCACCGACCAAGGAAGAAAAATGCTTTTCCAAGCACCTCACTGAACCCACAAGCTTTGATGTGATCAAGCCACTCATTGGAAACATACTGACTCACAGCATTTAACAAGAACTTTTAATAGGTGAGCCTGGCAAAGATGCTTTACACACGCATCCCTGTCATGTTCTGAGATGCTGGTACCATTGCCATGCTTGTCTTACTGATGAGGAAACCAAGGTTTAGGGAAGGGCAAAGATGCTTTACACACGCATCCCTATCATATTCTGAGATGCTGGTACCATCGCCATGCTTTTTGTACTGATGAGGAAACCAAGGTTTAGGGAAAGGCCCTAACTCACATTAGACAACTGACAAATGGAAGAGCTTGAATGTCCCAGCTCTGTCCCTGCCAATGCCAACCATCTGTCTGCTCTCCACTCTGGTGAGCAGTTTTAAAGATGTACCAGGGAAATTGGACCGAGGTCAGACTCATCACAGAATGGGTTGTCCCTGCACAATTCCAGAACAGAGGCAACACAAAGCAGGTGTGAATGTGAATGCTGGGTTGCTAGAGGGTTGAACTCGCTCTTTTTCACCCTCTCCTCAGCCTGTCTCTGCACAGAACCTGGCTCCTAGAGTAGAATCTTCATTCTAAGGGAAATGGAGAGCTAGGGGGTAAATCTCCCCAGAGACTGTTCAGTCCATATATTCATCTACAAATATTGCTACGGAAATTCTCACCAAAAGGCAGAGAAAACCCAAGCAGCACACCTTGAGAAGTGGGAAAACACCATTATGTTATTCTCACAGACCACACTGAGCTCGAGCTACAAAACTGGGCTCAGAACAAAGGTGAGGTTCCGTTTTATGGAGTACCTCATGGGGCTCGGGGCATTTACAGGCAACTGGCTGGAGGATAAATTTCAAATCATGTCATTTTGCAAAGCAGGGTCTTCAAGGACATGAGCACATTTGGAATACATTCCCAGGTACAAGGAATACATTCCCAGGCTACAAGGATTACAAAATGAGACTCTGGCCATCTTGAGGTCCTCCTGAATGCACTCCATGGTTATGTCTCCCAGACTGAGCTGCCCCTTGGCAGGTTCTGCTCTATGATGTTGTCCTGCTTGGAATACAGGCAGGGGTCTCTTTTCTCCATCAACATCAGCAGACAACCATCAATCACTAGACATTCTGGAAAAGTCTGAGAGAGTCTCAATAAGAGATTAACTTCAAGAAAGCAAAATTAGTACCTAAAAATAAAATAAATCCTTTAAATAAAGAGCCCAAGATAAGATAATAATATATCCATTAAAGAATAAAACCTCTAGAAAAAGATACAGTCTTTTTGGAAGTGAAAACTGTGTGCCAATTACAAACTAATAAATAAACTAAAGAGTTTAATAAAAACAAAAGAATGAACTGGAAAATCAAACTATTCACCAGTTGAATATATTTTTTAAAAAAGAGAGATGGCTTTTTAAAAAGAAGTTAAGTGATATTAAGCATATAATCAAACATTGGTACATCTTTCTATAGGAATTTCAGAGGTAAGAACACAGAGAATGAATATAAAGAAATTTAAAAAGACACAGCAGAAGAAGAAGATGTGCTAGCACCGAAGAAATGTATTAGATACAGGAAAGCTTCCAAAGATACAAAGCAAATTATAGAATTAATTTTTTTTAGAAAGCAATAGAGCTAATAGAAAAAATGGGTAAAGGTCATAGATAATTCATAGAAGATAATATGACTATGATTTAGTAAATAGGTAAAAGGAGTTCAATCTTACATATCACCAGGGACATGAAATTATCCATTAGACCCATCAAATTGGCATAAATGAAACACAGCCTACTCTCCAGTGGGGATAATGGGATAGAGCAGCCCAATCGCACAAATACCATTTGTTATACCACCTTCTAGAGGGCATCTTGGCAGCAGTTAAGAATATCTTTGTAATTCCATTTCTAGAAACCCATCTGCAGATATATTTACAGAGACACTTGAACAAGGATATTCATTGGCCATTGTTTGTAGCAGTGACTATTGAAAATCATACAAATGTTCATTCACAGCAAATAATGACATAAATTATGGTGACTACGTGTGTGCACATAATGCAGTTGTACATATAGTAAGGGCTTCTATGGAACGCTCTAAAAGAGAGGGAGGGACTGTAGAAATAATCCAGGGCAGCACATGCAGCCCATCCCAATCTGCTCCCCAGCACCACATGGTTCTCCAGCATTTTGGGGTACAGTGCCGGAGACCCCCAGTACCACCAGGTGGCCTACATGATCCCGTGCACTGAACCCAATGTTCTCCAACTATGTTGGCTGAGGGTTGAGGTGTGGGGTAGTGTCTCTTCTCCCCAGTGCATCTTTGATTCAAGGAAGTTTCCTGTGACCATTTCTTTGATTATTTCTAGTCCTCCTCTGAGATTAATGTTCGAAGCTAAATCTTCTCTTCATTTCTGAGCGATAGCACAGCGGTAGGGCGTTTGCCTTGCATGCAGCCAGCCTGGCCAAGCCCGGTTCAATTCCTCCGCCTCTCTTGGAAAGCCCGGCAAGCTATCGAGAGTATCTCACCTGCACGGCAAAGCCTGGCAAGCTCCCCGTGATGTATTCGATATGCCAAACACAGTAACAAGTCTCAAAATGGAGACGTTACTGGGCCCACTCGAGCAAATTGATGAACAACGGGAGGACAGTGTTTTGACAGTTTGTTTTGTTTTCAACATGTTGGCCCATTTATGTACCCTTCCGGATACAAACCTTGACCAGATTTTACAAGTAACAACTCAATTTTCAGCCATTCCTGTCTCAAATATTGAGTGAAAATAATAGTCTTACATTAATTTTCCTTATCTCAAAAATTTGATGTTTTCATATTAGCCTGCTTTTGTACGGAGATATTGTCTTCAACTACTCTTGGGGTTTTAATCACACCTGTAAATAAACTCTCCTGACATTGGCTCTGTTAATCCTTGTTGGGGTGGGGTGGGGGGGGGCGTGTGGCCCAGTTGCCATGGCACCCAGTGCCTGCCTTTCACAAAGTGGCTCTTAAGTATTCAGTCTCCTGCCTTTCTTTGTCCTCTCATCTGTAAGGAACTGAAAGCTTTATGAGTAAAGAGTTGCCTAGGGTATGGGGAAACAGATTTCCTATACACCTTTGCTAGTAATATAAATTAATAAATATTTTAGGGTGATTTGGCAATGCCAATATATTTTTAATGTGCATAGCTTTTCAACTCAATTATCTCTCTTCGTTCTAGGCTTTAGAGAAAACTCACCTATGTGCACAAACATGTTTACTGCAATTTTGCTGCAAATGTGAAAATTAGAAACACCCTAAGTGATTATCAGTTGGGGAATGAGCCAATAAATACAAAGAAATTCCATGACCCACTTAAAAACAATGAAATACTGACATGTACCAATGTGAGAAGATCTCTAAGATGTGCCAGGTGGTGAAAAAAAATTTCAGGACAATTTGTACAGTACTGTCATATAAAAAATAACAACAACAACAACAACAAAAGCCAAAACTAGATTTCCGTAGTACTGACATGTGTGAAAAAATGCATAGGAACAGGGATGTTCCAAAGCCAGGTGTATTAGAACTGTGATCTCTAGGCAGCTTGAGAGATGGGATGATGTTCAGGGATATTGATTTATTTAAATTTTCATAGAATTATATTAATCCATAATATTTGAAATAAAAAGAATTCTAAGATAAACAGAAGGCAGAGGTTTGGTCAAGGCTGGACAGACTCCAGCCCCAGGTAATGCCTTAAGACAGGTGCCCTGAGTCTGGCTGGGACCCCAGTGGGGTTGTGGGTTCTTGCAGAATATATATTCACAGAAAATACACTTGGTACAGGACAGCTGTGCTCAGGGGTGCATAACTCTTTCCCAAAGTGCTACTCTTCTATGAAAGGAAGAAACTTATAATTGAACTTAACAGATGTGGAATTCATTTATGAGGGTACTGTGTCCCTCTCGGAGAGCCCAGCAAGCTACCGAGAGTGTCTCGCCTGCAGGGCAGAGCCTGGCAAGCTCCCTGTGGCGTATTCGAAATGCCAAAAACAGTAACAAGTCTCACAATAGAGACATCACTGGTGCCGCTTGAGCAAACTGATGAAAAATGGGAGAACAGTGCTACAGAGTAGTGCTACCTACAAAATATTTCCTCAGATTTTCCCAGCTCATAATCAGTCACAGAAATAGGGGGGGTCCACTTCCAGAAGCTGAAGTGGACCCCCTTAAAGCTGGGCTTTCATAAGCTCGGAAGTTTCTAGGGACTCCAGAGACTCAGTGATTAAGTTCACCGGGGTGCCCTCTCCTGCGCTCTGGAATTGCAGTAACCATTGGGGAAACTGAGTCTTGCAACTTCTCATTTCCCTCCACCCGGTGAGAAGTGTGGGTAAGTGCAGTGTGTGTTCAGATGCTTGGGAGGAGATGGGAGTGGCCGACTATCCTTTGCTTTCATAGATGCTTCTTCTCCCTCTCCACCTGACCCCCTGAACTTCTGCACCAGTGTTTCAAGCCCCTGAATATCGGACCTCTGGGACCGCTGTGGCAGAGAGTGGACCCCAAGGCTCCCACCGCCTTGGTTTCCTGGACTGGAGACTGAAACGCGGCCAGGCCTGAAGCAGCATGAAATTCACGTCCAGAAACACCTGGGGGCGCTGCAGCGCGGCACGGAGATCCGCGTGGGAAGCCCAGCAAGGGCGATGAAATGCAGCTGTTGGGATGGTGCATGCACGCAACCACCCTTATCAGAATTGTAAACCATAGTATCTGGAGAAGGATTACATTTAAAAAAAATTTTGTTGTTGTTTAAAAGAAACACGGGCTGTTGTGTGTGGCTGTTACTGCGAATCCTCTCACACCCAGCCCGAACGAAGAGCTAGGTCGTTATGAAAGTGGGCTTAAGGTCCTTCTGCAAAGGCCACGTGCAGTTAGTGAGCAGGGGGCAAACTGGTTTGTTTGAACTGAGGTGGGTTGTTCCTGTAAAACACAGCCCAGATCTAAACTATCTTGTTTCATCCTGGATTTAGAGTATTATGTTCATATATGATATACTGGGCGGGGGGGGGGGGGGGGAATGAAGAAGTTGAAATGATAATATCAGGGATATAGTGGTTTAAATAGGGCATGCATATTAAAATTAAAGTTTCACCTGTTTTAATTTTGTATAATTTTTTTTTTCCAAACGGTGCTCCTGAAACACTTAACATCTTATGGGAGTGGACTGACTGGTGTGCATCAGCAGGAATTAGCTAGAGAGAAAATGACCCTTTGGCTGGAGAGAAAAAGTTACAACAGAGCCAGACCTGGGGGGGTAGGAGCACTTTTTTGAATCAAATAGAAGTGCAAGTGCTTTGTCTGAGCCAGTAGAAGAAAGAAAAAGTGCCAGGAGGGCAGGAGGGCAGGGTTGGGAGGCTCAGACCAAGCCTCAGGGGAGCAAGGAAGTAAGGAAGTGGAGAACGAGGAGGAGGGAGGTCCAGCCACTCAAGATTAGGGAGACAGATGGCCAAGGAAGGACGCCCCAGTCCCCGAGGCAGACTGGCAGGGAGTTCTGCCAGCACCGAAGGCTGCTGATAAATTTTAGATGGCTCCTGTGCCCTATGGGCTGTCCTCCCCCGGAGACAGATGGTTTCCCATGTGCTGTGGGCCAGAGACACCCTGAGGGGACAGGAGAGCCACGTCCACACCCCAGCTAAGCAAGTGGAGGGTGAGGACTGGGATGTACCAAGCAATGAATTGCCTGGAAGCTGGGGGCAAGGAGGAAAGGCGACAAGCAAAAGTGAAGGGTGTGGGGATGGGATCCGAACACTGCAGGGACAATGAGACTCCCAGAGCTCTGGCGGGGGGGGGGGGGGGGGGGCGGGTATGGACAAGCATGTCCAGCCAGCAGGGACTGGAACTTTAATTGGATGTTTGAAGGGAAGCTGGCCCAACAGGAGGGTAGCCCTTCGGTCCCTGAGCCCTATAGAGACTTCAGGACACTGCCATCTGGACATCTGAGAAGAGTATGGCAATGCTGGCGGGAAAGGAGGATGGGGATGAAGCAGAAGTGAGGACCAGGACATGCTGGCAGCTTCCTGAGGGCACCAGGATCTTCTCGGTGCCCCCCCCCCCCTTCTCAGCTGTTTGGTGGGAATCTTGGGAGGTGGTTTAGTAAGACCTCTATGATGCCTGTCCACTCACCTCAAGCCCTTTTCATAAACTTATCTGAGTCTGTGTTTTGAGCGCTCTCTCTCTCTCTCTCTCTCTCTCTCTCTCTCTCTCTCTCTCTCTCTCTCCCCCCCCCCCCACTCCTTCCCCTTATTCTCCCCAGTCACTAGCACTGGGGGGTTGGTGTTGCTTGTTCCTTATTGCTCTCCTATGCCTGTCCACACCTTTGTCAACAACCTTTGATGAATGAACTCCATGGAATGAATTCCGAGGAAGATTGCAACTGGAGTCTGCTAGTGGCTCTTTAGGGAAATGCTGGTGGATTCGCAGAATATACTGGGCATGAACTCAGGTGCCCTTTAGGGAGGAGTGAGAATAGATGCCTGTATTTGCATCCAGACATTCTAGAAGGATGCATCAGAAGCTAATGGGCCAAAAAGATAGAAGGCACTTTACCTTATACTCAGTCATTCCGGGTTCCATCCCCACACTGCAAATGGTCCCCCAGAACCACCAGGAGTGGTCTCTGAGCACATAGCTCAGGGCACCACTGGGTGTGGTCCAGCACCCATCCCCACCAAAATAGGTAGCCAAATAAAGGCAGAAGGGACCAGGTTTATTATTGGTTCCCATTTAAATTATTGTGACTTTTGAATCACATGGATTATTATTTATCAGACAGAATTAAACTGGAAGAAACTGCTCTACCCTAAGGAGGATTGTTTTGGGCTATCAGTTTAATGCTGTCCAGACTGAGGAAGGACCAAACCCTGAGCCAGAACAGCCACGGCACCGAGGGAGGTGGCTTCTGCGTGTTGGCTCCACCAGGCAAAGCCACCGCCAGACACCCCATCTGCTTCTCGCTCTTCTGTCCTTCTGGGGCTCAGCTGCCAGATCCTGGAGCTAACCATGGAAAACCCGGGGACTCTGAGGCAGTCTTTCTTTTTTGGTTTTGTGTTGGGGCGACACCAGACAATCAGTGTTCAACGGGCTTACTCCAGACTCTGTACTCAGGAATTATTCCTAGCAGGGCTCGGTGGACCATACGGGATGACAGAGATTGAACCTGAGTGAGCTGCACACAAGACAAGCACCCTACCCGCTGTACTATCTCTCCAGACCTGACACAGCATCTTTGCAGTGTCAGCCTTACTCCTGCTCACTCCAGCCCTAAGAGGAATGTTCTATATTCCGATTTTGTTCCTGGAAGCTTCTAGAAAGGCCCAACAAGATCCATTATCCTTGGGGCTGACTTACCCTGTGAGATACCTCAAGGTAGGAGGCCTGGGCTGGTAGAATGTTCAGCCTTCCCCTTCCCCCCTGTTAGTGAGGGTGATCACTCTGGGCCTGGATGGGGATCTAGTGCAGAGCTCAGAACCACACCAAGAGATATGCCTCCCGCACCATGGAGTCTTTGCTTCCCAGAAAGACAACCTGGACCTTGACCGGTTTGATCCATGTCGTGGACTGAGCAGAGGGACGAGAACAAAGCTCACATTCACGCAGCTCTGGGCTCCTTCGATCACGAATCCTCTGCGTCAGGCTGACGCAGGCAGGGCGTGGCCCAATGCTCTCACAGCCTTTTAGCCAGAACAGTGGGATAATTGGCCTGCCCGGGTCACACATGAGTCATGAGAACAGAGGGTCTGAATGCTGGTATCTGGGCCCAACAGGGCATGTCTTCTGGCTGTCAGCCCTGACGCAGGGTGGGGGTGTACTTTGGCACCCTGCTCTTGCGGGCACGCACTTCTATATTTCATGGTTCCAGTGTGCCGCGGGAAGGTAACTTACAGGACCCACATTGGCCTAAACAGGGCAAAGATCTTCCACACTAGGCCTGCTGCCCTGCACGAACCTCCATAAGTCTCCCTTTGTGGGGTGGGGCATGTTTCACACAGCACTGACCTTCCTGAGTTCCTGACCGGGACATTTGGGACAGATGGGATGAGGCTCAGTCTGAAGCATTGTCCTGCCACCTTGGTAACCTCACTCAACTGCCAGGTGCGTTTGTGAGTCCAGCTGTGTCCTGAGAGATGGGGACAGGCTCGCTTCACGTGGGAAGGAGGGAGTAGCAAAAGCCTCCATGGAGAGATGCTTCCCAAGGTCCCACAACACACACACACACACACACTCACAAACAAATACACACACAAACACACATTGAAACACAAACACACACACTGACACACACAAACGCATTTATGCACATACACAAATATACAAATATGCACACTGAAGCACAAGCATACTGTCATACACTACACACCATGACACAAACACAAACATTGAAAAACATACACTGATACACACACACACACACCTCAGAGAGAGATGGCGGGGGGGGGGGGTGGGAGGAGGTGGGATCTGTCTGAGGAGGAGGCTGTGGAGAGTGACAAACGGAAGCAGGTCTTTCAGAGGCGTGCTTGGGAGTGCCAAGGACACTCTGTGCTCAGACTCACACTTCGCTCGGTGTGAAATGCTGATCCCCAGTCTCCTCTGCTCATTGCTCCTTTAGCTGGTGCCAGGCTCTGGGCTAAATCATTTCCATGTGTCCTCACAGTTTCCAAATGGAAACCTGACACTCCGGAGGTAAGCTGCCCATGTTTGCAGAGCTGGGAATTAGTGGATCTGGAATCTGAACTGGCTGGAACCTAAATGTGCCCACTTCCCAGAACATTCCAGCACATCGGCACAAGCTTATGGGGAGGGAGAGAAGGAGGAAGGAAAGGCCCCATCCCTGAGGAAGAGAGGCAGGAGGCCCATCCACACACACTGTCAGCACACACTCTGGGCCAGGACACAGTTCTGCAGAACCGCAAAGGCAAAGGCGTTTGCTTCTGCCATTGGCATCGGCTTCACCATACATTTTTCTTCACCACCTGGAACTCTGGCAAATGTCCGTCTCTTCCTAAATGAAGACTGTGCTGTTAAAACAAGACAAAACAAAACAAAAACCCAGAAGACTTCAGGTGACAAGGCAACTAGGTTTCAGGTACTGTGACCAGGAGTCTGAAGAAGCTTCCATCTCATCTGCTGCCTCCTTTGAATGAACTCTCTAGAAGAAAATCCTGAGGAGAAGAGACATCCTGAATGAGTATGACCAAGGGCCTGGATAGCAAGGAGCTGCCACTCACAAATCCTGTGACTTCACAGAACTCCTCTGCATCCTCCGTGGGCTTCTGCTGTACAGGGACCATGCCAGGTTCTGGTGCTGGGCCCATTGAGGGAGCTGTGGGATTCCCACCCCTCCTGCAAAGCTCTGTGAGAAAGTTTCCATCAAGACCAGCTGAAAGTATCCCTGGATTTCAGGGACTGTCATTCCCAGCCCGACCTGGCTGGGTGAGCTAGAGCCAGGTCACATAACTTCTGCTTCCTTCTCTTTTCTTATCAGGAAGCTGAAGGTGATAATAACAAAAGCTACCTCAGAGACACGTGCTGGGAATATGACGTGAGGATATTTGCAAGGTGCTGGGAAATAGTCCCGGGACAATTAGCACTCTGCTGTGACTAGTTCTGGCCATTCTGTGGCGATCCTGTGCAGGGGAGTGGATGGCCCCTCACTGAGTATCAGAGGGTAGAGATCAGGACATGAGGTAAGGAACTTTGCCTTAGGTTGTAGAGTTTGGAATCAGGAAGCAGGGATCTGAACACACGTCAGCCTGACTCCACAATCCCTGTCATCTCAATCATTCCACACCTCCTCCTCTAAGTCCACCAGGCAGGAATTCTTATTCCTGACACTTGCTTACATTGTTTGGTAATGAAACCACAGCCCTGAAGGCAGAAGCTGGGAAGTAGAGATCCTTGGGGCCTGGCAAGAAGGGACACATTTCAACAGAAACATTTTTCCCCCTATTTACAGCCTGTCCTTCTCATTGCCTCCTGGGAGAAAAGCTCCCCAGTCACAAGGGTGAGTGGGAGGTGGACATGTGAGGGCAAAGCCTGTCCCTACCGACCTTGCCCATGGCCTCACCTGGTCTCTATAGTAACCCTGGGCCATAGGGATTAGTGTGTACTTTACAGACCAGGCAACGAAGCCCATACAAGGAAAAGAAGCTCCTGGCAAATGACTCTTCCCTCTTGGTCTGGATAAAGGTCTAGGTTTCCTAACAGCCCCTGAGCCAAACCCTTCAACCCCACTGATAGCAACAAAGATGCTCCTATAATAACATGTGTGAGGTGGGCCTGGGTTTCCTGTGGAGTAGATGTGATTGGACAAACCCAGGAGGAGAAAAGGACTGGGCTTTTTCCGGCCTCATCTAATCACATCTGACCCATGGGAAACTGAGGTACAGTTGAGCCAATCACAACTGACTATGGAAAACTGAGGCACAGCTGGGCCAATCATATCTGACCCGTGGAAAACTGAGGCACAGCTGGGCCAATCACATCTGAACCATGGGAATCTGGGCCACAGCTGGGCTTCCAGGAGCCAAGGGTTGGACTGGCACAGGAAAGCAAGATACTGGGAGTGAAAGAAGAAAGCAAAGAATAGAAAGAAGAAAATGAGAGAGGCGAAGAGCCCCTCCTTCCAAGGGATGATGTAGGCCAGAGAGTGACTTGCAGGGCTGGCTACATGATTTTCAGACCGAAGGCCTGGGAATGAGCCCCAGCATCAGGAGATTCCCCGGAGAACTGAGCCGGCAGCAGCCCCTGAGTAGCACCAGGTGTGGCCCCTAAACAGCTGGATGAGGCATCTAGGGCCCAGTGCAAAGGCAGTGTCTGTTTCCTGCCTGCTTGTAGACCGATTTATCTGCAGCAGAAGTAGCTGCTTATAGTCTCTCCTCAAGGACTCGGAGAGGGGAGAGCACACGAGAGGTTTCCTTATGGTAGGGAGATTTGGGGTGGGGGAAAGGAGGCAGCCCCGAGGGTGATCGCTGAGCTCAGACACAGAAAGGGGGTCTGCTTGCACCCCAGGAACTGGCTGTGGCTTGGGCTGGCCTCTCAGCCCCTGTCCAAGAAAATTGGGCAGGAAGTGACTTCACATCCAGGGTGTGGGCCTCAGTGGCCCCTGTGAGGCTCCCCAGGGGTCTCGCACATAAGTACCTTTGATCACACTGAGAGGACTTGGGTGACCCTGTCTGTCCTTAGGTCAAGGTTACAAAACTGGCCCTGAGGAAGGAGGCAGTGTGCTCAGGCCACCTGAAGAAGATCTGGGGTCCAGAGGTACGTGGTCTGGAGGGATTCAGATTAGCCACAGTGAAGCTATTTATTCTCAATAACTTTGCAACAACGAAGAGACTTTGAATGGTTATTGTGGTTCTCACTGAAACGAATCACAGGCAGAGAAAGTGATGCAAACCAATTGCAGGGCACAGCTTGTATCTCAAAACCTGCCCAGGCATTTAGGGTCATCTGAGACATGGCAGCACAGTTACCCCACCTTCAGCCCAACAGCAGATGGTACCCGGAACCCTGAGGTCCCTTGAGTTCAGGTCTGTAAGGGAGGAGTCAGTTGTGGGATCAAATCACTCAAGACGGAGTGACTCACTCTCTTCCCTAAACCCCCAAGAGCTTCAAAAACTTTTTTTTTTTTTGGAGACGTGGGTTGTTGTCTACATTTAATGCTCAGGAGTCACTCCTGGAGGCATTTGGGGGCCTGGATGCAATAGGGCCCAGCTGCATGCAAAGCAAGTACCTTACCTGCTGTACTGTCTCTCCTGCCCCAAACTCAGGAGCTCTTGTCAAATCGGGGGCTATTCTCATCACCAGCCTCCAAGTCATGCTGCCTGGGTATGCTCCCTGGTTACTCCTTGGCTGCTATGGGACAGCCAGGTCAAGTCCTTTAACTTTTCTGTGCTTTTATTTCCTCCTAGGGGCAATGATTCCCTACCAACCAAAGGGTCACTGTGAAGATTGAGTGAGAAGAGGAAGCCCTGGGGTACAGGCACACCCCACCCACTCCCACATCTCACGAAGTAAAACGTGTTAAGCCCCCCTTCAACAGAGCAACTGCTCAGAGAAACCACTGTCCTCCTGTCTTTGGGCTGTTCCATCGCCAGGCTGGGGGGTTCTGTCTGTCTTGCCCCCTCCTCAATGAGTACTGCCATCCCTCTAAACCCAGAACTAGGTTCCTTTTTACTGCCCACCTTTGCCTAAGCCAAGCAAGAGATGAGGGGATCCCCAACCTGCTGTCTCTCTATCTTGTGCTGATCAAGATGGAGATCCTGCTTCAAGCTATTGGACAAGGAACAATTTACATAACCTCTCTGTTCCTCAGTTTCCTCTGTAAAAAGTGAGGTGAGGCATCAGTGGTTTCTAAGGGTATTATGAATTTTAGTTTCAGACTTTGAGTGTTATAGAACTGTCTGTTACTTTTAGAATGATGTGTTATTATTGTCACAGGAATTCTACCTTTCCCAGATAGAATTCACGTTCTTCCTCCATGTGGCTGCCCACTAGGGTGAGATTCTCTATTCATTCATTCATCAAACGCATCCAGTGTTCTCCAAGTGGATCGTGGACTTTGTGCTCTGCCCCAGAAACAGAGATGCCCAACAAACTTTGCTTTATTTTGTTTTCTAGTGTGGGGGATCAAACCCAGGGCCTCACATAGTGAGGTCTTTCATCCATTTCAGTGGGATTCTATTCTAGCTTCCTGAGTGTACTTGTTATTGATGTTGAATCACATCTGTCATTCAATGGGTATGTACAGGGCAACTTTAACACACAGTAGTCACCTGGAGTCCTTCACAAGTCTGGTGCATAGTTTTGCTTCCTTTATATGCAGGGTGGGAAGGTGAGGCCCAGAGAGTCCAGGTAACTGGCCCACAATCCTGCAACAGAGGAGGCCAGCTTGAGGCCTTGCCTGTCTGATTCCTGACCTCTCCCAAATACCTAGGTGGATTGGGAAGAGAAAGAGTTGCATCCTGTTCTGGGCCCAACTCCTGGTTCCAGAGGCCCAGCCAAGCTCTCACTGAGTTTCATTCCCGAGAAGGTGAAAACACTCACGCAACTTCTATTCTCAGTTCCTGGGAACACTGCTGTGCCATGCAGAGCATCCGCAGGCAGGATTTGGTGGGACTTCATGCGTTCATGTTTTCCTTGGAGTTACTTAATGGAAACTATGAGCCTGTGAACTAAACAACTGTCCAGAGATACCATCCAAAAAAGAGACATTAGCATTCCAGGAATTGCCGAACGTGAAAATGTCTCAGGTATGGACTCAGGGACAAAGTTAACATGGTGTCTGTCCTTCAGCTCCAAAGAGCTGTTCTGGGAACAGGTCACCTGAAGACTCTCAGGACCAATGAAGCTGGGGGATTTGCTTTGCTGATGTTAGAGCAGCTTGAATCCAGAGAAGGAACATGGGCAGCTGGCCCAGGAATCATCGTGTCTTCTTGACCTGAAGATGCCTCTCCCTGTCCAGCCTTGAAAATGCACTTGACTTTGCCACATACAGAAGGCCCAGACCTAAAAACCACTTCCCCTGGGCTCTCCAGCCATCAGGCCTCATTCTCTAAGGTGTCTAACACAGGCAAGGGTCTTGGAGGACAACTGTGGGAGCTTACAGCCTGCAGGGTAACTTTGCCCTATTGTCTTGTTTCTGCCTCTCACGTGTGGAAACTGTCAATGGTATCTGCAGTACAGCTTTGAAATGGTAAGAGACACTTAAAAAACATGCCTGCCTTTTAAGCCAACAATTCCAGTTTCAGGAATTTAATTGAAGAAAATAATTAAGGGCTTATTCTTGGCTCTGTAGTTAGGTACCACTCCTGGTGGGGATCAGGGGACCATATGTGTTGCCAGGAATTAAGTACCCTGCCCACTATATTATTTTTATGCACCTATTTTTTTTGTTTTGTTGGTTTGGGGGCCATACCTGACAGTGCTCAGGGCTTGCTCCTGGGTCTGTGCACCCAGATCAGTCCTGGAGGGTTTGAGGGTACTATGGGTTGCCAGGGATTGAATCCAAGTTGGCTACGGGCAGGGCAAGCACCGTACCCACTGTACTATCATTCTGGATCCCTGTTTATTTTTAATAGTAACAAAGGATAGTGAACAAACTGGATGACAGGAAATAGGGAGTTGGTTACTGAGAGATGGACAAAAAACCTAATGACTGCTCAAATGCTCCTGTAGAGCTGGAGAAATGGTTCAAAGGTCTGAGACATGTTTTGCATGAGTCAGGTCCCTGTCAATTTCTGTCCCTGGTGCCCCCTTTTAAGCCTCGGCCTGTCCAGCACCTCACAAAACTTATGCCTGGATCTTTCCATTGCGTTTGTCGTCAGCTGTCATGCTGTTTTTCTTATTCGTTTGTTTATAGTCTGTCTCCCCCAACTAGAATGTCAGCTGGGCAAGGGCAGAGATTTTTGTTCTCTCTCACTATTTCCCCAGTACTCGGAAGCGTGCCCAGCATATCCACAGTAATAAATATCTGTTGAATGAGTGAATGGGACTAAAAGGTGGGTGGTTGAGATCACTTTCATTTAACTTGGAAAAAGGAGAGAGAAATATGATGTAGGAGGCACAAAAATGTCAGGAAGCTGTTCACAGCAAGAACACCCAGAAAACAAACAAACAAAAAAATCAAGTTGGACACTAAAATATTAAAGAATGATTGTCTCTGGGTGGGGAGCTACGGAATGAACTCTCTCTTCCTTTCCATATTATCGCTTCTATTGTTTGTATAGTAAAAGTAAAAGAAGGGAAATAATTTTTCTTTAATGGATGATTGCCATATTTATTAGGTACCAGAAACAAGGACTTTGTGTAGGCAAAGGTCCCTTGAACAGAGCTGCTCCACCATCAGTAGCAGCTTCCTACTTATCAAGTGTTCTTTATACACAAGAACTGAGTAGCTTCTGCCTCCAGGAGGAAGACAGTGGATTGGTGCATCAGTTAAGCTGCTGTTCCCGAAACAGCCAATGGCCACCTTGCTTTGCATCCGGGCTCTTGAGGCCCAGTGAAGAAGCAGTTCATTCCTGTCACTGAGCTCTGTGACTGGCAAAACATTTTCACCTCCATCATGTTACTACGAACTTGCAACAGCTTCACAGTGCCTGCTATTCCCTTCCCTGAGAAGGCTTAGAGGGTTCCATCTTGTAGCTGGCTTATCCCATAAAGGGCCCCGCAGGAATGAAAAGTTTGAGCAGCTGCCTGTCGTACAAGGAGGAGTTTTTTTTTCTTTTTTGGAGGTTGTGGAGAGGAGGGCGTTGCTGATTTTAGCTCATCAAATCTTTGGGTGCTTAAGGGAAACTGAGGCAGTGAGGAAGAAGGACCAACAGTGCTGTCATCTGAGCCATTTGGGAGTGTCTCTGAAGGAGGGAATTACTTCTGTTTGGGGGAAAAAGAGATTTTAATGCATGTTGAATGGAGATTGTGAGGCTGTGAAGCTGAAGTTACTCTGCCATGACGAAAAGACAAGAAATGAAAATTGTCTCTTGCATCTGGGAGAATCTGGGAGGAGATAAAGAAAAGAGGAAGGAAATGGGAACAGGGTTAGATAGAGAGGGCTGTAGTGTGGGGTTGACTTCAGAGTGGGGTCATATGCAATTTCAACATCAGAGATGGCCTTCTGATGGATTTGGGGAGGACTTCCAGGGTAATGCTCAGTGGGACGGGGGCTACTCCCAGCCGTACTTGGCAGCTGGGCCAGATGGCTCAATGCTCAGTGTCAGCAGTGCAGGAGGCCACTGGGAACCCTGGAAGCCAGCAGGGCTCTACTCAGTGGTGCTCAGGGGAACCGTGTGGGGCTGTATAAACTCAGGTCCTTGTGCATATGCAAGGCAAGTGCTCATGAGCCCTGAGCTATCTCTCTACTGCCCCTCCACCACAGATTTTAAAGTTTTGTTGCTCTGGTGAAAACAGTGTCTCCTCCTATCCTTCTAGTCCTGAAAGAGATAGAACAGAGGTTAAGACACTTGCCTTGCAGGAGGCCAAGACGAGTTTGATCTCTGGTATTGCATATGATGCCCAGAGCCCACCGTAAATGATTCCTGTCTCCTTTCCTGCCTCGGGAACAAGACTTAATGATTCCGATGCTTTTAAATGGACACTGTTACCTAATTGATTGTACAGAAGTGCTGATCAATTTGGTGCCAGGACCGATCATTTTTGTACCTTCCAATTTTTAAAGAAGTTGAAGGACACGGTACAAATGTTTTTAAAGAGGCAATGGGTTGATCCATCAGCCCCTACCCGTTTGGTCACTATGAATCAGTCTCCCAGTCAGTTCCCTCTTTGTTCTCACTTGCCTCAGATCCAGGGCTTCCCTTATGTGGCTGCCAAGGGTCTCTACACTTCAGTCATATTGTCAAGTGCCACAAATCTCAGCTGTGTGAGGCAGTCATGGAAGCATTAGGTATTTACTGGTGTTTGAATGTGGTAAAGAATTTCTGTGGAAGAGATTCCATCTGTGCGGGGACTTTGAGGGATGGGGGTAGGGCAGGAGGGAACCTCTTGTTTCTCACCCTCTGGGAAGGGAGATGTTCAGTTCTGAGGCAGGTGGGCTCTGTGGTCTCCGCCCATTACTGTTGAGTGGAGCTTGATTTGCTCTTGGATCAAAGGAAAGCCACTTATCCCTACTGGATACTTCCCTGCAATTCGTTGGTATTGTTCAGCAGGGCAAGGTGAAACAAAGGCTCAATTTATTCTCAGACCTGAGCTTCAAAGTCCAAACATCAAGGAAATGGCTCAAAACTTCAATAAAACCACTCTAGTCTAAGTGCTCCAAAATTTCAGGTTTTCTAAAAATAAAAAAGCTAACACAAGTAAAGGCTAAACTCCCCCCACTTCAACTCCCCCCACCAAAGAAAGCAAATTCAGCTTAATTCCCATTTTAGAGCCTCAAAGCCAAAAGTGCCAGATTCTGAGTCTTCTCTTTTCGCTCTTGGGCAGGGTGGCAAACCCTAGCACTCACCCTTCTTCTTTTACCATCTTGTGTGGCATTTCCTCTCTTGGGTGGCGGGGTGGGGGGAGGGAGGTGTCACTTCCTGCTGCTGTATGACTGAGGTGCCCATTGCTTCTGGGGACTGTGGAATATTTCCATCCAAGCATCTCTCAGCTTTCCCATACCACCGTGGTCATCTGAACAAAGAGACAGTAAAAACTGGCTTTGAAGCAAATGTCTCTCAAATACAGTTTGACAGGTTCTTCAAAAACTCTGCAATCACCTGACTTTGGTGGCCTTAGGTGATATTTGGGGAGGTGAAATCCAGGGACCCACACACCTCAATGCTACTTCAAGTGCTGGACAGACTGTCTTCTGAGACCTATGACCTTAGCTCCCTCTTCTCCTGAAGGACCAAGAGTTCCCAAGCCTGAGACCACACCACTGGGGCTTGGTGGTAGGATGGGGAAAAGGGTGGGCTTGGATTCCCCCCTTTTAAAATTTTAAAAATTTCAAAAATGTTTCAAAAAAGTTCTTTTAAAAAAACTTTCGAAAAAGTTCTTGATTAAGTTAAAGACAACCCAAAAATCAGCATTCACTTCACTTGTGTTCTAGTCATCCCATTCCTGGTATTTACCTTTTAAAAAGCACACAAATGCACGCCTATTTTTGCATGATTAGTCATAGCAACTTATTTATAATAGCTGGGTGGTGAAAGCAACCCAAGTGTGTATCATAAATTAATAAATAAATTTTGCACGAACAAAATGACCAAACAATTTATGGTATCACTAGAAATACAACTATTGTTTACCTTCAGTAATATTTAATATTACTATAATAGGGGAGAAATTGATTATGGAGATCACATGGGTAAATCAAAATAATTATACTGAATGAAAGAACTCAGACAAAAGGAGATTATATATAAAACTCTGGAAAGTGAAATTTCATCTGTTGTGACAAAGCAGATAGGTGGTTGCTAGGGAGGAAGAGTTCATGGACCTAGAAAGAGGAACTGCAAAAAAAAATTGAGTGGGAGTGGGGGTTAATAGATGCGTTCACTCTCTTCAGAGGTGATGGTTTCAAGATATATCTGTCAAGATTGTTTAATCTGTCAAGATTCTTATTCTTTTACTTTAAATATGCCAAGTTTATTCTATCAATTATGCCACAATAAAACTTTAAGAAGTAAATATAGCAGGGCCAGCAGGATAGCTTAGGATCAGAAGCACATACTTGCATAGACAAGAAAACAAGTATGATCCCTAGTACTGCATGCTCCTCCGAACACCACTGAGGTGGCCTGGATGGTCTACGGCACTAATCCATGGGCACATTCTCAGAAAAGCATTATTGATTTCACAATAGGGCTAAATTAACCCTAGATTAAAAGTGGCTCTTGACAGAGCCTAATAAAATTTAAAAGCAAGCCCTGAAAAAAAACTCAAACTGTTCCCAAGTAACTGTGTGTGCCAGAGAAAAGTCTAACCCTATTTTTTTTTTTAGGTTTTGGGTCACACCAGGCGATGCACAGGGGTTACTCCTGGCGGTGCTCAGGGGAACATATGGGATGCTGGGAATCGAACCCTGGTTGGCCGCATGCAAGGCAAATGCCTCACCCACTGTGCTGTCTCTCCAGCCCCGAAAAGTCTAACACTCTTTTAAGGAATAAAACAAAATCTGATTCCCCAGACTGTAAAATTTCCATTATCTATCATCCAGTAGAATATTATCAGGCATGTGAAATAGCTGAAAACGATGACCTGTGACCAGGAGGGGAAAATTGAAAGAGACCCAAAAATAGAGGAGTTGATGGAATGAGCAGACAAGGGCATTAAAATAGCTCTTATAAATCTTATCAATAGATTCCAGGATGCTAAAGGGAAAGCATGGACTTGATTATGAGAAGATAGAAAACCCAAATTGAACTATGGGAGGTGAAAAATATAATATCTGAAAAACAAATTGTGAGCAAAACTCATCCTCTTTTGTCCGTGCAGCTCATTCCAGGCAGCCATGTGATAATTGAATAATCTCTTCCACCGAACAACCTTCCTGACTAGAATAATCTCAGGATGCTACATCCTCACTGAGCCTCCACGCCCTGCAATATGGTAGCGTCACTGTGCTGTTTCAGGGCCCACACAATGCATGTTATATTCCCCCCTACACTGAAGGCCATGAGCACAGCAGCACACTCTTGCTCACCTGTGTGCTGGTGCCCAGAACAGTGGCTGCATTTCATAGGCAGTCACTCTATTTTGAATTAATTAATATCTAGGATGAACTTTGCTTGAATTTATTCAATAGCCCTTTTTTAAAGCATTTGTTGAATGATCTCTCTCATATATGGGACTTAAAGATACACAATGAGATAGCTATAAAGAGCTAACGGCAACATAATGAGAGAACTGATCCACATAGCTGAGCAGGGGAATGGGAATAGGAGGGAGAGGGGGCTGGAGTTCTTGAAGAGGGTAATGGGTACACTTGTAATGTGTGTGGAGTTGGAATTATGTTCATAATGAACCATTATTAATAGTACTGCAAACCTAAAACATAAAATTTAAAAAAATATCAGGTTGAGGTAAGAACAGAGTACAATAGGGATCCAGCCTCAATTCCCAGTACCCTAAATGTTTCCAGAGCCCAGCTGGAGTGATCTTTGAGTGTAAGGCCTGAGCCATACTGGGTGTGGACCAAAATTAACCCCCTCAAAAATATATATAAAGAGAAAGAGAAATCTATAAAAAATAGATTAATTACAAAAGTAGTGAATACAAGAAATCTCAGTGACCTTGGGATAAATTTCTGGCCCTCCTAAATGAGTTTTCCAAGGTCCATAATCAGCTTTGAATGCATCCGAAGCACCTGTGGGCACAAAGCTAGTGGTGATTGATCCTTATGTATTGCTGTGGTCCACATCTTCCCCTAACCAATCCTAAACAAAGCTTAAAGTTCCAATCATAAGAGAAAGTGTAAGCCTGGTCCATTGGGATGGAGGTGACAAAGGAAGCTAGAGAAGAGGTGAAATCAGGAGACACAACGTAGCCTTTGCTGTGGAGGTTTTTGTTTCAGCAGGAGCACTCATCAAGCAAGAACTGTCTCTGGAAACAGTCATGAAGAGGAATCACCCTCTCCTTCATTCATGGGGGAAGGACAGTGGAAGAACTCACCTGTCCTGCCACCTCCTACCCCGATCCCAGGTTAAGATTCTCTCTGTAATGAGTGGTTTGCTCTCTTGTATGATCCAGCCCTTTATCACGACCTGCGCCCTAAGGTCCTATGCTTCACGGTGAGGCATTTTGTTCACCTGAAAATTTGAGAGACCTTACTGGGCCCACTCGAGCAAAATGCAAGATTTCCCTTTTTTTATTGGTTACCAGGAAGGATGTGATTCTCTAGGAAGGACTTAATTCTCCATGGAGGAGCACTTTGAGGCAGTCACATTCACCCATCCATTGTAGGAAATGCAATGTAATCGAATAGAACAGAAGCGTTTGAGCAGTCACTGGGATGTTTTAGATAAAATGAAATAGTCCTAAAGTTCTTGGGGTTCTCGAACAGGCAATCAATGGGAAGATCACTCTGGGTTTTTACTGTCTTGAATCAGTCTCCCCATTGTGCATTTTTTTCTCTCCTGGACTCTACCCCTCCACCCTCCCTGCTTGTTATCAGCTCTGTGCTGTCTCTTTGCATTAAAGTGACAAGAAGCAGCACAAAGCTGACGACAGGAGGCTAGAGCTGTAATTTGCAATGACATTCACTAGCGTTATCCACTTATTGCCTGGTAAGCCAAGTAGGAGATTTGTCTGATTTTGACCCCAGGAAGAGAAATGACAACCCTGCTCTACTCACTCCTATCATTTCAAACATGGCACCTGGCTGATCCTCAGGTCATGTCCACCTGCCACCACGAGGTTCTGCAGTCTCCTCCTCCTCTCTCCATACTGGAATTTGACATCTGGCACACCCTGGGTGCAGCTGTGGAGGAAGGTGGGAGAACACAAGCCATTGCCTCCGACTCACAGGGGGAATTTAGTGCCCCTGAAAAGTCAGACTCTACACCTCAGCAGCCTTTCTTCTGGCTTCTTCAACCCCTCCATTTAAGAGCACCTGGGAATAAAAAAGGAGGTGTGGGCAGGGCCATCTGCAAAGTCTCTGAATGTGAGACTCACCCTCTTGTTTTAGGAAAAAAGGCAGAAAAAAAAACTGCATTAAAGGAAGGAGCATTTTGAGGGCCAATGTCCCTGCCATGGTCGCTGCCTTTTCAGATGTCTTTGTTTATTATCTAACGCTGTGCTGAGTTAAAAACAAATAAATGCATAGAAATATTTATTACTTGTATGAATTTTGCCATTCATTTTCATATTATGCAATGACATTTTAAAGGCACACGGGGGATTGCTAAAATGGCAATTTGTGGAGCATAGCTCATACTTGTGTGCAGAGTTCTTGCCTCCAGGCAGTGAAACATGGCTCACTTTGTTTCTTGGACACACATGCTGTTTCCTCACACTCACCCTCAACTAGCTGACGAGGAGAGGACTGGAGAGAAGAGAGACCGGGGCAGCCCTGTTCATCTGTCCCTGTTCACAACATCACTATGGGTACCGCTAGATAGGGAGGATGCCGCAATCAGGTAGACATATAGGGCAAGAGACCTTGGCCTCTTTTAGGATGAAGGACCTTCTTATTTAGCACTCGAGGGAAGGGGGAGTTGAACAGAACTTGAACAGCATGGCCTTTCTGTGTATGTGTGTGTATGTGTGTTAGTGTGGAGTGGAGGTGGGCATCTGCATTGCTCCCCTCCCTGGACTGGATTATAGTCATAGAGGCACCAGGTGTCCTTTTTCTTCACTTGGGGTCTCACTGGACTCTCCAACATTGGACTTTGATGCTCTGGGTCACTGCAAGCTCTATGGATGATGGGGCGGTGAGGAATGGCAAACATTAGTCTGGCTCACACAGCTTTGCTCTTGCTTATGCTTTCCTGTCTCCTGGACTTCCCTTAGGTACACACAATTGGGGCCAGAGCAATGGTACTCAAGTAGGGCATCTGTCTTGCATGCGGACAATCCAAGTTTGATCCCAGCATCTCATGTGGTCCCCTGAGTACCATCAGGAATAATTCCTGGGCCAGGAGTCAACAGCTGTACATCATTAGGTGCAGCCTAAATGCCCCCCCCACCCACTAAAAAAAAAAGGAAAGGAAAGAAAACATATATTCAAAAACAAATGAGGAAGAATTTCAGTCAGGCTTGGCGCAGCAAAGAGTTCAACAAGTACAAGACCCTTCTGAGTGTGAAGCCGCCATTTACCACACCCATGAAGATTCATCTCCCACAGTGGCCCAAGTCTAAGCTCTAACCCTTGGTGTGATGAATCCATGCCCAGCTCTGCAGCTTTGTCTGTGAGCACTCCGGAACCCCACATGGCAAGGAAGTCAGTGGCCCAAATGTCCAGACACAAGACTTGCAAGTCACAACTGTGGAGTCAATGACTAGCCAGGGTCACAGAGCATGGCACAGGCAGACTGAGGGGCAGAGCCATGGAGGCCTTGCTGCTAAGCACTAGGCTGCCCAGCTTGGCATAAACTGAGGAAGGTTCTGGGGGGGATGACCCCCACATTTCTCTGACTCTCGTTTCCATATTTAGATCTGTACATCAGTGCTGCTGTGTCTTTTCCTTCAAACAGGAAGCTACAACTTGACATCTTTCAAATGTTAACTTTGGGCCGGAAAGTACATGTGGCTCGTTCAATCCCTAGTACTTTATATGGGCCCCTGTGCAACTGCCAGGCATGACCCTTGAGCACAGAGACAGGAGTAAACTCTGAGCATGTGAGGTATGTGGAAAGGTCTTCTTTCATTCCTCAGCCCTTACTGTGCATAGGAGAACTCACATTGGAGAGAAGCCTTATATATGTCAAGACTGTGGGAAGGCCTTTTGTCAATCTACAGGACTTACTGAACATAGGAGAATTCACACTGGAGAGAAACTGTATAAATGTAAGGATTGTGGGGAGGCCTTCATTCACGATTACAGTCTTCTTAAGCATAGTAGAATTCACACTGGAGCGAAACCATTTGTATGTGAGGAATGTGGGAAGGCATATTATCGTTCCTCAAGTCTTAATATTCATAAGAAAATTCATGCTGGGCAGATGCCTTATGTTTGTAAGGAATGTGGCGAGGCTTTCTTTCAAAATAGGCCCCTGACTTAACACAGGAAAATTCATATCGAAGAGAAAACTCTTATATGTCAGACGTGCAGGAAGGCCTTCACTATGTACTCAGACCTTATTCTGCATGGGGAAACTCATATTCGAGAGCAACCTTATAAATGTAAGGAATGTGGAAAGGCCTTCACTCGATCCACCTATCTTATTATGCATAGAAAACTTCATACTGAAGAGAATCTGTATGTATGTCAGGACTGTAGGAAGGCCTGTCTTAAACCCTCAGAGCTTATTGTACACAGAAAAATTCACACCGAGGAGAAACCTTTTGTGTGTGAGTATTGTAGAAAGGCATATCGTGATTCCTCAGACCTTCGTTCTCTTAGGAGACATCATACTGGAGAGAAACCTTACGTATGTGAGCAATGTGGGAAGAGGTTTACTTATTCTTCAAGTCTTTGTAGTCATAGGAGACTTCATACTGGAGAGAAACCTTGTTCTTAAGGAATGTGGGAAGACCTTCTCTGAAATCCGGAGCCTGAATAAGCACAGGAAAATTCATAGTGAAGAGAAACCTCATCAATGTCAGACATGTGGGAAGGCCTTCACTCTGCTCTCAGGCCTTATTACGCATTTGAATATTCACAGTGGAGAGAAACCTTATGGGTGTCAGACTTGTGGGAAAGCATATGCTGCATGTTCAGGCCTTTCTAAGCATATGAAAGTGCATACCGGAGTGAAATCTCAAGTATGTGAAGAATGTGGGAAGGCCTTCTTTTTCCTCTACAGCTTTAGAAAACATTCTAAAGTTCATAAAAGATGATGTGATCCCCTAATAATAATCTGCAATGTCAGAATAGGCCTCTGTAAAAGTTTCCTTAAGACAAGGGGTTTAGGGGTGCTACAAGAGTGCATCCAAGAAGTAAATTATCCTCCCACCCAGACTTCTAGGTCGTGGTGCATCAGTAGATTGGATTTTTTGCTAGTATCATTAGGGCTATCCCCGTGATGCTGTGGGGGGTGCCCAGGGCCACTTCTGCCAGTGCATCTCCTGGTGGTGTGGGTCTGATGATCTGGTCCTGGGTCCCCAAGATTCACTCCTAGGGTCTGGCAGTACCTGGGGCTCACCAGGCTTACCTCAGACTGTAGGCAGTGCTGGGGATGGAAGTTAGGGCCTTGAATGCTCTGGGTATGTGCCCTATGATGTAAGCTATCTCCACATCCTGAAGGGTGGTTTGTTTTCATAACCATTTCTACAAATGCAAATACCTCGTAATTTAGAAATAAAAAACACATTTGTGACATAATTGAAGCCCAAGAGACGACTTATGTGGTAAAGTCCAGCCAATACAAGACCTGAATTTGATCCTGGGCACCATAGGGCACCATAGTTCCCTGGGCATAGCCATAGGACACTAGGCATGGTCCTGGTGGTTCCTGAGCCCTTATAGGCAAAGTGGGCCGAGCTCTGTGGGAGTGGTCTCTGTCACAAATGTGTGTGTATGTGTGTGTGCACATGCATGTTTTGGCATGTGTGCATACATGCGTGCCATGTAGCTAGATATTGACTCCCGCAGATTGAACATCAGTGCTTGAAGAAAGCATGTCAGTGAAGAAAAACCAAGACTTAAAGCAATTGTTTTCTTTGTTCTGATATCAGCCTTGGCAGCTTTTCCCCATGGTTGTTCATTTTCCCAGAGCACAGAGGCTGTGTTTTTCCACCTTTGGTTGCTCTGCGCCTTCAGGGAAATCTTACTGACCACAGCAACACGGGTGCTCTTCTTCCTCTCCTGTTTCCTATTTTGGTTTGCAACGCTCTATTTCTCTCTGGACAGGCTTGGAAACCAACAGTTTGCATTTGATGCATGACGCCAATGTTCTATGGTGTTGTTAATGTCACACCGTTGACAAAAAGAAGGCCAGGGAAAGGATCCCAGCAGATGGGTCGGTTTTACATTTCATAGTACACACTGTTGATTCCTGACAGCCCAGAGCACTTAGAGTCCATGGGTCAATAGAAAAGAGGCAAGATTTTATGTCATGTCAAACAGGAATTCCCCACATGACTATTCTGGGGGTCTCCACCCACCTCTCAGGGAATTTTTTTTTTTATGATTCTTTTTCCGTCTCCAAAAATGTTGCTGATTCTAGTGCTCAGGGACAATCATTACTGCTCCCTCTAAACATAAAAGTCAGGATCTTTTGTTACAAAGTAGGTTTTGTGGCCTCAATAAAGTTGGGCCAATGTGATTTCTGCCAGAAAGCAGTGGGGAATTAACTCGTCTCTACCATAATCACCTCTGACCACTTTAAGTTGAGAAAAGGGGAACCATGGGCAGGAGGTCACACGAAACCAAACAATCGGCCTCCTACTTATTGTTTTTGTGTATCTGGGATTTGGGGCCACATCTGATGGTGCTTAGGGCTTCGTCCTGGCTCTGTACTCAGGGATCACTCTTAGTAGGATTAGGAGACTATGCTATGCTGAGAACCAAAGGGAAGTGCTTTGGCCCATGTACCATCTCTCCATCCCTTCTTACGCATCTTTTTAAGTCAGGCAATAGAGATCCCCAACTTCCAGTCAATGATAAATTTTGAAGAAAAGCTCAGTTGAAAAGAAAAAGGAGGTATTTTCTTCTTTTGTTCATAATTTGCTGTTAATAACATTTTTAAGTCTCCAGCTGAAAATGCTTACATTGTGACGATGCAGTTTATGTTATAAAAGATGGAGAATCTGCTTTCTTCCTAGCTGGTGGATTTCCAGGTTTCCTCCAGCTTTAACACAGAG
The DNA here is from genome assembly GCF_029834395.1 of Sorex fumeus. Classification (NCBI taxonomy): domain Eukaryota; kingdom Metazoa; phylum Chordata; class Mammalia; order Eulipotyphla; family Soricidae; genus Sorex; species Sorex fumeus. The sequence continues at coordinate 45,146,590 of NW_026606129.1, forward strand.
CAAGGGTGTTGAATGCCAAGCAGTTGGAGGATGCGGCCTGGCTGGCTGACCCCCATCTCTGAGTTCATCTCCAACAGCAGCACCAATCAAAGTGGGAGTATGGCCTGACTGTGTGGACCGTTCCTTTCTAGTTGTTGTGTGTTGCTACATAAACAAAGATGTCTTAACATTATGAATAATTTGCTCCTTAATAAAAATGGCCTCTCTCTAAAAGGAAGTTAACTTGGAAACCGTTTGAGTTGCTGTCCCCACCTCACTCCTGCCCTACTTTCTTCTGCTTGCCTAGAGGTCTTAATTTTGATGATCTATGAGGTGTCAGCCAGAAGGTCTTGTGCTCTGTTGCGAAGCACTATAAAAAGGCAGATGTATGACAGTGTCATCCACAAATACCCTAGAAAGTTAAGTGTAAACCCAATGTTAATAATAAATGTTTCCCTCTGAAGTAGGTTAGAGCAGTACCACCAGAGCCTTTTCAGGTGCAACAAAGTGAGAGAAAAAAAAATACCTCAGGGACACCTAACCCTGCCACTGTTCTTACAGTATAATCGGTAAAGTTATGAATTGCCATTTCATCTTGTCCATCGGAAACCCTAGGCTGAAAAGAGGGGCTGGTCCTCCAAACAGCTATACTTGCTCTAGGCAAAAAAGGAAGTGTGGGTATCAGGAAGTCCTGGGGAATATAGAAATGACTCAACTCTCTTCTCGAGGTAACAGAACCACCAAGACATTGCATTGGCTCAACCCTCTCAGGCCCACACCAGATTGCATAAAGCCTCCTGGATCTAAATGGGAAGAGGTGAAGAAATTGTTCCTCATCTACAACCCTTGGTTTTTTGATAGCCAAAGGTTTGGGCTTTGACTGGGGCTGATGTTTGTTCAAGGACAACATCTATGTGTATGTACAGAAGAACTTGAAGCTGACTTTGAAATGATCCAACCTATATCTCCCCTTCCCACCTATATCTCTCCTCCCCTCTCCCTTTTGTTGACCACACCTGGGCTTATATACTCAGGGCTTATTCCTGACTTTGAACTCAAAGATCATACCTGGCAGGGCCCAAGGGAACATATTAGGTGCCAAGGATGGAACCTTGGACACATTGCAAGGCAAGTGTCATACCCACTGTACTATCTCTCTGACCCTGTACTATATTTTCTTTAGAAAATTCTAAGTTGAAATTGTACGCTTTGGTTCTGAAGGATAGAAAGTCATGACAGTTCCTCATACTTAACTGCTTCTTATGCCATAATTTTCCCAAGTATTATTGTTTTATATTCAAAGTCCATTCTTGGACTGGAGAGATAGTACAGTGGTTAGGTGTTTGCCTTGCATGTGACTGATCTCAGTTCAAATCCCTATTACTACACAGCATCCCCCAAGCACTGCCAGGAAGGAGTGATTTCCAAGCACTGGGGCAGGATTAAGCACTGAACACCGGACGTGACTGCGCCATCCCTCTAAAAGTCTTTTTTTTTTTTTGCGTGAGTATGTTTAAAAAGTGAAATAGTTAATAATTTATTTTACAATTATTTAAAATTATGGTTTAGGTAACATGGTTAGAATAGTGTTAATGTTTTGGATATTGATGTATATAGTTACCTCACTCTGTCAGCATCCAAGTGACTAAGACCCTCCACCAGTGTCCTGTTGCTTCATTATAATTCCTCCACCCAATCCCCCACTCACTTTGTGTTCTCAGTTCTGTAGTCTGCGTCCAAGGGTTTGTCATTGTTGATACTATTGGTTTCATTATTTTATTTCTTTATATAGCGCAGATCAATGAGATCAGCTGGTATTTGTCCTTCTCTCTCTGGCTTAATTTGGGTAACAAGATTCCCTCTCGTTCCATGCAAGTTGCAGTGAACTGCATGATTTCTTCTTTTCTTACAGCTGCAGAGTGTTTCATTGTATAGCTATGCCACCAACTTCTTGATCCACTCACCTGCTGTTGGACACAGAAGACCATTCTCATGCATAAAAAGCAGACGCAGGAGCAGCATCACATATGTGAGCCATGGCCAAGACATTGAAGTGCTCTGCTTAGAAGCTGGGTTCACCAGAAGCAGATTCTGAGAGAAGATCTAGTGAAAATGACTCACTGGGGAGCTTCCCAGGGTTTGCAGTGTTCCTTGGCATGGTGGAATATGACTGGGGAAGGAAATGGAGCAAACGTCAGGAGTCTGATGTTAAGCTACATTCCCAGGAAAGCAATGCTGGCACCGTCCCCATGCACAGTATAGGTTTAACCAAAGTGTCCTCACCATTGGTGAGGTGGGGAACATATTGGCCAGCCATTGGTGGAGGACTGCAGGGGACAGCCATGCAGGCCATACTGTTTCACTGGCCCAATGATGGTCCTCTGCAAAAGAGGCACAGATGCTTTGGGAAGTGGAAGCATCAGGAGGGCCCATGTACCCAGAAATGGCAAAATAGACTGAGATAATATTGACAAACAAACAGCCACCATTACACAGCCTAATCACAAGGAAACAAAGCCAAGGAAGAAACCAAGGGTGACTTCCAGGTTCATGTATTGGCCCGTCTTTCATTCACTCACGTAGCCTGCATTGTTTTGGGAACCTGCTATGTTTATGTCATTGTGCTAAAAGATTAAGGATTAAGGAGGAGGTGGTGATTTTGACCTTGCACCACTGAAGAGGCTAACACAGTAACAGTGAAAGAGGAATGGACTGAGGAAAAGTGCCCAGGTGGCCACCCAGTTCAGGTTTGGACTGACTTTTCCTGACTTGTGTCCAGAACTGTCCCCAGGAAGGGCAGGATCTTCTACCTTGTCAACGTTCTCTGTGTAATTACATAACCTAGGGTGATAGGGCTCTGCTGTTTAATGTTAACACAGCACCTAGGGATCCCTGGATGAAAAGCACAACATGAGTGAAAGTATTATTAGTAATAAAAATGGTGTTCAGTAACACCGATATAAATAAGCTGACACAGGAGTTTTGCTCTGCATTTAGGAAAGTGTTCTGGATCTCCGAGGCCCTTTATAAAAGAATCAAATGCTCCCAACAGCTATAAAACATTCCTGCCCTGGTTTGTCTTAGGGCCTGAGCAATTTTTTTTTCTGGCATCCACACTTTGTAAGTGCCCTACTGATTTCAAGAAGTGTGGCTGCTTTTAGCAGCCGCCTAGACAGCTGGGTTATGTAAGGTCCTATCCATCTATTGCCCATGACCCACAGCCAGGGTCAGGAGGGAAAGAAAATGGATGGAGTGAGTGGAGACTAATAGCAAAGTGTTTTTCACTTGGAGGGTGAAGCAGGTGAGAAAAATGGAAAAGTGTCTTCTCAGTCCTCCATTCTGAGAACCAAAGATTAGAAAGGCTTGAGATATGATTGGCAGATAAAATACAAGGCCCAGGGTCCCAGGGTTGGTATTGGCAGAGCGCCTGCCTTGCAGCTGTGATTTTTTGGGTTTGATCCCCAGCACCATCCCACACACCAAACGCGATCCACAGTCCCATCACTAAGTGTGACATCTTGGGCACATCACACCCACGCACCGCAACCCCAGTGTGTGCACCCCAGACATCAGAAGAACAGCAACAGAGTGAAGGAAAGGAAGAGGGGGGAGAGCAAAGAATCTGACATGGCACGTGTGCAGTCAAACCTAAGTCTCAGGAAATGATGAATACTTCTGTTTTACACTAAGTATGCCCCAAATGTCTCGTGAGGCATACCAAAATGTGATTTGTTACTTAGCTGAAATTCAAATGCCATTTGCCCCAGAGGCTTCACCAAAAAAGAACATTGCAGTTTTAATTCCCTGCCTTAGTTTGGAATGGAAGGTTAGCTAATGGGAGGTTCCAATCTTTTTGATCAGTCTATTTGTCCAGTCTTTAAACTGATTGAAAAAGAAATGTTTCCTCAATAAAGAGCTGCCTCCTGAGCACCCTCCTGCAGGGCTGACAGGGCAGCCAAGGCATGCAGCAGGCATTGGGAATAGAACCCCACAATACTGAACTTGCCAGGTGTTGGATAACATTGGATTGTCCTTGCTTCTCCCGCAGGGAGTTCAGGTTTATTGAGCTACTCCCACAACAGTGCCCCTGAGGCACAGCCAATTCCATCAGGCGTCCTATATTGCTAATAATCCTATATTGCTTTTCTCTTTCTTTTATGTCATTTGCATGGTTTTTTTTTTTAGCAATGTCCTTTTTGTATAGACACAGGAAGACAGTTCATGCTATGCTTTGTAACATGGGAGATAACTGACTCCAAAATAATATTTACTTCTGGGCATCCATATTTACTTGACTTAAGCCTCAGTTGCCCTTAGTTTCTAGCACTCCAAAAGCAGGATCCTGATGAAGGGACTGGATGGACTCATGGCAAGCTGTAAGCTACTCTGGCATTGAAAGGAGAGAAGCTAAATGAAGTATAATAAGTTAAGAGCATGGTCATGGACAAACTCTGTCATAACCCCCAAATAAGCAACTTAATAAGGACCCTGCTGGGGTTAGGAAAGACTAACCTGGCCTGAGGACTGTGGTCTGGAATATATAGAGCGAAGTCCCCAGGAAGAGCGAAACTTTAAGTGTAATGTAACTTTTACTGTGTCCATACAAAATGACTAAAAATATTATAAGAAGTAAATTTACTATGATTGCTTAAATGGATTACTAGCTGAGGGAAGGATAAGGCAATATAGGATTATTACTGCCTGATGGCCTCAGGGGCACTGTTCTGGGAGTAACTCAATAAACCTAAGCTCCCTGGAGGAGGAGGAAGGACAACCCAATGTTGTCCAACAGCCAGGCAAGTGCTAGAGGCCTCGAGTCCTCAACTATTCCTGGAACTAGGAAGATGAGTACAAAATAAAAAAAATTTTTTTTAAACTCACATTTAGGTTCCTAATGCCTGGTGTGGGAAGCAGGCCTCCTTGAGGGAACAGGAGTCAGACACAGTTAAGAGTAGAAACAGAGGCCAAAGGTCCCATGAGGATCACTCAGTGAGGCTGCACATTCCAGAACTCCTTTTATACATGCTTCTAGCATGATGTCCTGGATGAGGGTGTGCATGCGCATGCTTGAGTGTGTGTGTGCGTGCGTGTGTGTGTGTGTGTGTGTGTGTGAGAGAGAGAGAGAGAGAGAGAGAGAGAGAGAGAGAGAGAGAGAGAGATAAGAAAAGGGAAAGGAAGGGGAGAACTGGGCAGGAGAGGGAAAGGGAAGGGAGGGGAGGAGAAACTCAGTAAAAATTTAATGCCACAAGTAGAGACCATGGAGAAGTATAACAACACCACCCTCACCCCCCCCCCAAAAAAAAACTTCATTTTTTTAAATCCTGGAATAGCACCGTTCTTATCATTACAGCTTGTGAGCCTGGACACAACACTGGGCACAGGTGCCACAAATACATTCTGATCTTTTGAAGATGTGGAACAGACTAACCCAGATTAGGGGACCCAGGGCAATAACAGAGCGATGAGGGATGGTGACATAAATCTCATTTGTGACCCTTGCTCTTTCCATCAGAACTAGCTGTTAGGAAGTAGACATGTAGGCAGAGGCTGGATTTTTATTATTATACATTTGTTTACTTATTTATTCATTACAGTAGTAGCAGCATTGCTATCTTGTATTAGCAGCGCTATTTCACCATCAGATCCCACCAACTTTACCCACCATCCCTTCCCCACCCCTTGCCTCCCAGAGCCTGGATCTGACAGCCTACATCTGGGATATTTCCAAACAGACCCTCACTTCTAGGGTGCCTTCTCCTAGAAGTCCCAGCTTCCTTCCATAGATCACCCTCAACATGAACAATCCCCCATGCATAGTCCAGGTTCCGGGTGGTGCTGGGAAAGGCAGGGATGTTTCCGGGGGTGATCTCTGGGGGTGACAAGAGTCTGACAACAGGGACCAGTAGCAGTAGCAGGTGGGGGAAGGGCAAAACTGCATCAGGCTTTGCGGTGAGCCAGAAGCAATTTCTGGGGAGCACATGCCAGAGCGGTCAGTCTCATGTCCACCAAGCCCTAGTGGTCCAGGCCGAGTTGGTGCAGAGCTGCGGGGTGGGAGCACCTCTCATTTCCAGGGATGACAGCGGCTATAGCGGAGCTGTGGTGGGGGTGGGGGGAAGTGGGGAATGAAGCATGTCTGAGTCACTGGGATAGTGGTGAGGGCAGCAGGATAGAGCAGAGATCCAGAACATGAGACCTGAACAGCAGGCGGGCAGCCTCGGGCCATGGCAAGGAGATTGGATATTCTTTGAATTGTGATAGAGAAGTTTCTGGAAAGCAAATCTTAGCCCATCACCTGCTCTTGTAAAGATTAAGAAAGAAAGGGTGTGGGCTCACACAGACTCCCTCCCAGATGACACAGCCAGCCCTCAATCCCTTGGGAGGACTCTGGACTCTGGAATGCAGTAGGTGAGACACCTGCTCCTGCCTCCTGTACAAAGGTGAACTTCTGGGGCTTTCCACAGCCTATAAAGCTCTCTTGGCTGAAGCTTCACATGCTTCTCTAGAATGCTGGTGGGTGCTAAAGTTTCAGTCCCCACAGCTGTAAGTTTTAGTTATATCCTGGTGGCCTTTTCTCACAGGCGAGATGACTGCATGGGCCTGTGCAGACAGCCAAGGACAGATAACTCACAACAACCATGGAGACAGACTGAGGGTCACTTTACACACTCAGCTCCTTGCACTTGGGATCAGGTCATTCTGGCACCGGGTCCAGGACACCGATGGAAACATGTCGATCAGTGAGTGAACTTCATTGTGTGATCCTGAACCAGTCATTTTAATTGGGATTCGATCTCCAGGGACACATATGATCCCCCAAGTCCCATTAAGAGTGATGCCTGAATGCAGAGCCAGGAGTAAGCCTGGGCACTGCCTGGTGTGCCTCCCCCCCAGACCCTTCCCCCTACAAAGGAGAAGAAGAAGGAGAAGGAGAAGGAGAAGGAGAAGAAGAAGAAGAAGAAGAAGAAGAAGAAGAAGAAGAAGAAGAAGAAGAAGAAGAAGAAGAAGAAGAAGAAGAAGAAGAAGAAGAAGAAGAGTTCAGCAGAGGGGGCTGTGAAGATAGATTTTGCACTTACCAGGTGAATTCTGATACCCATTTATGTTTGAGAGCAATTGCTTTGGAAGAAAGAGATAGTTTTGAAATTCTTCTGCTGAGACTTGATTGTCAGTATAAAGACAAATCAAAGCAAAAGCAGAAGTCTTCTAGGCCTGGGGATATGTCCAGTCCAAACCCAACCCTTTCCAGAGCCTGATGTTCCAACAGCAACTTCTCCCTCCTACAAACCTCAATGATAGAAGCTACTAATGAAGAATGAGCGCTGGCTCATTCTCACAATCAGGTCAAAGGCCCTAGTTTATTCCTGGTGCACTCTGGCAATCTGAATACACCTGGTAACCTTTGTCCATCTGTTCATCATTCATTCATTCATTCATTCATTCACACATTCATGCCTGCTCAAGATGCTCAGATAATTAAACCCTATCAAGGATAGGAGTGTGACTAATGAATAAAACATTACAGTAAAAAATTACAATAAAAATTACAATAGGGTAATAAAAACTGCAGGAGAGGCCTGGATTAGGTTGAACTCTGTACAGGGAAGGAGGCAGGATGGGAACTGGGACTGTGTCAGGGGTTAATCCAGTTCAACCTGTCTGGTGGCGGAGTTAAAGCACCACAGTCCACTGGTAAAACTGGAGTTTGCACCCCTTCCTTCTCCCTCTGATGCAAATATGCCCCCTAGCCACAAGCCTGTGACTGGGCTGCAAAGGGACGACTGCAGTTGTGAGGGTTCCATGGGAAGCCCTTACCTGGCCCCTAAACTGTTGATCAGAGGTTGCATCTCCAGCTGCTTTTACAGATTAGGGTTTTCATGGACTGGAGAAACAGCCTCAACATTCAGCACATTCTTTTCTGTACCTTAACACAAGGTGTACTCCCAAACCTCACCTTTACTTCAAATTTTGGTCCATTTGAATGTTCAGAGGAGCCAGGAAGGGCCAGGAGTAATTTCTGTTTAGGTAATCTACACTTCAACAAGTCCATCCCTGATCATAGAGCCACAGTGCTACTACACTGACCCATAGAGTGACCCACCTTGGAGAATCTGACCATTCAGAGCTACTTACCACACCAGGCACTGTCCTAAATGCTCTCTGGGATGTCAGCATTCCTGTTGCCGACAATGAAAAATTATGTGGAAATTTTTAGTCTCACCAGTAATAAAAAATTTCACAGAGCACTACCATTTTTTACTTATAAAATTAGCTGGGCTTTGAATATTTTTTTAATTTAATCACCATGAGATACACAGTTACAAATCTGTTCATGATCCAGTTTCAGTCATACAGTGTTCTGACACCACTAATGGTCCCAGTTTCCCATTAGCTACCTCCCACCCTCCCATCCCCAGCTTGCCTTTGTGATAGGCACCTTTCTTCTCTCTCTCTCTCTCTCTCTCTCTCTCTCTCTCTCTCTCTCTCTCTCTCTCTCTCTCCTTTTGGGCATTGTGGTTTGCAATACAGATAAGGAGAGTTTAACCACTAGGCTTTGTTTTAAAGAAAATGCTCAGCGCTGGTGAGGAGAGGCACCACTATCATCAGGAATGGAAACCCTTCTTTTGGGAAAGCAATTGGATGGTATGTACAACAAGCTATTTAAGTGTTCAAGCTCTTAAACCCAGCAGGTTCACCTTGAAGTTTATTCGAAGTATCAAATTAGAATAGATTTAGATTTAGACAAATATTTATGCTAGCTACCATTTATTAAGCACATGGCATGTGCCATGCACTAAAAATACAAATTATCTCCTATATCAACAATATTCCCCAAACATTGTTTTTTGTTGTTGTTGTTCTTATTGCTTGTTTCCTTCTGGAACCACATACAGAAGAGCTTGGGGAAGCCATAAAGAGTCAGGGATTGAACCCAGATGACTTGCATGCAAAGTTCAGTCCTTTGAGTTTTCTTTACAGCCCCAAACATTGGTTTAATAGCAAAAAATTAAAAATGATTTTTATTTTACAATAATAGTGTTTAAAAGAGAAAACAACTAAGGAACATAATACTATGCATTAAAAATTATGTCTTTAGAGAATTTTAAGTGCCATTGTATACCTTATTGTATAATCCTAGCTTAAAAATATATAATGCAAGGACCAGAGAGATATAGGGGGTAAGCACATGACTTGTATGCAGCTGATCCCAGTCTGATATGTAGCACCACATAGTCTTCCAAGCATCATAAGGTGCAGCTCAGGAAGCCTCCCAGAACACCCTGGGGTAGCCCAGGGAATTCTTGGCCTTGTAGGACCCAAGAAATACCACATAACTTGAACTCTTACATTGAATCACTGGCCCATGGCCAAAAATTCCCAGGAGAGGCCCTTGAGCCTCCTGAGCACTGTTAGGGAGACCAAAATCAAACAAAACATATACTTAAGACATACAAATGCATTAACAATAAAGAAATAAATCAAAACGTTAGTAGTCAGAATGGGAACTTTTTGTTTGTTTTTGTTGGGGGGCCAGACGTGGTGATGCTCAGGGGTTATTCCTGCCTACACACTCAGGAATTAGTCCTGGTGGAACTCAGGGCTAAATGGGATACTGGGAATTCAGCCCAGGTTGGCCATGTGCAAGGCTTACCTGCAGTCTATACGACCCCTGGCAGCTTCTTAAAAATATTTTCTGCATCTGAATATCTACAGTTGGCACATATCCATTTGTAATGAAGAAGCTATAAAAATTAAAATGTGCATGTGCACACGCACACACATATGACCTCTTTGTTGGTAGAAGGAACTCCTTATCTCATTCTTCCTTCAGACCATTGCCTCCTAAATCAATCTTGGTGAGTCATCCACTTCATCATAGGTTTTTATTTTCTCTTTGCAAAATGAATGTGATAATCCTGGCCTCTCTAGCTCATAGGTAGTTGTATGACACAGCTACCTCCTGCTTATAAAGCCCCCTATGAATGCTAATTACCATTATTTCTAATACACTAAAGCTTTGTGGGAGAGGTGAGTCACAGGGCTGTGATATCACTGGTGAGGCTCCCAGGAAGAAGGAATGGTCTCTTGATACAGGATTTCACTCAGAGAACCTTTCCTCTCTGTAGGTTTCCAAGAGGGACTGAGAAGGCAAAGTCAGAACTCCATCGGAGTCATTTCTGGGTTCCCATTTCTTGAAGCTTCAGTAGCATCCAGAAAAACATGTTTCTTGCTTTTGCATTGCATATCAGCTGGGGGTTGGCTGATCTTGGCTGGGGTCAGCTGGGTGGGCACTAGGCTTTCACTGGAGTCTAGGTCTCCCTTTACCCATCTCTTGCCCTCCCCAATACAGCAGACAAGCTGGGGCATGTTGTCAGGGCAAGGGAAGAAGCAGAAAGGACACACCCCACCACACAAACACATTTCAAACCACTGTATGCATCACCTCTGCTAAAATCTCTAGGCCAAGCCCAAAGTCAAGGCACAGATTGTGGAAGAATCTGCACAGTCACAAGGAAACAGGTGTGGATGTAGCAGAAGGTGAAGAATTGAGGCAGGCCATTCAACCTAGCAAGAGGAGGGTGAAGAAGGCAAAAGCCAGGAATCTGTTATCCCCCTGACTGTCCAGAATGAAGGAAGTGGGGGGAAGTGTCCTGTTGAGGTCAGTTGGCAGCAGTATTTCCTGCATCCCTTCATTCATGGGGCCAGCAAACATCTACATGAGGTCGTGCTTGAGACCTGGTGAGATTCTAAGCAGAAATATGGATATAGGAGAGAGCAACAGCAAGAGGTTATTTCTGAAGGCAGGATTCTTTCTCTTCCTGCTGTTTTTGCAAGCAACCTTCGTTTTCAAACCTTTCACCAGGAGCCATCTTTTACGTGCACTCTCATTGGTAGCATTCCTACCTTGGTGTTGCTATGGTTTTAAAAGTGTATGTGTATTTTTATCATCTCGAGACTCTATCTCAAGCACTTCTCTCCTGTGTAAACATTTATGATCTGAGTTTTGCTTCCCGCGTGTCCCAGCCTGGGTCATTGGGGCCCCTCAGAGGGTGTGGTTAATCTGCAGAACAGGACTTGAGTCAGGCAGGGAATGCAGGAGCTCCTGCAGATGTATGTGAGCAGCACTAACAAGGTTCACAGAGGTAGAGAGTGGTGAGTTGGAGTCAAGGGCAGGAGGTGGGAGGAGCCGGACATGCACGAGATGTGGACTGTGTCTCTGGGTTAAGTGGGAGCACCAAAGGCATGAGGAAGTGTTGACCACAGGGTGATAAGCAGAACTGGATGATGGATGAGTGGGCAGGGCAGAGCCTCTCGGGGTCAAGTTCCTGACAGTGTCCTCTGTTCACTTTTCTGTACCCACATTCAACCATTTTCTTCTTTTTCACAGTGGTTATGATTTTACTTTACTTTATTTTCACTGTGCAAGTTATTTTTAAATTTATTTTTGCATCCAACTGTTCCATGGATGAAGAGTACCAGGCTGTGGCAGGGGACAGGGTCAGGGGATCTAGAACCAAAGAAGCCAACACAACCCAAAACCCTGAGATAGAGACCAGCACTGACCCCAGAACCCCCTGACAGACTCCCCTCCATGCTGGAGAGCCTGGCTTATAAGGATTCTCTTGCTCTTTTCTTTCCTTCTTTCTTTTTTCTATTCTTTCTTTCTTTCTTCGTTCTTTCTTTCTTTCCATCCTTTTTTCTTGCCACACACAGCAGTGCTTACTTCTGCCAGTGATCAAACCCTGGCTGGCTGAGTGCAAGGCAAATGCCCTTCCTGCTGTGCTAACACTCTGGCCCCATATGGATTCTTTTTCACTGGAACAAGACTACTTGGCACAATTGCAAAACAGAAGTATTCTCTTCATTTAAAAAAAAAACACAAATATAATAAAAAATTATTTTTTGTGGAATTTTGCCAAATAATGGCAGAATTGACATTGCCATTGCTCTTAGAATGGCATCTTCCTGTCAGGAACTCACTTTCCCGATCCGAAAGCAAGGGTTTGAGTCCCAGTATAAACAGGAAGAAAAATCAGACACACTTCAAGAAACCTGAGGAGCTCCTTACAGGGGATGAGCCTTAAGGTCCATAACACCAAGGGATATTGGAAAAAATGCTAGGACCAAGGGGGGCCTTGGGAAACCTGCAGGCTAAATGTAATGAGGTCTCCTGGGATAGCAAAAACATTAGATAAAACCTAAGGCATTCCAAATAAATGAAATATTCTTATTGATAATAATAAATCAGTATTAGTTGATCAACTGTAACAAATGTACTCTCCTAATTTATAATGTGATTAATAGAGAAAGCTAGGTTTAAAATGTACTGGAACCTTTTGCACAGCTTCTTAGCTTTTTTGTAAATTAAAAACATCTAAAAAATTAAGTCTTAATAAAAACAAGCCAAGGGTCAAAAGCACAGAATTTACTTTAAAAACCAAACTGAGGTCTCTTTTCTCTCTCTCTCTCTCTCTCTCTCTCTCTCTCTCTCTCTCTCTCTCTCTCTCTGAAAAAGAACAGAAGCAAGTTCAGGGATCAGTTTGGTAGCCACTGTCCAAGAAAACACCATGTTCTCCCCAGCCCTCTCCTACCCCTGCAGGCATGGCCTGAGCTTGACATTTGCTGCTTATTCCCCTGGGGATACACTATTCTTGACCAGGCTTAGGCTGGAACCCCTGGTGGAAGCTCTATCAGTGGGATAAGCATTGCTTCTTTCCTTCTTTCCTGCCTTTTTTTTTTTGCCAAGGAGAGTCCTACTAATTCTAGGGTCTACCAATTGCCCCCATGAACCTTCCCTAGGCACATGGCTTTGTGCCGGTATGTCCAGCAGCCCGCACTGACTCTCATCCAGCTCAAAGAGACTTGGTGAGGAAGGGGACGTCACCCGACAGGATGCCTGGGAAATGCGTGTGTCCCTAATTGCTCAGGAAGAGGTCTCCCTAAAAAACAATCCTGAACTTTGTCCAAATGGTTGAAAGTTTGACAAGAGTCATCTTCCTGTGGACATCTGGGGGTTGGGGGGGTGGCGAGAAGCCTGTGTTCCAACAGAGTCAGACACACATCTGCTGTTCCCTTCAGTCAAAGCTTTGAATTCCTGAAGCTGTTTCCTGCTCCTGCTCACGGCTCCACTCCCTCCCTGGGTCTGCTGGGTCAGACAAAAGCCAAATAAACGCTGTGATGATGACGCCTCAACACAGAAGAAACTAAAAATCAAAAGCTACAGGAAGAGGCCAAATCTCCCAATACATTGCCCTGTTGGATTTCTGCCACTGTCCTTAGAAGAGACTTATTCCTGGTCAGAAGCCCTGAGACCCTGGAAAAGGGGATTGCTGAGATGGCCTTCATTAGACAGGTGAGGGAACCTAGTCTTTCTGATAGAGAACAGAGGTTTGGACTTCATTCCTCTTAGTAAGAGGCCTGCTATGCCCTGTTCATGTTCTGGCTGGGGCTCGCACAATTGTTTTATTTTTCCTTGCTTTCCTTCGTGCCAGTACTTGACCTATATAGACCACATGCCTAAGAATAACTTGAACTTTATTAGCACCCAACATCAAAGGCCCCTGGGGTTTCAACAAAGAACAGTATTTACTAAACCTTTTGCTTGCTGCAAACAAACCTGCACGTCTCTCGGGCAGACTTTGGAGAGAAGCTGAGAGTTGGGAAGTTAGTCCCCCTTGCTCTGACTTTTCTTTTTCAGTGTTGTTGAAAGCTCTGTTATTGTGGCTTATTTGTATAGGGTTGATGCTGAAGATAAATATCAACTAGTGTAGTTCAAATATAAACTATTTTGAATGGATATTGATTGGAATACCCAGCCATGGTCCAACACGCTCCTGGAAAATCCCTCTCAGCCAGGATTAAGAGAAAGTTCCAGAGAAGGTATATCAGAGTGGTGGAACTCATCCAGGTGATATGGAAATAATTCAACATTTTGCAAGCTGTCTGTCAGCACTCAATACACACATATGTCAATTCCTGCAAAGTCCAGATTCATACCACATGGTTGAACATAGACTTGCCCCTAAGTGTACTTGGTGGTTAGCTTCTGCAGATCAAGGAGCAAAGGTGTTTGAACTCACCTTTTTACCTTTTAACCTTTCTTGGAGATTTTATTTCAGTTTCTACCTCCCCTTTGGTCCACTGGAGCTGCTAATGGACTCGAAGTTGGGTGAGGCAATGGGTTACTTGGTATGGACAGGGGTAGGAAGAATAAGGGAGTGGATGCAAGTCGCAAATGATAACATGACATGATATGACTGGGGAAGACAACAGGGACCCCAAGTCCAAAGGGTAGCACAGCAGTAGGGCGTTTGCCTTGCACGCAGCCATCAGCCAACATGGCCGACCTGAGTTCGATTCCTCCACCCCTCTCGGAGAGCCCGGCAAGCTACCGAGAGGATCTCGCCCGCACGGCAGAGCCTGGCAAGCTCCCCGTGAGGTATTCGATATGCCAAACACAGTAACAACAAAGTCTCCAATGGAGACGTTACTGGGCCCGCTCGAGCAAATCGACGAACAACGGGAGGGCCTTTACTTTTTTTACTTACTTACCAGACAAAATAGATCAGATGCTAGGAAGATCCTAGGACAGAGGGCCTTGGGAAGCCACACATAGTAGAGTAAAGGGCTCTGACATGACCAACCAGGGCAGGCTTAGTTTTGGTTAAGAGCATGGGGAAAGAAGGGAGCTACTCAATACTCATCAGCCACTAAATCCCCTTGTGAAGATATTTCCCCAAGTGCTTGCAGCTGACTCAGTGAGTTCTCTCTCAAAAAGATGTCCCAGCTGCCAAATCTGAAGCATCAAAGGGACTTCATTATTTGAAGGGCTGCGTCCCACTGGGAGAAAGCATGAATTGGATGAGTGGTCTTTCCCATCATGGAGTCCAGACTTTTCAGGACTCCAGCCACACAGTAATTTGAACACAGTCATTTTCCAGGTGGGCTCACAGGAAATTGATGGGATGCAATAATTCCCCAACTAGACGCAAATTGCTCCCCAAACATGGGCTTTCTTTCTTCAGCTCTTCTGAATGAACATTTCAGTCCTCCAACTATCATTTTATGGAGAACAAATCTCTTTTTATCACTAACCTATTAAGTAAATCATTAAGGACAGCCAAATTTGGAATTTGTGAGCCAAAATTAGGCAGTGACTTGAATACTTTTATTTAGTGTTCCAGCCAATGTTCTGTCACCTTTGCGACATGTGGCAAATTACAAAGCTCCTGCCATGTGTGCACAACCCTGGGCAGGCAAGATGCTCACACTTAGAAGGAAGCAGTTTGCTGGGCTTTTTGAAAGTTGAGTTAATGTTGGTTTGCAATACTCTGTGTGTCTTAGGAGTTAAAGTTCACACCTCTTCTAGAAAGAAGCAGTTTCATTGTCTCTCTTTTTTATTTTGTTATGCTGGGAATAAAATTCAGGACCTCACACATGGAAGGAAGGTGCTCTACCACAGAGCTAACTGAACCACATCCCTGATTTTCTCTTGGTGGTAGTGGGGCTCTCAAGCAATGCTCATGAGTCTGCTCCTGGTGATGTTTGGCCAATTGGTCAGACAAGTAACTGGTCAGCCTGGTGATGCAGTATTGTTCAGGAGCAGTGGTGCTGAGGGCTTCAGGTCTACATCAATAATACTGGTGTGAGGTGGTGGTGGTGGTGGCGTGGGGGAAAGAGTCTTGTTTCTCTAGGTGTAGCTATTATGTTATCCACTTGCTTGGTTGAAGATGGTCTGATCTATACAAAGTTTAGGATTATATATTTACAAAACATTAATATATGGATCCTGTTACCTTATAGTAACTAGATTGGAAGATATGTATATATTGTGATTCAAATAGTAATCACTGAGATCCCTACTACATGAGGAAATGCTTACATACTATAACTCTAACACCCTCCCCACTGTAACCTGCTAACTAAAATTAAGTCCCACCTATATTCTCTTGGATAGTGTGAAGGACTAAACTAAAGGACTGGTTCAGTACTCTGCAAGGTCAGGTGAGGGAACGGAAAAGTGTCAGGAAATAAAATGCCTTCTCTCCCCAGGAACTCCAATTTTACCCCAAGTACCATTTCATATATTGCTTTGGAAGCTTCAGAAAATTTCATAGCAAAGGGAGTTCTCAAGGGAAGTCTTGAAATGTCAATGAGTCAGAAGGTGAGTCAATGGGATTCCCAATAGAAAACAGATGGCACATTAAAAACAGGATGGCCTGGGGAGGAATTACTGACAAAAGTGTGGGCATAAGGGACTAGGTGGCAGGCACAATAGTGTAGTTTCAGGGTACTTACTACCCTTAGGTTCAAGAAAGATTAGAGACCGTTAGTGGAGTCTGAAAGGAGACTGTCTGGGTAGGTTCCTGGGTCTTGAACGGAGCAGTGACCTTTAGACAAGGTGACCTTATAGGGATGGAGCCAGGGAAGTAAATTCCCAATCCATGCTCCTTTTTCTGCCAGACCACCAAGAATCATGAAGCAAGGATGTGGGAGGACACAATGGCAAGAGTACACATCCATTCCTCACCGCACTGTGATTTTAGGTGGCTATCAGAAGACTATAATTTTTTAAAAATTATCTGTTTTTAAAGCCACACCCAGTGGTGCTCTAGGCTTACTCTAGACTTTGTGCTAATAGGTCATTCCTGGAGATTCTCAAAGTTCCATAGACAGTGCTAAGGATCAAACCAGGCTCAGCCATAAATCAGGTTAATACCCAATCCCCTGTACTATCTCTACAGCCCAAAAGACTAAAATTTTTTAAAAATATTATTGTGCGTCTTTTTCCTACTGTCTTTAAATGAGCCATACAACTCTTAAAATTGAGAAATGTTATTTTTAAATTAAATAAAGGGAAAACCAAGAGCCACATCGACATGAACACAAGGAATGTGTTCCAAGGAGACCCCAGTATGCAGTATAAGTACTTTATTAATTAGAATAGGGGAAAGGAGGCCATACAAGAATCCTGTCCTACTCAAAATAGCCAACTGACACCAAGCACATGCAGATGCAATTGGAGTTCCCAACTAAGTTCTTGGAAACAAGAATCACTGGGACATAGAGAAATTGGTACCCAAGTCCATTTCTTTGAAATGAGATTGTGAGGAGAGAAGAGGAGTCCTAGAGGAAGACATTCAGAGTTCCAGAGATACAGATTTAATTCCTAACCCAACCACTATCATGGAGACACCTCAAACAAGTCACATATAGGCTCTGGGTCTTGGTATCTAAATGGTCTGTGAATGCTAAGGGTCCTTCTTTCTTAAAGTCACTAAGGAGGATTATTCTCTTTGAACAATTAGAATGTCCACACATGTGACTTGTAACTGAGGGAGAGGAGTGAAGGATAGTAACCAGCTCAAGAGACCAGAATTAGTACCTGGGTATGTGCTCTTTGTAATGACCCATGTAATTGAAGAGGTTGGTAGTATGGCTAGTTCTTTGACAGAAAGAATGCAACCCTGAGTGAACACAACAAAGACATAGAGAAAGGTAGGTTGATACATTTCTTTATTTTCTATTAGATGATCTTTCTCTCCCTAGATTTCTCTCCGCGCTACTCCTGGGACCCTGTGCCCAGGATCTGGTCAGTGTTTCTTAGAAAGTTTTCTCCCTCTATGTTTGGTGGAGATGACCCTCAGGTTTAACTTCAGAGACCCAGTGGGCAGCACTTATTATGTTTATGTTTCTCTTGCTACCTTGACTTCTTTTGGAGGTATAATTTCAGTGTGTGGTTGTGTTAAAGTGTCCTGTAATACACATATTAGAAGGGATAAGAGAGATGAGACCAATGAAGATTCCACCTCACCACCTGAGAATAATCATGACAGATAAGATCAAGGCAGAATTAGAAATTGGAAAACTTACATTTAAAGATTATATAAAATCTGAAAATACGATCCCCTTCCTTCACCATCACTCTCAAACCTTTTGACATTTGTTGTTATTGGGCCTGAAGCACTCACAGTCAGAGATGTAGAACTCTCTTGGACAAAGAAAAATGCAGCAATCAAAAAAACATATTTGGGGGGCTTGAGAAATAGTACAGCAGGTAAGGAGCTTATGCATGCAGCTGATTCAATCCCTGGCACCACATCTGGTCTCCAAACCTTGCCAGGAATGAACTCTGAGAAAGAGCCACAGATAAGCCCTGAACCAGCTAGAGGTGGCCAAAAAATCAATAAGAAAATAAAGGATATCTCCTTTCAGTTGATCCTCATCAAATTAACCACTCAACAAAACCAACAGGGGCAAAGTGAAGGTCAGACACCCAACTCTAGCTGCTGGAATGCTCTGAGCTTGTCTTTCTCGAGAACTTAAATTACATAACCTACAAGTAGTGATGTGCATTATTGGTAGCAAGACAGATTGGGTGGCAGATGCAGGGACTTCAGAAACAAAGAAAAATGTATGACAATGGATTTCTTATCCCTTTTAGGGGACAGGGTTGAGGGTAAACGCATGGATTCTGGTATCGGAATATGAGGATGTAAACCCCATCCCTGTGTTTCTTCACTTCCCAGGGCCGCCACTTCTCCATGAGTAAAAGAAGTTCTTGACAGTACCATCCAATTTATTTTAGCATGGCATCTGGGAAAAAGTCAGAGTTCAAAAATGTTAGCAATTGTTTTCAATATTCCTGTACGACTTGGGCAGCCCTGAATGAAAAGAGAGAGGAAATTTCTTCTGCCTATCGGTATATGAAGTGGAGAAACTTGAGATATAAAAGCTGTAAATCTCATTCTCTCTGTATAAGAAGCATAAAGCCCAAGGTTGGATAAAGAGCAACAAAAAAAGAAACAATATTTCTTTGTGATTTACTTGTATAGAGTGTGCCCTAGGAGCGAATTTTGTGAACAGTCGTAAGCTTCATTAACTATGAATATTTATTAACCATCATTAATCTGTACCAGGTACTTAAAGCTTTAATCATGCTTAACAAATGACCGTAAAACTCAATGTCAATCCATGACATGCATTTATGCCCATGTTGACTGGCCGGAAAGTTAAGATCAGCTTGGTTGATCTAGCATAAACTTAGCTGAGTGGTTCTCACTCATACTACGGGTCGGTTGGGATTGAGTTTGATAGTGTAGAGTAGGTTTGAGTCTAATCCAGCTGTGTTGTTTTTAGGGCCCAGCAAGAAAGGGCAGTGATTATCCAGACTATACATTTCTCATCATTAATGGAAAAGGCACTAAACCCCAAGCCAAACCATACAAGCCCATTTAAACCCTTGCTCACTTCATATCCACTGAAATTTTGTTGTCCAAAATAAATCCCATGGCCGGTTCCACACCAGGGGGAAGGGGCGTGTCCTCTGCCCACAATGAGAGGATGCAAGCTGATTAACTGGCAGAGTGTAAATGTATAACTCTATTGTTCAGGAGTGGAGAATAGAGGGTGATGATTCAATTTTTCATGACCTTTCAATTATCAGAAAATAACTAAGCTCCTGGACCATTGACTAAAAGACAGACAGTGAAATCACTCTGAATTGTTATTTGGTGAGTTGTTACTAGGTCACAGGCAGAAAGAAATGCAGGGCTGGATGGTATACCTTCATACATTCTAGTACCTATTTATTGCACATATTGGACATCTTCTTCATCCTAAGCACTGCTAAGAGAAGTGATCCAGAGCAAGTAATAGCAGACATATTATAGAGCTCAGAGTCTGGGTTTGGGGAAGACATGTCTCTGACAAATAATCACACAAAAGGGGACTTGTTTAGGGTCAGAGCAATTAGGGCTATTATACAGCAGTTAGGGCTCCTACCTTGCATGCAGCCACCTCTGTTTTTATCACTGCACCCCATATGCCCCCTGAACTCTGCTAAGAATGATTCCTGAGCGCAGAACCAGGAGTAATACCCAAATGTGCCTTCAAAACAAAAACACACAAAAGGGAGGGGACTGATGGAGTAAATTACAATAGGTTCACATATTGAAGAGCTGTGTAACAATCAAAAGGATATACTGATATGGAGTGATTTCCAGGGTAAGTATCAAATGAAAGTAAGAAAGTAGAACAGTATTTCTAGCAAATCACACTTTTAAAGAGTAAGGAACTTGGTTATATAAGCAGAAAAATGCCTGATGGCATTGAAATTATTAAATTATGTAGACATGGTATGGGACAAAACAATCATGTTAATATATCATTAGGGATTGAGATTATTTTGGTATAAGATAAAAAGAAACAAGCACAAAAAATTTTAAGTTAGGTAAAAATCTTGTAATTGGAATTGGAATTATAATATGCAATGATAATTTTATGATGTTATCCTATCAACGGCCAAGACCCAGGGACTATAAGACCCAACTCCTGGAAATGAAGAGCATAGAGCCTCCTGCCCCCGTGTCTTGGCTGTGCTCACCGGGGCCCCTTGGAGGGGGCAGGTTGAGTTTCTCTCCCCACCCCGAGCAAAGCCCCAGCAGCTGAAGATCTCTGGAACCAGCCACGGCCATGCTTAAGACCACTCTCCACACATTTGGACGTGCCTCATGCATGAAGGAACCGGCAGAGGAACCCAGGTGTGCGGGATCTGGGGCTGAGATCTCCAAGCCTGCTCAAATCAGGACTGGGCCTCCTCCACCCAGATCCCCCATCTTCCAGTAGTTAGGCGTTACACCCACCAACTGCCTCGGGCATTGTGTTATCCCATCAACGGCCAAGACCCAGGGACTATAAAACCTAGTTCCCGAAAGCGCATGGCCACATTTGCAGCTGCGTGGCCTCTTATTGTCTAATTCTCACTCTTGGAGAACCCCACAGACTACTGAATGTATTCTGCCCGCATGGCAGAGTCTGGCAAGCTCCCCATGGTGTATTCAATGTGCCAAAACCCAGTAACAATGATGGTCTCATTCCCCTGACCCTGAAGGAGCCTCAAATGTGGCACTTGCTAAAATCTCAGGGCTAGGACAAATGGAGATGTTACTGGTGCCTTTTCGAGGAAATCAATGAACAACAGTATGGCAGTGATACAGTGATTTTTTTCTCTTTAAAAATATGTATTTTAGCTTTATCCAGTGAAATGTCTCATGGTGATAAGTACCTTTAGTACTCGGATTTTGGTTTCTACAAACCATTTATCAATATAATAACAGTTTTTGAAGAAATAATCAGTTTCAAATGTGGATAGAAAGCATTCAAGCCTGGCTTACCTCATACCAGAAAGAAACTGTGGAATAGTAAACATCAAATAGGGTCTTTGAAAGTGTGAAAGTGGCAGAAAATGAGGACATTTTATCAAAGAAAAGAATAGTGGAGCAGTGGAATAAATAATCAGGTGACCAAAATTCTCTGAGTATCATCAAATAATACTTTTAAAAAGAGAGAAAAGAAATAATCATGGGTCATCTCCATCAGAGGTTGCTAGGACTTTTCAACTCATTACTTCAAACCTGGTAAAGACATAGAATTAACATTTATTATGCTTTTCCTATATGTTTAATTATAGTACGGACTAAACATTTGCTAAGAGGGGCAGGAGATGTAGTTTTGTGGTAGAGAGCATGCCTATCTTATGTGAAGCCCTGGGTTTGACGCCTGGCTCCAAAAATAAAAATAGTGCTAAGAAAACTTCTTCATATAAGAATTTGTCTTATTCATAGTATATAAGACTAACACCCAAGGACAGTAGAATTAAGGGCCAGGAGGATTGGTCCACAGTTGGAAGCCTGTCTCAAGAGCTGGGGGAAAGGGCAGTTGGGATAGAGAAGGGACCATTTATGACAATGATGGTTGGAAGGGATCACTCTGGATGGGAGATGTGTGCTGAAAGTGGGCAAAGGACTAAACAAGATGGCCTCTCAGTATCTGTATTGTGAACCATAATGCCCAAATGCAGTATGAGAGAAAGAGAGAGAGAGAGAAAAGAAAAGTTACTGCCATGGAGGCAGGCTGGGAGTGGGGGGTTAGCAGGAGAGATACTGGGGACATTGATGGTCGGAAATGTACACTGGTGGTAGGATGGATGTTGGAACATTATATGACTGAAACTCTATCATGAAAGTTTTGTAACTATTTCATGGTGATTAAATTTTAAAAAATAATTTGTTTTGTTAAATTCAGAAGGAAATAAAAAGGTTTATTTCTGACAATTAATGAACTAAATTTATAAAACAATCATCACTGGATGCTGGAAATCTTGGAAAAGAGACTGACACCACTGTATCTCTTGATTCATCCTGTCCTATCTACAAGTGTGACAACCAGACCTTTTTGTGCTTCTTGAGATGATCTTTTATGACATCACAACACCACCTCTGACACATTCTTGCCTTAAGACAATTGAACTAAAACTAATCAGGCTTCAAGATCTCTTACCACTTTATAGAAAATATAGGGATTAAAGAATAAAGTAATAATACAAAGAAACAAAATGTGAAATATTCTACAAGATAAACAACTTAGCATCTTTAATAAATCAACATTATGGAAATTTCATGTGGGGAAGGAGAAGGCAAAGTGACCTAGGAGATAGGACAATAAAATAAATGCATGAGTCTTGTTTGGATCCTGTGTTAAACCCTAAAATACTTCTTTGTTATTATTTTTATTTAGACAAGATTATTTACAATGCTGTTCACATTAATGCTTCAAGAATAACATATTGCTACTCTGTACCCATCACTAGAGTATTGGCATCCTTCCACCATTGTCTCTAGGTCTCCTATCATTACCAACAGATATTTTTAAGGAACTAATCTAGTAACAAGGAGTAACTTGTTTTGTTATTCTGGATAATTGTGTAGTGGTTAAATTTCTAAAGAGAAATTTAATGCACAATTAAAATGCACACCGATACATTTATGTATAAATAACCCAACTTCTAGGATTTGTAGGGTCAAGAAGTAAGAGGGACAGAGTGAAAATTGTTGGAGTCAGATGATGAGTTTTCATTGTTTCTAGTGTACGTTTTTGAAAGTTTTTTTTAAAATCATGTTCATTTAGGTATATATTTGTGACTAGAAACTGTGTTGGGAAAGAATAAGATAGCTTTGGTGGGAACTCAATACTTTAGACTTACCAGGGCTTGCATCCAGAGTTGTAGCAAACATGTCCATGCAGCCTTGATCTACCTCTGACTCGTGGCATGGGATATCCGGTATGCCAGCTCAAAACCTCCCGCCACCCCTATCACGAGGAGCTCATACGTGTAGGGGAACTAGAGCCTACAATACAATAAACCCAAGCGCTTTGTTTTAAAAGTACATAAATGAGAATATGGAATGAAGGCACACTGTCATGACTGCCAGTAGGTGACAGGGCTAGAAAGGGTTAGTGTCTTAATGCCACCCACAGTACTGGCAAAGGGTTTTGCCCTTGCTAGACCCTCAATAAGGATGTTTACTAGATCAAATAAATGCTTGAGTCAAAAAGTTTAAAAACAAAACAAAACAGAGGCTGTAAAAACACTATTAACTAAAGAGGCTTCTAAAAATAGGTCTCTTGTTTTCTTTGACTGATTTTAAGAACTCAAACTATCATTTGAGAAAATGCGTCACTCTAAAGGAAGAGTGTCTTTCATGCCAGGGCATTGGAAGATACATCCACATAAATGGTAGAATGCCAAGCTCCCTGTCTCTTAGCTCTGCCTCCAACATAATTAACCTAAGCGTTCATGCAAAAAGCTGTACGTGCACACAGGTGTGCGCACTCCATATTGTTGTGATAAAAATAGCTCAGAAGCTTGGGAGAACAGTCTGTTTTAATTCTAGGAATTTGGAAAAACACTTCAAGAACAGAATCTCTGTTTTGAAGATAATTGGCATTTTCCCCCAACCACAAATATTTTAAATATTAACACAAATGAGATAACATGCAGCAGCAACTCCTCCGCCCAAGTTCTTGTGACCATCAGATTTTATTCTCCCCTTCTCTCTCCTTCCACTAGCGCTTTAGGCTTTCAGGGAACAATGGTAGAATCTTTCGGATTGCTCAGGTTTTGAAAATAAGCTTTGGGGTGAGGGGTTGAGGCCACATCTGGAGTTGCTCTAGGCTTACTCCTGGGTCTACACTCAGGGATCACGCCTTCCTGGCAGGTTCAGGGAAGCAAATGGGCACTAGAGATCCAACCCAGGTTGACTGCATGCAAGGCAAGCACCCACCCTTCTGTACTATCACTCTAGCCCGGGAAGTAAGTTTTTTGACTGTAAGGTAAAAACATACAAAAATAACCCTATCCTCTTTTGTTGTGCAAAGAGAAAGAAAGGAAATGTATTTTATTAGAAAAAATGGCAAGAAGAAAATACTTGAGTGATAAAGAATAAATTTGGAAAGATAAACTGCTTAGCCAGAGCCAGATATTTTGGAAACTGGTAATGAAACACACAGGCTTTTCTTACTCTGTGTTAGCACGAATCCAGCCTAGATCAGAAATAATAAGGCAGTTTGGCTAGTTGTATGTTCAGAATGGAAGTATGAGAGGATGTTTGAGATACAGAGAGCAATCACTTAATCACTTAATCACTTAATCCCCGTTATTCATCGATTTATTCGAGCGGGTGCCAGTAACGTCTCCATTCATCCCGGTTGCGTGCTAGCGTAGCCCAATGGTATCTGTTCATTTTAGGAACATGTAGAGCCTCAAACCGATCATTTAGGGTCTTGACGAAGAAGTCTGACCATCTTATAGGTGGGCGTCCACGTGATCTTTTGATGTCTCGTGGAATCCAATCAGTAATGGCTCTAGTCCAGCGGTTGTCTGTAAACCTCATTACGTGTCCAGCCCATCTGATTTTTGATGTCTTGGCAAATGAGACAGCGTCCCTGATTCTTGAGCGTTGACGAAGATCAGAACTCCGGATTCTATCTCTCATTTGAGTGAATCGTGATATTCCAAGCATAGTTCTTTCGATTCCTCTTTGAGAGACCCGAATAGTGTTCTCATCCTGTTTTCGTAGGGTCCAGGTCTCTGAGGCATATGTTAATGCAGGAAGAATAGTGGAATCAAAGAGATGTGCTCGTAGCTGGAGGTTCTTTGTCCTTTTAGTTATTTCTTCAATGCTCTTGAAGGCATTCCAAGCCGCTCTCTTCCTCCTGCACAACTCAGGTGCCAGGTCATTCATCATGTTGATTTCTCGACCTAGGTATATATAACTGTTGCATTCGGAGATGGTGGTTCCGTTGAGAGCGAATGGAGCGTCAGGAACAAGGCTGTTTCTCATAAACATTGGCTTCGCAAGATTCAGCTGTAGTCCGACCTTTCCACATTCACGGTCAAAGTCGTTCAGCATTTGTGCCGCTTGGTTGATGTTTGGTGTTATTAGAACGATGTCATCAGCAAAGCGGAGGTGGTGTAGTTGCCGACCATCTATCTTCACTCCCATGTTTTCCCATTCCAGCCGTCGCATGATGTTCTCGAGGGTGGCACTGAAGAGTTTTGGTGAAATGGTATCACCCTGCCGAACCCCTCTCTTGATATGGATGATTACTTCTTTGTAGAATGGTGAGATCTTGGTAGTGAATCTGCAATAGAGCTCACGAAGGATCCTGATGTATTGAGTTTGTATGCCCTGATTGGCTAGGGCTTCTGTGACCGCTTCCGTCTCAACAGAATCAAAGGCCTTCTTTAAATCAATGAACGTTAGACAGAGTGGCATCTTGAACTCCCGAGATACCTCAATGAGCTTGGTTATTGTGTGGATATGGTCGATGGTACTGAATCCTTTTCGGAATCCAGCTTGTTCACGTGGTTGTCCTTCATCTAGTGTTCTGCTAATCCTATTCAGGATGACTCGAGTGAATAGTTTGTAGATGACAGACAATAGGCAGATTGGGCGATAGTTGCCAATGTCGTGGATGTCTCCTTTCTTGTATAGTAGTACAGTCTTGCTGGTTTTCCATTGGGATGGAACCTTGCATTCAGACAGGTAGCGTGTGAAGAGTCGAGCCAATGTATTGATGAGTACTGATGGTAAGTTCTTCAGGTGTTCAGGTCTGATCTTGTCTGGGCCAGGTGCTCTTTGTTTCTTTACCGACGAGATGGCATGTTGGATTTCGGAAGGGAGAACATTGGGAACGACATATCCATCATGTGGTATGTGGTATGTGGGCAAGTGGATGTGGCTATTAAAGAGATCTGAGTAGAAGTCATGAATAATCTTCTCCATTGCCCTTCTGGAAGATGTGATAGATCCATCATGATGTCGGAGGGCAGTCATCTTGGTTTTGTAGTTGGTGAAGGACAGGCGGGCATTACGAATGTTTTTCCCAGCTTCTGCTGCATCTACCAGTACTGCTGCTCTCCTGTTTTTGAGGTCATCCTTGATGGCTTCTCTGCACTGTTTTGCCAGTTTGGACGTTTGCTTGTGGTTGCCTGAGGCACGTGCCAAGCCACGTTGGCAAATAAGTTCAAGAGTGTTCGAAGAAAGACGGTTTTTTGTGGTTATCTCTCTCTTGGCATTCCTTGCACAATCATGGAGGTGCTGAATCATTCGATCGTATTCCTCATCAATGTTGTCAATGACGGCATCTTCCCATGTTGCCGCAACAGAGCCAAAGAGTTCCCAGTTGGTGGTTGTTCTGGGAGTCCTCTTCTTAAACCTTGCATTCTTTTCTCCTCGTTCTGTGAGGTAGAATTTTGCACGAAGAAGACGGTGGTCTGATCCCGTTTGGAATTTTGGGACAACAGCAACATCGGTTAGGCAAAACCGCCGATTGAATATGATGTGGTCTATTTCATTGTGGAACCGTCCATCGGGAGACTCCCATGTCCAACGTTTAGATTCAGCCTTTTGGAATTGTGAGTTACCATGAAAGGTTTTGGTTGACATGATGAACTCAGACAGTCTGTCACCCTGTTCGTTCCATTCCAGGCCATGGGTTCCGATGTGGAGTTCATCGACTGATCTTCTTGGTCCTATCTTGGCATTAAAATCACTGACAATGATCTTGTAGAAGGTGTGATCTTCTTTATAGAATTTCTCCAGCTCCATGTAGAATTTCTCAGTTTCTCTTTCACCATAACTGGATGTTGGTGCATAGACAACAAAGATAGAAACTGCCGGTAGTGAGCCACATTTATTCAAGTGTAATCGTCCGATTCGGGTTGTTAGGCATTCAAATGAATCAATGCTCGTGACTAAGTTTGTGTTGACAAGGATACCGACACCACCAACGCCTCTTTTATCACATGTTCCAAGGAACAGTTCTTCTCCAGTGTCGAAAACAGCATGATGGAATTGATGTCTTCTCGTTTCAGTCAGACCAATGATGTCGTACTTGATCTTTCGTGCTTGTACCATAAGGTCTTCAATGGATGCAGCAGATGCCAGGGTACGAGCATTAAAAGTACAGACAATCATTTTTGTTTTTCTGCGTTTTGGTAGCCTATGTCTGCCTTGGTGTTTTATCAGCCTCTCCTTCCATATCCTTCTCGACTCTGCATATTCAGGGTTAGGGAAATGAGATCCATTTATTACTGGATTTGGCATATCAATTTGGTCTATTTGGCATAGACCACAAATTTGTCCTAATTTGCTCTTTTGGGGGCAGTCTTTGGTACTGAGTTTTCAGAGGGAGCTAAGGAAGGAAAATCTTTTGTAAAGGATCAATCTGTAATTGTTACTGCCATGAAGGTTGGAGAATGTCATCATTCCAGAATATTCAAGAAAAACTGTGTGTAGTGTAACCTAAAATGTAGGTGATCTTCTTACATGTGGCAGATAAGAATATAAATTATTACAACTTTCTATACATAAATTGACCACAATATATCAAAAATGCCCTAAATGATAACAAAACATTTGGCTACCACTTCACTTCTAAGGCTTGTCACTGTAGCACTGTCCTCCCATCATTCATCAATTAGCTCAAGCGGGCCCAGTAACATCTCCATTGTGAGACTTGTTACTGTGTTTGGCATATGGAATACATCACTGGGTAGCTTGCCGGGCTTTGCCGTGCAGGTGAGACACTCTTGGTAGCTTGCCGAGCTCTTCAAGAGGGACGGAAGAATCGAACCTGGGTTGCCCGGGTCGGCCGCGTGCAAGGCAAATGCCCTACCCTCTGTGCTATTGGTCATATTTATAATAACAACAATAATTTTTCAAAACTAGAGCAACTAATCTTATTGCCCTAGAATAGGGGATTTAATTTAAAAAAAAAACTTGGTATGATTAGCATGTCTTAGCAACTAAGAATAATATTGTAGCTATATACTAATTTGTTTTGTTTTGTTTTGGGACCACACCCAGCAATGCTTAGGGGTTTTGTGCTCAGGTATTAACTCCTGGTGGTGCTTGAGGGAACATATGGGATGCAAGGGAAACACTCTACCCACTGTACTATCTCTCTGGCCCCATGTAGCTATATATATATATATACATATATATATTAACATAGATGTCTAAGACATATTACTAAGTGCAAATGGTTAGTTATAAAATAATTGAACAGCATCTTTGCTTTGAAGTTTTTTCTATACATACATGCATTGATATATGATACAAATACATACTCAAACATACTTAGAAAAATACACAGTTACAGTTAGTCTTTCCTTCTTTTTAGTTTCTATCTTCAAAATGTTAGTAGTAAACAAGCATTTCATTTATGCTTTTGGCTGAAAAGGTACTTGAAAGCAGAGATGATGAGTTTTGCAGCAGAGTTCTGAAAAAAGGACCCAAAGGTGTGGTCTGTGGAGGTGAAGAGGTCTCTAAGGGAAGGGACCACCTGGGCTGACTTTGCTTGTGTTTCTAGTTCAGCCTCTCACTCCTATAGCTGGTACAGCTGTGTGAGGCACTATGGCCTTTCTGCCTCAGGGCCAAGACACCTGTGTTTGAAACGTGGCTGCTCCCAGTTCACTTCTTAAGGAAAATCCTTCCATGGAAATTGGGGGCAGGGATGGGATTGGCAGGAACAATAATCAGGTCACCTTTTCCCCCCCTTTTCCTTAAAAGTGCCTCTTGGCTTATTCTTCATCCTCAGTGATTTCAATATTATATGCTCTAATATCCCCAGAGAGTTCTTTGAAAATATGGAAGGATGCCATATAAATATCATGAGAGAATGGAGTCAGTCAGAGGTGAGTTCTAGAACTTTCTAGGTTTCATGGGTCTACTCCTAACAAAAGCGGTCCTAGCTTGGCTCTGAAAGGATGCCCTTTTTTTGCTCTCTGGTCCTATGAGTCCTGCAATAACAATCTTTTACCGTGAGCATGTCCACAATCAAAGAGTGTATAGCCATCAAACATAGGGTCTTAGATCTATCCCAGAATGCTTGCTAATCCTAGCTAAAAATAAATTAATTAAAAAAAAAAACTAGCAGTCCAACCTAGAATTTCAGGTCTCCGGAGTAAAAGGAGGGTGGGGTGATGTGCTCAGTTTGTAAGGTGATGACGTCTCCTGCATGGCAGTCCTTGGAGTTAGGAAGACATGTCTGTTTCAGCAAGACACATAAAAATTCAATACAACTACTTGCAGGCCATCCCTACTTACCAGCTTGGGACTACAGAGGAAGGGCTACAGAATACAGGGACTGACTGAAGAAATTGGAGGCCAGTGTCAGTTTATGGAGCTGCTCTGGATACCTAGTGCCTTTATCTCGTGAAGGGGATATAACACGAGTCCCAGGGAAGATGTAAGGATTAAATGAGACAATAAGATTAGAAGGCTTGAGGAGTCTGTTATAGAGGGCTTCAATACTTGAGCTGACAAAAACCTCCCATAATCCTAACATCTGTCCTAACTTTCAAGAGACACAGATTGTTAATCCTCTGCCCCAATACTAAATTGCTCCCTGACCACGAGCCTTTTTTTTTTTTTAATGGATAACAGCTCCCTGGAATCAAGAGCCATTTCCCAACCTCTCTTGCAGCTGGGTGTGGTTATGAGTCTATATCAGAGTGTCATGTCCAGCCAGCCTGATTCTTGGAGAACGAAGACTCGTTGTTCCTTCCTCTTTCTCCTGGGCCAGAACACAAATTTGATGGCTGAAGCTTGACACTCTGATAATCACACTGATCTACAAGTTGCAGGTGGAAAAGCACAAGAGAGGAATTTATATCTCTGACAAGTGCTTGGCCATATCACCACCATCTCCCTACGTCTGGGGTCTTTCACGAGAGGGAAAGTTCAACTTCTATGATTTAGATCAGTGTTTGGGATTTTCAGTTTTAGGTATACAGATCTAATCCTAACTTAAAAATCACCCATACTGTACTTAAAGCTGATTTGGGTTTTGTTGTTGTTGTTTGTTTTAGGAGGGGGGGTGTTGAGTCTCACTTGTTTGAAAATACTGATAACAGCCTTTATGGTAGCCTTTCACTTTTGTGATGTCTAATAAATGGCTCCCAGCACTAATACTCCACAGCATCTAGTTCTAACCTTTTGTCTGTAGCAAATGTTCACCCCGAAGGCTCTTCCTTGAATACAGTGGATCCAAGAAACAGGGTTCCAGTGGTTCACGTGGAGACATACCACAAGAAGCTCCCAGAGTCAGTGAATCTATTTGAATATCAAAGAAAATGTATGTTTATGCAGAGGAAATAAACTCTTGTATCTTGGGAGTGCCTAGAGGTTATAGAAGTTCAAAGAATTTAGACTACAACAATTCAGAGACATATTTTAAAACCCAGAAAAATCTGCTTACAAACTTTAGGAGTGATTTTTTTTTTTTTTGATAAACAGATTTATTTTGGTCTCCTATTTCCTGCCTGCCTCCCTGTGTTTATTTTATGGCCAGGGACACTGATATGGTAAAAAAAAAAAACGCTTGTTTTGTACTTACATTTTTTTCTAAAGATATTTGTCTCTGACAGTGTATGTACGCAAATAAATAATAAATAGAGTTTTGTTTTAATTTATTTATTTAATTAACCTGATTTCTTTGAGGCAGCTTATTTCCCTATTAGTAATGTGTTGTTCGTTCAGGTGGTTGCAGATGGTACTTGCTACTGTCATTTTTGTAGTGTGTGGTAAAATTATAAACCACAAAATGAACTATTTTAGCCATTTTTAAGTATACAGTTTACGTGAATCAAGTACATTCAAATTATTGTATAATCATCACCTCTTTTCAATATTTTTTGCTTTCCCAAACTGAAATTCTCTGCCTATGGTGCGAGATGACTTTCTCCGTCTCCTCCTCAGCCTTTGGTGGCCCCTATTTTACTTTCTGTTCCTGAATTTCTCTACCCTAGTAATTTCATATGTGCATCATTTGGCTTGGTTGGGGATTCAAAATGGCTTATTTCCTTTAGCATTTCTTCAAGATTTATTCATGATATAGCACATACCTGAATTTTATTCCTTTTTTAACATTGAATAATATTCACTATTTTATACATATATCATATTTTTTTATTTCATTCATCTATGACAGACTTTTGAGTTGTTCCCAGTTTCTGCTTGTGGATATATAGATATCTGTTCAAGGCCACGTTTTTAATCTTTCTAGGGTATATACCAACAAGTGGAATTGTTGGATCATATGGTAGTTCCATGTCTAATTTTTTTAATGTAAAAGTACTGTTATTTATTCAGCCACTGATTAGGCTAATTGAATTGGGCATGAACTCCACCTTACTTTTTTTTTCATTTTTTTATAATTTTATTTATTGAATAATTGTGAGAGCAGTTACAAAGCTTTCAGGTTTAAGTCTTGGCCATACAATGAAACACCCGTACCTTCACCAGTGTCCATTCTCCACCACCAAAAACCCCAGTATGCCCCCATGCCAAACCTCCCCCTACCTGTGGGGCAGATGATTTCCACATTACTCTCCCTCTACTTTGATTACATTCAATATTTTGACACCAGACCCACCATTATTATTTGGGATTTTACCCCAACACTCAGATCTGCCAAAAAGGCAACAGTAGACAATTTGTTTTATATTGCTGATTATGAATAATATATGATGTCTCACAGCTGCAGTAGTGCTCACGCGATTTTGAAATCCCAAAATTTTAACAATTAAATCTGGAGGGATTTCTGCCAAAACCTGATGGGTTCCGAGATTTGTTTCTGAGTCTCTGGGATCATGGTCATTTAGCAGCTTGATCAGGAGCCAGAGAGGCCGTTCATGGGCGGCGACTTGGGGTCTTGTTGGAAAGGGGAAGAAAGGGCCGGCTCCACCTCCATCCCATGAGGCCCCGTGTCTCGTCACTGAGGGCCCAAACCTGACTGTCTAGTGGCCTCTGAAGAATGGTGGCCACAGAGCCGCCAGGGAAACAGGCCAAGGTACAAAACCTATTCCCACCTGGGGTGACCCATCGCCAGTAACCTACTGCAGGGACCGGATGCATTTCTGCCAAAAGCTGCTGGGTTCCAAGATTTGTTTCTGAGTCTCTGGAATCATGGCCATTAAGCAGCTTGATCAGGAGCCAGACCATTTGTTTTCTATTGCTGGTTATGAATAACATATAATGTCGCACAGCTGCAGTAGTGGTCGTGTGATTTTGAAATTCCAAAATTTTAACAATTAAATCTGGAGGGTCTCAGGTGGCAACTTGGGGTCTCGCTGGGGTGGGGAGGAAAGGGCTGGCTCCACCCCCATCCCGTGAGGCCCTGCATGTCTCATCACTGAGGCCCCAAACCTGACTGCCCAATGGCCTCTGGTGGATGGAGACCACTGAGCCGCCTAGGGGGAGCAGGCCAAGGTGCGAGACCTATTCCCACCTGGGTTGGCCCAGCTCCGGTAACCCACTGTAGGGACCAGATGCATTTCTGCCAAAAGCAGTTGGGTTTTGAGATTTGTTTCTGAGTCTCTGGGATCATGGCTGTTAAGCAGTTCGATCAGGAACCAGAGAGGCCATGCCTCCAATTATATAGCTGAGTCAGAGGCAGTTTGTGGGTGTGTCTCCCACATACCTAACTTTCGGCCGTTGACTTTCTTAGTAAACTTTGCCCCAAGTTTTTGGGGTCTGGCCAAAGGCACAGCAGTAATTTTGGGGTATCTGGAAGTCTGAAGGCACCATCAAGCTGCTGATGCACTCGCCTCACAGGTACAGATTGACCTGCTGGTGACACCATAGCTCCACCATGTCTAATTTTAAAGAATATTTGTGTTCCAAATAAAGCCCACCATTCTTTCTTATACCCTCTCCATGTTTTCTCCTTCCCTGTGATTTCAGAAGTGGTCGATTTTCATGGTTTTATTTTCATTTCATTTGTTGATCAATTT
The DNA here is from genome assembly GCF_029834395.1 of Sorex fumeus. Lineage (NCBI taxonomy): Eukaryota > Metazoa > Chordata > Mammalia > Eulipotyphla > Soricidae > Sorex > Sorex fumeus. The sequence continues at coordinate 45,179,708 of NW_026606129.1, forward strand.
ATATACTTATATTACACACATGGGTAAAATAATCCAATTGTAGTCTCTTTTCTTCAGATTTGCTCTGCTTTATATAATCTCCCCGAGTTCCTGTCTTCTTTTCTATGAATGGAAAAGTTTCTACTTGAGAGGGGAGATTATCTCATTACGTATGTATATCATACCTTTCATTAAAAGATCTGTGTTAAACAACACAGTCACTTCTTTCTTTTCACAACTTAATAATTATAAATAATGTTGCAATGATCTTTATAAAGAATATAACTTTTGGTGTTGTTGTTTCATATTCTTCAGCTAGGTACCCAACAGTGGGTTTATATACATATATATATATATATGATACTCTATTTTTGGCTTTTGTTTAAAATATTTTGTTAAAGCACTATGATTTACAAAGTGATTCATGGTTGAGTTTTTATTTTTGGCTTCTTAAGGAAACTCCTAATTGTTTTCCAAGAACAGTAGCACCATCAACAATTCATGAGTGCCCTTTTTCTCTGCATCTTGGGCAACACTTGCTTTTTCTGACCTTTAGGAATAGGTTCTTGTTATAGGTATATCGTTATATGACATTTTTAAAATTTGTATTGCCTGAATAACTGATTATGAGCTTCCCTGCTCCCAAGAACTTGTTGATCATCTGTATGTCTTCTTAAAAAACAGACTGTTTATTCAAATCTTTTGTCTAGTTTTCTAGTGAATCATAAATTTTTTTTAAAAATCTCTGTTCAATTTTATCAATTGCTATTGCTGTGTCAAGATTTGCATCCTCGCGCTGAAAGTAGACTATAGACCGAACACGTGTCCACTCAATACCTCTATTGCAAACCACAACACACTGAAGGAAAGAGAGAGCAAAAGGGAATGCCCTGCCACAGAGGTAAGACGGTTTGGGGGGGGATGAGGAGTGGGGTGGGAGGGCTACTATGATCATTGGTGGTGGAGAATGGGCACTGGTGGAGGGATGGGTACTCGATCATTGTATAACTGAAACCCAAGCATGAAAGTTTGTAAGTCTACAAATGTACCTCATGGTGTTTCACTAATAAAAAAATAAATAATTTTAAAAAAGATTTGCATCCTGATCCAAGATCATATCTCTCTTGATCAACTGCAGGAACCATTAGTCAACTTGTCAGGGTTCTCACTGCAGATCATCACCATCCTTCAGAAAATTTCTGATATGATTGCATCTTAATAGGGGAAACTTATACTCTAATTTCTGGGAACTGCACAAATTTATAGCCTATCTCCCCCCACCTCACTTCCCCCTCACCCCCACTCCATACACACAATCCCAAAGTTACAGTAATCTCTTTGCAGCACATCAAAACACTCAAATTTTGAGGGAACAATTTAAAAACAATGGGTGGCAGAGACAGCTTCTCTTCCAAATATCTGTTATCCCTTTCCTTCATGCAAATAAAATCCCCAATATTTATCTGGCCAATGGCTCTCTGCATAAATCTCTTTCCAGACTCTCTTACAGCTTATCCAGTGACTTATAAAAAGAAGCACTGAATGCTATTTAAGAGGGCCAAACCGCCCTTTCTTACTGATGACAAAAATGGGGACCTAATTCCTTGATTAGAAACCTTCTTAGACCACCAGGTGGAAACTGAAGCCATCCTGAGAAGGTAGAGTGAGAGGATAAAAGAAACTGGGTTGGCAAAAATAGCCAAGATAAGTACCAGGAGGTTCACTCCATGGCTTGAAGGCCAGCTGCACATGCTAGGGGGAAAGGCAGCTCAGATAGAGAAGGGAGCACCAAGTAAAGGGTGTTGGGAGGATCCTCCCAGGATGGGAGATGCATGCTGAAAGTAGACTACAGACCAAACATGATTGCCACTCAGTGCCTCTTTTGCAAACCACAGCACCCAAAAGAAGAGAGAGAACAAAAGGGAGTGCACTGCCACAGAGGCGGGGTGGGATGGGGGGGGGGGATGAGAATGGGAGAGCTACTGGGATCATTGGTGGTAGAGAATGGGCACTGGTGGAGGGATGGGTACTCAATCATTGTGTAACTGAAACCCAAACACAAAAAGTTGTAAGTCTACAACTGTACGTCATGATGTTTCACTAATAAAAATTAAAAAAAAGAAAGAAACTGGGTCGGGGGTTGGAGCAATAGCACAGCAGATAGGGTGTTTGCCTTGCACGTGGCCGAACGGGGTTCGATTCCCAGCATTCCATATGGTCCCCTGAACACTGCTAGGGGTAATTCCTGAGTGCAGAGCCAGGCATAACCCTTGTGCATAGCCAAGTATGACCCAAAAAGAAAAAAAAAAGAAAAAGAAACTGGGTGAGATTCTTGGTGTTACTGTGAGAATCAGTGAGATTCTTGGTGTTACTGTACCATTCTTACATTGTTCAGCACCAGGCTTCACTGAAGGGGAGAGAAACAATCCCAGCTTCAATTTAAGATACCGTTATTTTGAATTTTCAGCGGTAGAACCTAACCCTAACTGACACATAATCCAGCTTTCTTATTAAAAGGAGATTAAAAATGGAGGTGGAACTGAATGATATCAGGCTTCCTTGGTGATATCTTTTTCATCAGAGGTCTTGAGTTTGGTGAACAAGATTTCTTAAATTGTGTGAACCATCGGGAGAACATGTGTTTGGGGGTTAGCTTACAGTGCAGAAGAAGACAAAAAGGCTTGACTTGGAGGGAATCAAAGATTTTAGCATACATGAGATGGGATTTGGGCACAATCATGAAAGGGAGAATAAAGCATGGGCCCTTAATTTTCAGAGTCAGAGCTTCTGAATCTGGAAGTAGTTAAAACTCGAACAACACCCTTGGTGATGGAATAATCCATTTTTAGCAATTGGCATGTCTGAATGCAGACTGTTTATAGAGCAGTGTAATTAGTAGATACTGCATGGAAGTGATTGTTGCTAGTTTAATTATTCTTTAATAGATTGGCCAGATCAAATGACTGCTCTAGAAGGAGGATCCACCTTTCTTTTCTCCCCATTTTGAATTGAGCAGCCACAGTTGCTTAAAATTATACCCTGAGTTTTATTTTTCTCACACACAAAAATACATGCACCTTCTTGAAAGATTCAAATTGATTTCCCCTAGGGTCTAGCAGATAAAGAAAAAGACAATCAACATCCCATTGAGTTAAAAGAAAGCTGTGTCTGTGCATCACCTAAGCAACCAGTCACTCAGGACAATTCCGTCAAAACACTCGTCAATTGTGTGAAAAATCCATCAGCCTGGTAACTTGACATTCCACAGTCCTCTGCTGCTCCGAGTCTGAGTAACTGAATTTCTTGTTTTCTGTCCCCTATATTAGCTTCCTGTAAACCCAACTTGCAGGTAAGCTTTCATTTTATAGAGGATGTTATCTGTCTGTAAAACTCCCCTCTGGATGACTTTACATATGATCATTTAAAAATCCTCTGCATAAGTCAGGTTCAAAGGAACATGGGGGGGGGGGGAAGGAGGGAGGGGGGCAGATGTACCCCAGTAGCTTGGACAGGAAGAAACAATTTGAAACATAATCAGCAGTTGACATTCTTCTTTTCTTCTTTCCAGTGCCCGGGAGTGTTTTTTCTTGACTCTGGGACTAAATGAAATGAGCACCTGATCCAGATTTGCTTGATCTTTCTTCTCTGATCTATTAAATCTTGATGAAAAAATAGTCTTAAATCACATCGGTTCACACTAAAGAGAAATAAAAGTTTTCATTGATCCTGTCTCTTTGATTTTATTTCAGCCTCCTGGATGACAAGGCTGTGCCGGCAAACCTCATCCAGGGCTCAGAGAACAGTTTGGCCTGATTGATTGCACTATCTTCATAATGCAAGAGAACCTTAGCGGCAGCCTTTTAAGCAAGTTTCTGAGTTTCTGAAGGCTGTTTGCACCACAAGAGGAACACGGAGCAACTCCAGTTTTCAACCTACAAAACATGCGGGTGACCAGCCCTGCATCTGGCTATCTTTCCAGTCATGTTATTCTTTTTTTTTTTTTATGGTATTTCTTTTTTTTTTTTTAATTTTTATTAGTGAAACACCATGAGGTACAGTTGTAGACTTAGAAATTTTTGTGCTTGGGTTTCAGTTATACAATGATCCAGTACCCATCCTTCCACCAGTGCCCATTCTCCATCATTTACATTTTTTTATAAATTTTTGTTAGTGAAACACCATGAGGTACAGTTGTAGATTTCTTTTCTGCCACTGGTCTCCTTTCATTCTACCTCTTTCTCTTCCATTCCCCCGAGCCAAGTCTGAGCTGCCATACCTTGAGTCTATCTGATTTAATTTCTCACTTCAACCTGTAGTGTATTAAATCTTAATTGACTGGTTTGAAGAAATAAATGTAAAAAGTCACTTGCATGAATTTGAAGCCAAGTACAGATGATATTAAATAACTGCTATTAATTATTTTAGGTATAAAATTTATATGAATAGTGGAAAGAACTTGCTCAATTGATAAAGAACATTTACCAAACACGATGACTACAATCATAATAAGAAAATAGAATCTGGGCCGATGAAATGAAAACTTCATGAAGAGTACTCTATTCAGCTAGGTTATCATTCAGATTTGAAGGAATAATACAAAACTATAGGGACAGACAATATTTTAGGGAATTTATAGTCTTGAAATCAGTTTTACAAGAAGCAAGAAGTATTAAAGGAGTTTCTTCCTTATTCTCTCTCTCTCTCTCTCTCTCTCTCTTATTTTATTTTATTTATTTATTTTTTTTTTGGTTTTGGGACCACACTCAGCAATGCTCAGTTGTTACTCCTGGCTCTGAGCTCAGGAATCATTCCTGGTGGTGCTGAAGGGACTATATGGGATGCAAGGGATTGACTCAGGTAGGCCATGTGCACAGCAAACACCTTACCTGCTGTATTATTCTCAAGCCTCAATGCACAGGACCTTCTCAGCACGTGGCATTGAGTATGGCATTCGTTCTTGGTACTTATGATTGCCCTCTACTAGATTAAGGAAGTAGATTAAGTAGATTGCTCTCTACTAGATTAAGGAAGTTTAGTCTTAGATTGATAAGAGATTGTTAACATTTTCAGTAATGAATTAATATCTCATTTATTTTGGATGTCCTATGTTGTGTTAGTCTTTTCAGTATTCCCTTTCTTAGGATAAAACACTTTGTACTTTTATAGGCCTATTCAGACTTTCCCCTTTCAGTTTTTATAATTCTTTTCACTCTTACTAAATTTTACAGTTGTAGGTTTTACCTATTTTATGTAAATTCTCAAATATATTAAGAGTTGGGGCTGGAGCAATAAGACAACGGGTAGGGCGTTTGCCTTGCATGCGGCCGACTGGGTTCGATTCCCAGCATCCCATATGGTCCCCCGAGCACCACCAGGAGTAATTCCTGAGTGCAGAGCCAGGAGTAACCCCTGTGCACTGCTGGGTGTGCCCCAAAAAGAATATATATATATATATATATATATATATATATATATATATATATAGAGAGAGAGAGAGAGAGAGAGAGTTAAAAAATTATTTTATTAATGACAGGGAAGACAAAATTGTTATCATAATGAGATCCAGATTCAAAACAGAAGTTAATACAATGTATTTTAGATACTGGGTTGGAGCGATAGTACAGCGGGTAGGGCATTTGCCTTGCATGTGGCCGACCCTGGTTCAACTTCTCTGTCCCTTCAGAGAGCCCAGCAAGCTACCAAGAGTAACCCGCCTGCATAGCAGAGCCTGGCAAGTTCCCTGTGGCATATTCAATATGCCAAAAACAGTAACAATAAATCTCACAATGGAGACATTACTGGTGCCCACTTGAGCAAATCAATGAACAATGGGAAAACAGTGCTACAGTGCTATTTTAGATATCAGAGTTAAAAAATTATCTATGCAAATGAGAGTAGATATTACATTATATTAAATTGTTTTAATTTCTATTTTTACATAGGTTAATATCATATAGCAATCAATCATTAAAAATTGACTTTTATTGATTTATTTTCTGATAATTGTACTTGACACTTCTCTAAGTCTTCGCAGAGCAAGTAATATGAAATAATTTATTTTGTGCCTAATAAGATGTTTGGTTGTTGGTGGGGTGGGTTACTGGGGAAATTGGTGGAAGGAAGGACATCCTGGTGGTGAGACTGGTGTTAGAAGTTTGTATATCTGAAACAACTGTATTATGAATAGTTTTGTAAATCACAGTGTTTTAATAAGCATAAACTTTAAAAAATATAGAAGTTTTCTTTCTAAAACCACAAATAAGGCAAGAATGTTCTTTCTCCTTTTCAATATTGTACTAGAAATTCAAGCTAATGCAGTCAGATCAAAAATAAAATTTAAGGCATAAAGATTGGGAAGAAATAAGTATACTGTCCTTGATGGCAGATAAAATTGTTGTTTATGAAGACAAGCTGAAAGGATTAAACAAACAAACAAATCCAAATTCCTAGAATTAGTAAGTTATTATTGCAAAGCAGAAGGAAATAAGGTTCAATTTATAATGTTTATAACTTTGACACAGTAGAATTTGAAATTAAAAACACATTATTATTTACATTAGCATTTCTCCTAAAGAAATTGTTCAATATAAATCCAAAACAATATATGCAAGCTCTCTCATTGAGGAAAATTATATAACTCTAGTGGAAGACACAAGTAAATGAAAACATAGTTCATGTCCCTGGTGAGGAAGATTCATTATTTTTAAGATGTTATTTTATACAAATTTTATATACCAATTTTATCTGTAGATTTGATGCAATCCCAATCATAATCTCAGCAAGTTATTTTCTAGATATCATCACATCAGGGTTATGTGAAGAGGTAAAAGATCCAGAAACTACTTACACTATATTGGAGAAAAAAAATTAAATTACTGCTATTTCTCAATTTTAAGATTTACTGTAAAACTATGTTAATCAAGATTGTGTGGTATCAGCAAAAGAATAGCAAAATAGGTCAAAGCAACAGAATAAAGAGCTTGAAATAGGCCCACATCAACAGTCTACTGATCTTTCACAACGGAACAAAAGGAATATACTGAAGCAAAGATAATCTTTTCAACAAATGGTGCAGGAATAACTGGACAGCCATATGTTAAAAATGCATATAGATCTAGATTTTAAACATTTGTTACGGGGCATCACACTCAGTGGTGCCAAGGGTGGGGAGGGGATGCAGTTGAATCCAGGACCTCACACATGCAAGGTATGTGCTCTACCACTTGAACCACATCTTCTAACAAAGATATTCATTCATGTTTCACAAATAGACTAAAATAGATCACAGAGGCTAAAAAAATAGTACAGGAATTAAGGCATTTGCCTAGCCCAGGACCAAGCATGGTTCAATCTCTGGCAGCACATATGGTTTCTGAGCACTGCTAAGTATGACCCCCAAACAAACAAGCAAAAATTTAATGGATCAGAGACCTAAATGAGAAATAAAAAAATAATAAATTTTGGAAACATCATCACATAGGAGAAAATCTAATTGACTTTGGGTATGACAATGACTTTTTAGAGAGGACGACAAAGACACAACCATTGAAATAAATAATTGATAGAGAAGCTGGACTTTGATTGAAAAAAAATCTCTTGATGGTAGAATCTCCTGCCCTCCCGGGCCAGGCTGTCTTCACCAGTGCCGCCTCAGAGTGGGGAGGGTTGAGTTTCCCTCCACGCCCCAAGCAGAGCCCCAACAGTCAAAAACCTCCAGAACCCAGCTGCAGCCATACTCAAGGCCACTCTCCACATGCTGGGACGAGCCTCACACATGAAGGAACCAGCAGAGGAAATCCAGGTATGCAGGACCCGTGGCTGAGATCTCCAAGCCTGCTTGAATCTTGACTGGGCCTCCTCCACCCAGTTCTCCAGTTTTCTAGTAGCTTGGCAGTCACACTCACAAATTCCACCACCCCCCCCCCCCCACCCCACCCCCCCGCCACCTCCCTGTAATCTCATCAACAGCCAAGATCCAGAGACTATAAAAAACAAAGCTCTTGGAAGAAAGCTACGCAGTTTTGCTGGAGTGTGGTTGTACAACCTCTTATACTCTAGCCCACTGATGCACCTAAAGCAGCACACATGTGTTTGGTGTTGTTGTTTTTTTTTTTAATTGAATCACTGTGGGAAAAGTTACAAAGCTTTCAGGTGTAAGTCTCGGTCATGCAAGGTTTTAACATACTTGCTTATATTCTCTTACATCTGGGCTTAAATGGCCCCAGAACGAAACCAACAACCTTTACACACTTCCCTTTTATTGTGCTTTGAAGATGCTTGCTGGTTGGGTGGGTGTTTCAATATTATCTGTAATGAACTATTGTGAACTATGTTAAGAAAATAAAATGTATAAAAATTGCAAAAAGATAAATTTCTCTTGATACACTTTTAAGAGAATGAGAAGATAAACCACAAATTCATAGAAAATATTTTTAAAAGATTGTTTCTGATAAAACTGTTTTTCCAAAATTCAATAATAAAAACATGAACAATCCTTTTTTTAAAAATAAGCAAGATATAAATGACATCAAACCAAAGAATATCTACAGATGGAAAGCAAGTAAATGAAAAATGCTCAAAAACATATGTCCCTAGGCAATTAAAATTAAAATAACAATGAGATACCACTGCACAGCTATTAGAATGCTAATATCTAAGACACTGACAATAGTGAATACTCTCAAAGGTGTAAGAAACTCATTCAAAAGAATTCAGCCACTTGGGAAGACACTTTGGTGGTTTCTCAAAAAAAAAAAAACCCTAAATATATTCTTACCATATATTTTGAGGTGGAGGGTCACACTCAGAGGTGCTCAGGGCTTACTCCTGGCTCTGAACTCAGGGACTACTCCTGGTGGAGATTGAACCTGATAAGTGTTTTACCTTCTGTACTATCTTTCCAGTCCCTGCTGACAACTTTTATCGATGCAAAAATTTTATCTGCATATGCATGTTTATCTAGCCTTATTTGTAGCTAAACTTGGAAGCAACTAAAATGTCTTTTTGTGGGTGAATGGAAGAAAAAACAAACGGAGGTACATCTAGATAAAGGAATATTATTTAGTTAAAAATAAATAAGATTGATCCAGAAACTCAGCAGTAAATCCTGGAAAACAGCAACTCCCCGAGATCTCTCCAGAACCCATGCTGAGCCAATTCCACTGGGGCACCTCAGATGGAGCGGGTGTTCCCTCTCTGCCCACCCCAGATCAACTCCCGGTGGCCACAAACTTCCAGAAGAAAAATCCAGGTATAGGGGAGCAGGGACTGAAGACGTCAGACCACAATGGAGGCTGGGGACCTTCATCCCTTGCCCCTCCCTGCCTGCTCAGGGGTCCTGGCTGTCACACCCACGAACTGCCTCCAGGTGCCATCTCAGATCATTAACAGCCAGAGACTCACAAATGAATCTCAGAATGAACTAGCTCACTACGGAGATGTCTCTGGACCCCAACCATTTATAATTTTAGAATTCCAGGAGCATATGACCACTTGCAAGTCCACTCTACCTCTCATGGTATTCATAATAAGCAATAGAAAATAAAGTATCTCGCACCTGCCTGTGGCAGGCAGATTTGAATGGTCATGGGGAAATTCAAAATAATGGTGGTGGGAAGGTGTAGTGGTGGTGGAATTTGTGTTGAAATATTTAATGCAATTAATTCACTTGTCACTTGTCACTTCTTGTCCCATTGCTCATCAATTTGCTCGAGAGGGCATCTTCATTCTTCTCTGTCATGGCTAGTGTAGCCCAATGGCATCTGCTTTCTCTAGGAACACTAAGAGCATTCATCATTATTACTGTTTTTGGCATATCGAATACACCACTGGTAGCTTGTCAGGCTCTGCCATGCGGGTGGGATACCCTCGGTAGCTTGCTGGGCTCTCCAAGGGGGATGGAGGCTTTTGGCTCCAGGAAAAACTGTGTTGCTCTCTTCTGGGAGATTTGTTTTATAGTCTCTAGATCTTGGCCATTGATGAGATTACATGGCACCAGGGGCGGTTTGTGGGTGTGGCTACCAAGCTACTGCAAAATGGGGGGACCTTATGAAAATAAAATTTAAAAATAAAAAAAGAGCTATTATTAAGTCATGGGAAGGCATGAGGACCTTAAAAGCAATGCACAACACAAGGGAAACTAACACTAAAGTCTCCATATTACATGATTGCAATTGTGTGGCATTCTGGAGGAGTCAAAGGCGTGGAGCCAGGAGATAGGGAGTTAGATGAATGAGTGTAACACAGGATATTTAGAACAGTGAAGTGACTCTGCATAATGCCATAATATCATTATAAATTTGTCAAAATCTATGGGATGCGCAATACTAAAAGTGTACCCTAATGCAAATTATGGACGTTAGCTGATAATGACATGTCAGTGAAGATTCATCCATTGTAATAAATGAACCACTCTGGTGGGAGATGTTGATAATAGGGAGATCTATACCTGTGTGGGGGTAGGAAGAATGTGGGAGCTCTCTGTACTTTTCACTTAATTTTGCTGTGAATCTAATACTGCTCCAAGAAAGAATATTTTAAATGGAATTATGATTACAAAGAAAATTGTTTCTTTAGTTTAAAGAAGTATTTGAGGATGATATACCATAATGTCTGTAATTTGCTTTAGAAATACTTCAGAATAAAAATGGAGTAAATATGGGAAAATGTTAACAATTGTTAAATTCAATGGGTGAATATATTCTCTGTTTCTTTCTATATGTTTGAAAGTTTTCATAATAATCATCTTAAAAAGAACTCCCAGAAGTGGAAGCTATTGTTTTAGTAATCTCAAAATAAAACTATTCTTATTAGGCCCTGAAAATCTGGATCTGTATTAATTTAAAAGTTATAAATCTATTGAGTTGTTGCAATCCTATAAGAACCTGTGATAGCGCTTTTGTATACTGTAGGTTGGTACTGTACCTCTGTGCCACCTGCCCCTGGATTCAGGCAAGACTAAGCTAATGTCCTTGAATCTGCACTGGATCAGAAAGAAAGTGATGAAGTAGGAGGCATTTTGGGCTTTCTTAGTTCAGCTGAAAACAATTGAGTACAGTGTACATTTTATTACTTTACTTTTGTGATTTTATTAGTTTTAACATGTGACTGAAAATAATTATTTTTCCCTAACTCTCATAAGAATGATCTCTGCTACCCTTCCTGATTGTATTTTGTTTAGCTAAATATTTTAGAGCCCACTGATTGTGTTTGGTGTGGTTATTTTATTCTCTGAACAGAAAATCCCACTTGTATCACTTGTCATACCATTATAAAATATAGAAAATCCCATGTTATAAAAAAGTTGATACATACAAAGATATTTTTTGTACCTCTCCCCTTTTCTGCAGGGGGTGGTCCTTTTGCTTTGTGGGAATTTTAGGGATCTTATAAATGCCAAGAAAAAAAAGAAGTTAGCATTTAACTGCTCACATCTAAAGTAAAGTTTTCAAACAAGGAAATTGTTTTAGAACTCAAACTTTGTGATTCAGGGGGAAGGGTTTTGTTAAGTCCCTTTATGCTTAAGGAATAAGGGCAGTCCTGATAACTAGGGGGTGGAGGGGGTTGCCTGTATATCATTGCTATGGTCTTCTTGCCCTTTTTTTTTTTAATTTTGTATTTTTTTTTATTAGTGAAACACCATGAGGTACAGTTGTAGATTTACAATTTTTTGTGCTTGGGTTTGATTATACAATGATCAGATACCCATCCCTCCACCAGTGCCCAGTTTCCACCACCATGGATAACATTCCCCCCACCCCCATCCCCCCATCCCCCCTGCCTCTGTGGCAGGGCAATCCCCTTTGTTCTCTCTCTCCTTTTGGGTGTTGTGGTCTGCAAAAGAGGCATTGAGTGGTAAACATATTCAGTCCATAGTCTACTTTCGACATGCATCTCCCCTCCTGGGAGAATCCTCCAAACACCCTTTATTTGGTATTCCCTTCTCTATCTGAGCTGCCCTTTCCTCTAGAATGCCCGACTGGCCACTAAGCTATGGAGTAATCCTCCTGGTGCTGATCTCAGCTATTCTTGGGTATTAATTTCATATTTTGTTACTTTATATCCCCCAGATGAATGCAATCTTTCTATGTCTATCCCTCTCTTTCTGACTCATTTCGCTTAGCATGACACTTTCCATGTTGTACCACTTATATGTAAATTTCATGACTTCATCTTTTCTAACAGCTACATAGTACTCCATTGTGTAGATGTACCAAAGTTTCTTTAACCAGTCATCTGTTCTTGCTTGCCCTTTTTTTAAAAAAAAATTTTATTAGTGAAACACCATGAGGTACAGTTGTAGACTTACAAATTTTTGTGCTTGTGTTTCAGTTATACAATGATCAAGTACCCATCCCTCCACCAGTGCCCATTCTCTACCACCACGGGTCCCGTATCCCTCCCACCCCCTATCCCACCCCGTCCCACCCTGCCTCTGTGACAGGGCATTTCCTTTTGTTCTCTCTCTCCTTTTGGGTGTTGTGGTTTGCAAAAGAGGCATTGAGTGGCAATCATGTTTGGTCTATAGTCTACTTTCAGCATGCTTCTCCCATCCTGGGAGGATCCTCCCAACACCCTCTATTTGGTGCTCCCTTCTCTATCTGAGCTCCCTTTTCCCCTAGCATGTGCGGCTGGCCTCCAAGCCATGGAGCAAAATTCCTGGTACTAATCTCTGCCACTCTTGGGTGTTAGTCTCCTATCTCTCCCCATTAGCATTTTGCATTTGTCCTTTGAACCTTAGAACCCAAGTGATTCTAAAGTATACTTGGTTTTTCTGGTCCTTGATGCAGAGCCTCAAAGGAACTCACATACAAACTCTTATCCTCGTTTTTTTAATCTTTTATTGATTCAGAACTTCTTCTCTCTCTCCTTCCACAGGCTGATAACAATGTGAACTATAAAGCTTTGGTCTTGGACACCCTATGGAGCCTAAGTTTCATTTTATAATGAGATTAATAAAAGCGGTCTGTTTTATGTTCTGTGTAGGGCTGTTAAGGGGTTAAAAAGAATGAATGAGATTTGCTATAAAGACCAATAATTATTTTTCCTTGCTATTATATAATTTGATATCATTAATTTTTTTGGTTAGATAGTACCATTAGTGATTTGAGACTAGTTTACTATCTGAAAAACAAAAAATGTGCTGGGTGGTGAGAGGTGGAGAATCTTTTTCTACCAAGGAAAGTTTTAAAAAGGAAGGAAAGGTGGGTGCGGGGGGCAGTGTCTCTAGGTATCCTAAGAAATGCTCTCTGTAAAGAGAATATAAGGGTCTATTGATAGGTACCTCTTAGACCATGTTCTTGATTTAGTCATTAGCTACAAATCTGGTTCCTATTCATTTGGGTAGTGCTGACATTGAATTTTCACTGACTTAAATTTTCTGTTGGCTTTTGTTATTTCCTTCCTTCCTCTCCCTCTGGTTTCCCAAGCTTTTGTGTTTTTCAAACCTTTGACACACAGGACTCTTGGCATACCTTTTGTACCCAAAGCTGTTGATTGTGCAGCACTTTTTAAAATAAACAGAATTGAGTGTTGTTTTAAAGAGCTTCTGGAAATCTCTCTGAAACAGATTCTATCTAGTTTAGATACAGATTATTTTTATTTTTTAACAGAAATCTTTCAGACATTTCCACTTCCCTATTATTAGTGCAGTTGCTGCTCCAAATCCAAGAGGCATTATGAATATTCAAGATAAATGAAGGCCAAGTCTGGGATCTTTCATCACTCTTTTCACAAATGAAAGAGTGCTCAGATATTATAAACCAATCATATTTCTTACATAACCACTGAAGCACTGAAGAGTTAAAAAAGTTGGGGCAAAAAATTTTAAGTACTACCATTAAAACACCGAAGGTGGAGATTTTAGTACCCCTAAATTAACTCCCCACTCCAAGATTTACTGACACAAAGAAATTATGGTTCACTTGGATTTCCAGCAATCCGTTTTTCTCCTGTGTGTATTTCAGAGAGACAGCAAACCACTGGAATGAGGTCAAAGTAGTTTTTCACCCTTTCAGTAAATGAGAGACACCCTAAGGTGACATCAGTATCTGAACCAGATCTGAAAAACTCCAGGGTTCCTAATATTTAAATATCTTCTTGTTCTTTATTAATTAGATTAGTTGTGATTTGACAGGACATGTCATTTAGTCCATCTTGAAATTTCCATTTGTAAACCTCAGGCTATTCAATATTAGGAAATATCCAAATGTTTGATGACAGATATGTGAACAAAGGAAAATACAGTGTAATACTAACTCAGCTCTTAAGAAAGATGAAATATAGTTCCTCACCACAAGCCATGCCATGAGGAGCTGCCAATAGATCCCATTCCCATGGTCCTCACACCCAGTTAGAATGAGCGAAGAGTCACATTGGGTTATGAACAATGATTAAGTTGTGGGTGAGAGAAGCCTTGAAGACAAAAAGAGTCAGTACCACACATTACAGACAATACAGGTAGATCTCAAAGGGTTTCCACAGCATCCTGACCTGGGGAGGGAGCTGAACTATACGCTCTGGAGAGAGAGGACCTGGTGTTGTGAATTTTCAGAGTACATCTCTCATAAAATGGAGCACCAGGAGCAATGAAAGAAAGGCAATTCAGAGCTCTCAACAGAGACTTTTGAAAGTCCAAGAAGATTCCCAACTGTGCAAGACATTTTATAGCTGCCTGAAGAAGACTTTAGAACAACATTCCAACTGGCATTTAATGGTAGGAAAAAATCAACAGAAAAGAGAGGCAATAACTTGAAAGAGTCCGAACAAAAAAAAAAACTCATTAAAGTAGAAATAGAGAAGCAAAAGCATACAATGACATGTCACCTCAGTGGAGAGAATGAGGATGAAAATTGGATCAAAGAAATCAGAGAAGAAATAGAAAGGAGATGAATACACAAACTACCAGAACCTATGGGACAAAGTAAGTATGGGCATGGGACACATGCCCATACAAACTTATATCAGGAAAAAAGAACACTAACATCCTAATCTATGAACTTGAGGATCTAGAAAATAAACACCAGTGAAATTCCAAAGTAAGTAAAATAAATATGTGCACATTTATGTTCATTGCAGTATTTATTATAATATCCAGGCTATGAAAACAACCTAAATTTCAATCATGAGTGGACAAAGAAGTTGTGGTATATATACACAACACAATACTGTACAGCTCTGAGAAAAGATGAAATCTTCTAATTTTCTGCAATGTAGATGGAACTGTTATTTCATAAGCTAAGTGAGTCAGTCAGATGTAGAAGTAAAAATAATGGATTATTTCCATCATATTTGGAATGCAGTGATACAAAACAAGAGAAAAGACAATATCAAATAATGACAAACCCTTGACCTTGAATTAAAGACTGATAACCAGGTATTTGGAGGAAGGCTGGGGAAGAATGATGACCAAACGAGAACTGACACAGGCACAGTGGTTGACAGTCATGGGCCCTTTGCTGGTGGTAGGGTGCAGCAAATTTGTATACCAACATCCTTATGATTTGGCACAAATGTAAACTACAATAAAATGTTTTAAGAAGATATGCCCCCTCTCGGAGAGTCCGGCAAGCTAGTGAGAGTATCTCGTCCGCGTGCCTGGCAAGCTACCTGTGATGTATTCGATATGCCAAATACAGTAACAACAAAAGTCTCCAATGGAGACGTTACTGGGCCCACTCGAGCAAATCGATGAACAACGGGAGGACAGCAACAGCGACAGAAAAAGATATGTGGGCTGAAGTTGAAAGGTATCCTACTGAATGGGAGAAAATATTCACATATCATACATTAGATTAAGGACTTATCTCCAAGAAATGTGAATCACTCACAAAGCTCAATAACAACAAAAAAATCCCAGCCCAAAAGCTAACATCAAAAGAAAAGAAACAATTAATGTTGGAATGGATGTGGGGAAAAAGGAACACTCACTCTTGCATCATTGATGGGAATGTGAACTGGATCAGTTTCTATGGAAAGCAGTACGGAGATTTCTCAAAAAATTAAGACTTGATATGATCTTCCACATGATCCATCAATTCCATTTCTTGGATTCAACCCCAAGGGTTCAAATACACGATTTCAAAAAGACATGTGCACTCCTGTGTTCACTGTAGTATTATTCACAATAGGCAAGGTTTGTAAGTAATCTAAGTACCCAAGAATAGATGGGTGGATTAAAAAACATTGTGGTGCATAACACAATGGAATACTACACAACTATAAGAAAATACAAAATCATGTAATTTCCTCCTGTAAGGATAGTTCTAGAGGGCATAATGCTGAGCAAAGTCAGTCATGATGCAAACTTCTTTGAAAGAGCTTTCATAAGTGCAATGTAATTTTCAAAATGAGGTAGGATTCAAAAAATTTGAAGAGCACACTGCCGTTCTGTCTGGCCTAGAGAAGGCAATCATGATTCTGAGGATAAGCAGGCAGTGGGGAGAGGGACAAAGAAAGAATAATTTCCCTCATGTGTGAACTGCGCTGGAGTGATAGCACAGCAGGTAGGACGTTTGCCTTGCACATGGCCGACTTGGGTTCGATTCCTCTGTCCCTCTCAGAGAGCCTGGCAAGCTACCGAGAGTATCTCGCCCACACAGCAGAGCCTGGCAAGTTCCCCATGGCATAGTCAGTATGCCAAAAACAGTAACAACAAGTCTCACAATGGAGATGTTACTAGTGCTTGCTTGAGCAAATTGATGAACGACAGGAGGACAGTGCTACATGTGTGAATTGTAAATAAACATAAATAAACTATAAATAAACATAGGAAGGGAATCACAAATGTCCTATGACAACATGAGAGTTGGCCTATAGAACTGAGCTTATGAGGGGTGGAGAAGAGGTGTGGTGGGTGACAGGGGACCTTGAGGCATTCGTGAAAGAACCACATATTCTGGTGGTATATCTGGTGTAGGAACATTGTATGCCTAAAATATTATCATCAAAATATTATAAATCATAGTGTTGAAATAAAAGTCAAGGGAAAAAATAAAATACACAAACATTGCCAGTATAATTTTATGGTTGAACAGACTGAGGTTCAGACAGTTTAAAGGGCTTCTGCTGTGACTGGAGTGATAGCACAGTGAGTAGAGCATTTGCCTCGCACACGGCCGATCAGGGTTCGATTCCCAGTGCCCCATATGGTCCCCGGAGCACCATCAGGAGGAATTCCTGAGTGCAGAGGCAGGAGTAACCTCTGAGCAATGCCGGGTGTGACCCAAAAAGCTAAAAAATAAAAAAAAATTTAAAAAAATAAATAAAGGACTTCTGCCACGGCCCTGAGTGACAGTAGTATATCCCAGTCCCATATGCATCCAAGTCTCATGGCACTTTCCTTTCATTAATGGGTTCTTTTTATTAAAATGTGTAACAGAAGATAATTGTCCTTTTAAATAATTATAAATAAACATGATTTGTTTCGTGATTAGGATTCTATCTGATATTACCCAGTCCAGATAATGATTTTACTACTTCAGATATATGACTATGGATATATTCATTACATATAGTTGATGTAGCACTGTCCTCCCGTTGTTCATTGATTTGCTTGAGCGGGCACCAGTAATGTCTCACAACAAATTGTGAGACTTATTACTGATTTTGGCATACCAAATACATCACAGGTAGCTTGCCAGGCTTTGCCATGCAGGCGAGATACTCTTAGTAGCTTCTCAGGCTCTCCAAGAGGGATGGAGGAATTGAACCTGGGTCAGCTGTGTGCAAGGCAAAAATGCCCTACCCTCTATGCTATCACTCCAGCCCATAGTTGATGTACAGGTTTTAACTGAACAGTTATTTGGTAAGAAATTTCTAGCTTTTTTGAAATTTGTATTTATTTATTTTTATTGAATCACCATGCAATACAATTTCAAAGCTGTTCATGGTTGGGTTTTCATCATACAGTACATACAGTGTTCCAACACCCATCCCTCCATCAGTGTACATTTCATTGGGCTGGGTCTCTGCACCCATTAAGTGTTTTAACCTTGCGTCTTTGAGCTGACTTCAGGAGACAACCTAGAAACATTTCTATGTACATTTAACCCTTTAATAAGAAGCAAACTTTTATAAAAGAGCTTTCATAAGTGCAATGTAATTTTCAAAATGAGGCAAGATTCAAAAACTTTGGAGGGAACGCTACCTTTTTTTCTGGCCTAGAGAAGGCAATCATGATTTTGAGGACAAGCAGGTAGTGGGGAAATGGGGCTCTGCTTCATATCTCTTCTAGAACCTGGGGTTATACCACTCATTGGACCACAAATTCAGGACAAAGGCCATAGAGAAGACCCCATTTAGAATACTTTCCTGAACTTGAAACAATGACTCATTTAAGGATTTCTGGATCTTCTCTGAATATATAAACCCTTTAGGATTTTCTTAGAAGCAGAGAAATTAAATCTTTCTGATCAGATACTGACCCAGAACTCCTTATAGAGTGAGACAAACGGGAAGGTTGACCTCCCCAACTTAATGTAGGCAAGACAAGTGAATACAAAGCTTTAGCAAAGGCACTAAAACAAATGTGAAAGCAAGGAGCACCATTGTCAAGGAAGTTGTTATCTTGGCAACTGAACCAGCTCTTGACACAATCACTAGGGCACTTTAAAGAACTAGACACGTATCACAGATTGGCATCTATTCAGACAAGTGAAATAAAATCAGAATATTTTTATCTTTACAACAGAACAGTACACCCCTTCTTGGCTGACAGGGCAAATGCTGGTAAACTGTGTAAAATCTGATTAAATTGGGTGTAAAAAATAAGCATAACAACCCAAATCAGTCTTCCAATGGGGATATTTTTGGTCTTTGTGTCACACAGGATGTGTTTGGAGGAGAGATTTCCGGGACCACTGAAACTCAGAGAAACTTGGTGCTCAAAGAAGAATGAGGGGAAACAAGAGCCTGCGTATGTGTCCCATGATAAACAACAAGGTCGGAAGCATCCAGCTGGAGTAGAGTCAAAAAAAAAAAAAAGAAGAAACTGCCTGCTGAAAACCTGGAAGACCAATGTGCTTGGTTTATTTAAGACATGTGAAAAGATGGTGTGGTATGGGGAAAAGTTGGGAACACAAAATAATAGCAGCCACTAATGTGTATTTGAGTGTTTGTGTGTGTGTGTGTGTGAGAGAGAGAGAGAGAGAGAGAGAGAGAGAGAGAGAGAGAGAGAGCAAAAGAAAGAAAGGAAAAAAGGAAGGAAGGAAGGAAGGAAGGAAGGAAGGAAGAAAGAAAGAAAGAAAGAAAGAAAGAAAGAAAGAAAGAAAGAGCAGAGAAGCAAAGTCCAGATTCTTTTGTTGGGAACACTCTAAATTTAAAATTCAGCCCACAATCCATCTCAGTCTCTTTCAGTAGAGTCCTGGCACTATATTCGATTGTGGCAGCTCCTTGAGGGACTTTGTGCATAATAGCATGGGAACAAAATATATGATATCTTTTAAGACCCTTGAATGCTTCTTAACCAAGTTATAGTGAGGAGTAGAGGTTCCAACAGCAGTCCTGGCATTATTTTAATTTACCTAGTAGAAAATTATTGAAGCATATTTCACATAATTAGGGTCACTAATGGATTTGGCATCCTTTAAAGCAAGTGTCCCGAACACAAAGCCGATTCATCTGGCATAATTTCTAGTCTTGAGAACAGCAAGTCTGGCAACAATTAACCAGGCAGAGGAAATAGTAGAGACCACTGTTTGGCCACCCTCTGTACAAACCAGGCCAAGGAGCTGTGGCACTCCAGCAATTAGCAGTATCAGGGTCCCCTGAAACACAGCAAAATGCAGTGGGTAATGGCTTGTGCCTGGAACATCTCAGCAAATTTTATGACTGCCAATTTAATTGACCACAGTCCAGGAAAGCAAGTGGTCCTTGTTTTATACACACATGGAGATGAGCTTCCTTGAGGCTCACCAAGTGCACTGGTATATATTCTGATGTTAGAGTTTACAAGAATGAATAAGTAGAAGTAAATCAACATTAGTATCAACACAGCTGAAATGCAGAAATGAGATTTTGTAACAGAACCTCATGCTTAGCACAGACACTTCCATTTAGGACCAATAGAAGTTGTCCCGAGCCTCAAAGTTGTCAAAATGTGCACAAGGGAGGACAGCAATGAGCCCCCAATCCCAAACAAACTCATGGCATTCTTAGACCACAAGTGTGGATTCTCAGGTGGGGAAGACTGGTTCAAGAGTGGTAACTTCTGGGCCTGTCAGTAGCTAGTCTGCAATCAGAACCAAAGGGCAAGATGACATTGGTATGAAGATTTTGCTCTACCATCCTTCCCAAGACTGCTCCTAGAACACGAGGAATAAAGGAAGTTTTGTGGTGGAAGTACCAAATTATCCATATGGCGGAGCAGGTAAGTGGGTGGATGGAAAAGGAAGGTCTTACAGACAGAAGTGGTACAATTTAAGAGGGACACAAACATCCATGAGGACTGGCCCAAGGCTGGAAGCTTGTGACAAGTAAGAGGGTGGAGTGGAGGTGGTGGTGGTGGTGGAATGCAGTTAAAATAGAGAAGGGACCACTATGACCATAATAGTTGGAAATTATTACTCTAGACAAGAACTGAGAACTGAGTGCTGAAAGCAAAGTAAAAGATGTGAATGACAACCTTTCAGTATCTGTATTGCAAACCATAATGCCCAAAAGAAGAGAGAGAAAGAGAAAGAGAGAGAAGGTAAGTATTTATCATAGAGGCAGTTGTGGGCAAGGGGTTGCATGTTGCATGGTGGGATGGTAACTGGGGACGTTGGTAATGGGAAATTAACACTAGTAAAGGGATGGGTTTTGGAACATTGACCAAAGCTCAGCCATAAACAACTTTGTAATCATGTATCTCTCACAGTGATGTAACTAAAAAATATAAGTTAACAATAAATAAATAAAATTCAAAATTAAGCATAAAAAAGAGGATTCCAAACAACCACTTAAACAAGCTGGAAGTTATTATTCTCTCCAGTCAGGCCAAGTATGGTGGCAGTTTATGATGGCAGAGTGGTGTCCATTGGTTTTAGTCATCATCCCCAGGATGTAGCTCTCATCTAAATGGTTAACCACTACATGCACTTTCCAACAGCAAAGAAAAGGGAATATCATTCCTCTACCCAGTGAGAGAGTTATATGAAAGTTCCACGCATCCCTTCTGCTTACATTCTATTTGTCAGTATACAATTGTGTGACCATAGCTAACTGCAAAGTAGGCTGGGATTTCTCTCTCTCTCTCTCTCTCTCTCTCTCTCTCTCTCTCTCTCTCTCTCTCTCTCTCTCCCTCTCTCTCTCTTTGAGTAGCATATGCCCTTCTCAGAATTAGTTGTCTATGGTAGCAGGCGAAAGTCTGAATGAGTAGGATGTCATGGCAGCCAAATCCTTGGCTTTCTATTAAAGTCTCTTACTCAATATTCCCTTTTTAGGGCCTCCCCTCCTGCCCAGCACAGCCAGACCTCCCCTTTGTCATGTTGTCTTTCATTCACATTTTGTGGTCTCACTCAGCACTTGTTTCTTGTTTTCCTCTTTTTTATGTTCTTTTCTTCCTTCAAATCAGAGAAACTTAAAAAGGGAGAAAGAAAAAGTTATATCTTGCCTACATGTCTGGCAAGCACATTTTCCTGTGTGTAAATCCTTGCATTGTGTCGAGACTTTAAACAATGCCCTCCCTAAACACAGCGAGGGGGAAGGGCAACTCCCACAAAAAGGAAATGTCTCCAGCATTTGGTGTTCTATATGTGCTCAGAAACCCTGAATAAACTATTTCAAACACACCAAGCAAAAGTCCCTTTCTTCTGGATGGCTATATACTCATGAGAGAAAAAGAATATGCAAGTGGCCAGTGGCCAGACCATAGATAACAATAGGATTCTGTATCATGTAAGGTGCCAGGGAGCCAAGTCACAATCTTTGCAGTAAGTGGCCCGGAGCAGAGTTGGGATTTGGCCAGAGACTTTCAGGTCCCCAAATTTTCCCCCATCTTCCTTTCTGCACTTGCCTCCCTGCCACCCACTTTCCACATAGAATTAGCCATAGAAAACCAAATATCAAATACGCATCCTAGCCAATCATGTTGGTCCAGCTCACCTGTGCCAACAACCTCAATCGGGGCTGAGTGTTTCATTTTTCTAGTAACACGCTTTCCCACTCCTGAGTCTGCCTCCTCCCTGTAGTAAGATCTGA
This sequence comes from Sorex fumeus, assembly GCF_029834395.1. NCBI lineage: Eukaryota > Metazoa > Chordata > Mammalia > Eulipotyphla > Soricidae > Sorex > Sorex fumeus. Next base: position 45,201,863 of record NW_026606129.1, read on the forward strand.
ATCAATCGCCCCCTCCTTGTTCTCACTTGGTTTGTCTTTGTTTTCTTTTTGCAAACAAAAAAAAATTCACTGAGCTGAATATTTAAGATCAGTGTCCTGTACACTGTTTACCGAATACCTCTTAGTCATCCAAACTTTAAAAACCTTTTCTTTGCCAACAAAGAAAAAAATGAACAATATTAAGATGAGTGAAGGAAAAGTAGAGAACACGGTAAAAATAAATCAAGCTCTGCCAGCTTAAATAGGAACTGTGAAATAAAATGCATTAAAAAATAGGCACTGTAAAACTAAATCCTTTCCACTGCTGGTTTATTTGAAATACCACTAGCAGACTTAGGAAGAGCTCCTTCATTCCATGAAAAGGCCATAATCACTGTGCTGAAAGAAAGCGGGAAAGGAAAGAGCCCCAGATGTTGTACACCCAGAGCTTCTGGCTGCGCGGCACCTGCAAAGGGATGGGGAGCAGGAAGGGAGAACAAAGCACTGCTGGGGGCCCTATATTAAATGTTACCGAAACCCAGGCACATCCCATGTACCACTGCCCTGGGCCTCTTGCCTTTCAGTAAACTTCGCTGCAATGTTTTCTTTCAGTTTCATGTCTAACTCACCTCAGACTCTCTGAAATGAGGTGTGGAATCATTTCCACCCCCCCCAAATTTGTTCTCAGAGCTTTCAGAGTACCTCAAAGGATGTTCTTCAGTTTTCTTCCAGGGGACAGTGAAATAAGTTTATGCATGTTAAACCTAGATAATTAGAAAACAAAGAAGTCCCCCACAAAGTCACACACACACACACACACACACACACACACACACACACACGTTTAAATTTAGAAAATTTGGAATTTAGGGTAGCTCAATGAACAAAGTAGAACTTTTCTCTATTATTTCAGGTTTTGACACAAGCTCAAAGGCATTAAATAGTCCAGGAAAAAGTGAGAGTGAGGTTTAAAGGTTAGGGTCAGGCTTCCAGGCACCGCTAATAGTAGCAGGATCATCAGTGATATTTGTGACAATAACATAGGCCTGTTCTTCTAGGTTCCAAGCTGAATTTCAAAGGTAAAGGCTAAGAGCTTCAGCTTCTACTCCAGCACGCATGTGGTCTGCTGGAATAAAAACATGTGCCACTAACTTGACACTAAGCCAAGGACCCCTGGGGCTCCTGGGACCTAAACTCATGGTTCTCGCCACAGCCAGAATATGATGGATGAAGGAAAGGATAGCTAACAGATGGTGGGTGTGAGGATGAACACATTGATGTTAATTGGTTGCAAAGCAGAAGACATTAAATATGAATGTCAGGAATAGACTATCATACACAATCGTAGGTTAGCCTGGGCTGTTCACCTTCCAGGCAGAACAGAACCTGTTGTGTGTCGCCAAACTCTGTCATGATTTCTTAAGTAATCCCTGGCAGTTCTGGAAGGGAGTTCTAATGCTTCCCCCATTAGGGACTGAGATGTATATAGTGCAGGAGGGGAGGCACTTGCCTTACATGCAACTGTGTCAGCCATGACCGTGGTTCAATTCCTAGTACTACAGACAGTTCCTTGAGCACCACCAGGAGTCACTTCTAAAAACAGAGTCAGAAATAGACTCTTTGTACTTCCAGGTGTGGCCTCAAAAACAAATAATAATAATAATAATTATTATTATTTTTCCCATTTAAACCTCTTTACATATAGTCTTTCCAGATACTCAGTGTGCTATCTGTGTCACTCCAATAACCATCAGCTCTTAACAAATAACATCTGGCATTATCCCAGGTCACTTTTGCAGAGGATGCTCTGAGACTCTTATCCTTGAGGTCCTCATTCCTCCTCTCAATCAACCACAAGTGCATCTCTCATCCTCTGTTCTTTCCTATTTCTCTCGCCCTGCACTGGCCTTTATATGGCTCATGGTCTAACACTGAGCTGGTGGCTTTGGGCCTGGTACCAGCCTCTCCACCCTGCCTTCCAAAGCCCTCCCTATCTCCTAGTCTGACATTCCAGGTTCCTGCTCTCCTTCGAGATCAGTCCCTCCCTAACCACCAGACTCCAGACTGCAGATCCAGTATCCACTGATACATATTTGCAATTATTAATAACTGTATTAATATTAAAATATATATTAACAATGATTAAGTATCTAGGTACTTAATTCAGAATCTAAAATCTATTGTACTTTTTTCTAAACCATTTTTCTAAAATTAAGATATACGAATCCCACTTAGGACTTAGAGGAGACATGAGAACATGAGTCCTAGCCTAGTAACATGAAATGTCAGATCATTTACAAAGTTTTAAGTTTTTGTGAGTCAGCTAGAGAGCTGGTGGCAACCAGGTGAATTAAATTTCCAAAATGACAAAGCCCAAGAAGATATGGGAGACATCAGTTTTCATTTCTGGCAGAGAGCAAGGACTGAAGTTGCTGAAGCCACTTAAAAATACATTATAAAGGACTGGGGAGATAAACCAAGGTTAAGGCATTTGCTTAGCATGTGGCTGCAACTGCAACACTGGTTCAAATCCTGGTACCGCTTATAATCCCCAGAGCACCACCAGGTATGATTCCTGAGCATAGAGCCAGGAGTGGCCTCTTGGCAGCGCTGAGTGTGAATCCCCTCCCCCCCCAAACAAAATAAAACAAGAAGAAAGTATAGCATAAAGGTATGAAAGTGCGGGCTGAAGAGAGAGTCTAAGGGGTCAGACACTTGCCTTGCATGTGGCTATCTCTCTGTTCAGTTGTTAAGCCCTGAGTGATCCCTGTCTGAGCACGCAGCCAGCCAGTGTAAGCACTGAGCAATGCCAAGTGTAGCCCCCAAACAAAGTAAAATGAAACAAAAATCAGAATCTGCATGGAGCATACCATGGAGTACAAATAATTTATGGAACATAAACACCTGCATAATCTCCACCAAGGATGCTTCCTCCCCTCCTAAGAAAAAGAGTTCCATTGGTCTTTATGGTAAACCTCCCTTGTTTATGCCTCTCTATCAGTAAATGAGATCCTGTGGCTTCTAGAGCTCTGTTCTCTTTAAAAGTATATTTGATTCAAATGCCTCTTCTTCCTCCAAGATGCTCACCATATAACCCCATATAGAAGCTGTCAGGCTTGCATAGACCTTTCTGTTTTGATCCTCTTGAATTCTGAGCCT